>NW_020954592.1:10527539-10592111 GCF_900497805.2 Vombatus ursinus | reverse complement strand
ATAGATAGAGGACACAGGGTGAGTTGAAGATGAAGGGGGGATATCTGGAAAATAAAATTAACGGGTAGGAGAAGATTATACTGGAAGAAGGAGAAAGGGAGAAACAGAATGGGGTAAAATATCTCACATGAAACAGACAAGAAAAGGCTTTTACAGTGGAGGGGAAATGGGGGAAGGTGAGAGGGAATGAGTGAATCTTACTCTCATAGTATTTGGCTTAAGGAAGGAATAACATATACAATGGGGTATGGAAATCTATCTTACTCTACAGGAAAAGAAGGGGGGAAGGGGACAAGAGATCAGGGGATTGATAGACGGGAGGGCAGATTGAGGGAGGGGATAATCAAAAGCAAACACTTCTGAGGAGGGATGGGGTCAAAAGAGAGAATAGAATAAATGGGGGGGTAGGATAGGATGAAGGGAAATATACTTAGTTTTTCACAACAGGACTACTGTGGAAGTGTTTTGCATGACTACACATCTATAACCTGTGTTGAGATGCTTGCCTTTTCAATGAGGGTGGGTGGGTGAGGAGAGAGGAAGGGAAAAAATTTGTAACCCCAAGTTTTAAAAACACTTGTTAAAAATAAAAAATAAATTAAAAAAAAGAATTTCTACTCTCTATTTACATTTTTATTTATGACATAAGTACATATAAGTACATTGAATTTAGTGAATTGGACATTGCACAGCCCTTCCTCACTTAAATCCAATTCACTTGCAAGTCATAACATCACCTTCTGAATGGTGATTCTCTTCAAGAATGAAAGATAAGCAACAACAATAAGTACAGAGAGGGCCAGCTAGGTGGCACAGTGGATAGAGCGCCCCAGGTCTGGAGTCAGGAAGACTTGAAATCAAATTCAGCCCCTAATACTTACTAGCTGTATGACCCTGGACAAGTCACTTAACCCCATTTGCCTTAATTTCCTCATCTGTAAAATGAGCTGGAGAAGGAAATGGCAAACCACTTCAGTATCTTTGCCAAGAAAACTCCAAAAAGTCAGACACAACTGAACAACAACAATTACATGGAGAATTTTAGTGACTACAGAGCTGGGCTAAGAGTCAGGAAGACTAAGTTACAAGTGCTGCCTCTGACTCAGAGTGGTTGGGTGACCCTGGCCCAGTCACTTATCTATTTAGTGTGTCCCCCTAAGCAACCCTTTAATACTATACATTGCAGAATAGGTATCAACAGGTCCAGACTTCCCTCTCTCCAAAATTTTTTACCAATTTTTCACCAATATTTTCTTGTGCCTCTAAATGGTAATAAACTATTCTTTAAAGGTGTAAAATTATGTTCACATTTTCACTGAGGTAGAGGAAGAACAGTGCTCACACCATACCTACGGTATACAAATGCCCCATGCCAGTCCTAGAGGAAAGTGACAGAGAAATCTGATCCTAATGCTGTGGATGTAATCAAAATTACATAGTAAACTAATTCTATCACAAATCCTCTACCTCTCCAGAGCTTAGCATAGTGTTTGGCTCCTAACAGGTGCTTAAGAAGTGCATATTAACTGGCTGACTGAATTAGTGCTTTCTGTGATATTTTTTATCCTTTTTTGCATTCTTTCCCTTATAGGAACCCTGTTCCTTACCTACTGTCCTGGTGGAAAGAGTGGTGAGTAACTTCTTTTCACTATAGTGTGAATGACTTAATAGCTTACCACTTTCAATAGTGTTCTCACTTCAAAAGAGGTCAAGGGGCAAAGACAGGTTTAATTCAAAATAGTTCATCTCTAATTATAAAACTTCTGGTACTAGAACCTCTAGGTAGAAAAGATATTTCTGAGTAAAGGAGCCTTCCTTGAGTCCCCTAAATCACACTAAGTGATCACCTATTCCATCTAAATGCAGGCCCGATCTTGTTTATTGGATTCCTGTTATGATATTAAATGGGGCTGGAAGAGTAGTTTCCCTCTCTCTTCTTCCTCTCTCCTTCTGTCATTTCCCAGATGAAAGAACTGTTCTGCACTAGGTTAACTGCCTTATCCATGCTATCTGATTATGCTGTACTGGAAAAATCTAACTGAGGAATGTTTGGGTGTGACCAGAAGCTGCCCCCAAGTGGTAATGCAGCAATTCAATTCAATTTAACATTTATTAAATGCATACTATGTGAGAAATACTGTAGTAATGCAGCAATTCAACTCAATTTAACATTTATTAAACACCTACTATGTGAGAAATACTGTACTGGGAGTTAGGATATAGATACCAGAACCAAAGAATTCCTGCTCTCCAGGAACTCATGTTTTACCAGATGTAGAATATAATCAGCTCTACTGCTGGCAAAGCCCTGGCCCCTGCCCTACTGAGGAGGACATTTTGTAGGCCCCTTAGTACTCATAAGATTATAGATTTAGAGTTGGAAGAGACCTTAGAGGTCATCCTATATCACATCTATCTGCCTATCTATCTATCTGTCATCAAAGATACCAAGATCATTCATTGCATCTCAAGCCATCGCTAGTAGTCTTGACTTTTGTCCTGCCACTGAACTCTGGGTGACTCTGGAAGAGAGAGTGAGGCTGATGACTTTGCACAACTCTGCCTCACTTGAATCCAATTCACTCACAAGTCAAGACATCACCCGTGATGTTATCAGTCCTCTTCGAAAATGAAGGATGAAGAACAACAATTGTGTGGGCAGCCCTTGATGTAGAGCCCTTCATGATGTCATCCATAAATGTTGGTGAACAACCTGCTAGGTATCCACTGTGGCCGTAAGGCCATATGACACCTTGTTTCCTCCCATTTGGGGATAGATTTAAAGCAAAGGTCTTAGGATAGTCACATTACTCATGTAGTATGATTGGCTTGGAGAAATCTGAGTTCCAACCTGTTCACTGTAGTCTCAAGTGGTTGTTTAACTCCTCTTAGCCTCAGTTTCCAGATCTGTAAAATGGACTAGACCAGGGGTTTTTAACCCTTTTTGTCTCATGGACCCCTCTGGCAGTTTGGTAAAAGCTATGGAACCCTTCTCAGAATAATGTTTTTGAATGCATTAAAAAATAATTGAATAAGAAAGAAAATTAATCATATTAAATAATCACAAAATTTTTAATGAGTTCATGGACACTAGGTTAAGAACTTTTGGAATATATGATCTCTAAGCTCTCTCTCAATTCCAACAGTCTAAAAATCTGGCCCAACCATGTCATTTTAGTGGTCAGACAGTCATTCAGTCAATAAGCACTTATTAAGTGTTTACTAGGTCCCAAGCACTGTGCTAAGGGCTGAGGACACAACAAAAGCCAAAAACATTTATTTGCCCTCTGGGAGCTCACATTCTAAGAGGGGAGACAATATACAAATAACTATGTATATACAAGATATACACAGTGTAAATGGAAGATGATCTCAGAAGGAAGGTACCAGTAAATGGTGGGACTAGGAAAGACCTTCTGTAGAAGAAGGATTCGGGCTGAGCCTTGAAAGAAGTCAGGGAACCTAGGAAGAGGAAAGAGAGAGAGAAGAAAGAGATTGACAGAGACAGAGACAGAGAGAGGGAGAGAGAAAGGACAGAGAAAGAGAGACAGAGAGGGGAAGAGAGAGAGACAGAGAGGGAATAGAGACAGAGAGAGACAGAGAGAGAAGAGAGACACAGAGAGAGGGAGAGACAGAGAGAGGGAGAGAAAAAGAGGGGAGGAGACAGAAAGAGTGAGACAGCGAGAGACAGAGAGGAACAGAGGCAGAGAGAAACAGAGAGACACAGACAGGGAGAGAGAGAGAGACAGAGAAAGAGACAGGGGGAGAGAGAGAAAGAGAGAGTGGGGGAAGAAGAGGGAGAAAGAGGGAGAGAGAGACAGAGAGACAGAGACAGAGATAGAGACAGACAGAGAGAAAGACAGAGAAAGAGACAAAGAGAGAGATGGGGTGGGCATGGGGGACAGCCAGTGAAAAGACAGAGGGTCGGGAAGTAGAATGGATGTGAGCAGCCTCAGGAAGACCAGTGATGCTGGATCTTAGAGTATCCAGCTGAATCTTTGGAAAGAAAGAAAGAGACCATTATATGAAGAATTTTAAAAGCAAAACAGAGAGCTTGCTTTGCCAGTACTCATACTAAAATTGTAACACTGCTGGGGGCGGCTAGGTGGCACAGTGGACAGAGCACCGGCCCTGGAGTCAGGAGGACCTGAGTTCAAATCCAGTCTCAGACACATAACACTGTGTCACCCTGGGCAAGTCACTTAGCCCCATTGCCGAGCCAAAAAAAACAAAACAAAACAAAACAAAAAACACTGCAGAGAATATTAACATGGCCCTTTTGAAAGGATGGCATGCACATTTGTGAAGCATTCCATATGCACATTTTTTTTAAAAAGAGTTAAACAGAAGAATTTATATTTGATCCTGGAGGTAATAAGAAGTCACTGGAGTTTATGGAGTAGAGGAGTGACATGATCTCCAGCCAAAGACCAGAAGAGGTTAAGTAATTTGCCAAAGATCACACAGATCATAAGTAGCAAAATCAGGATTTGAACCCAGGTCTATCTGACTACAGATTCAGTGCTCTTTCCACTGCATTATGAAGTGATGTATCTGAAGCAGCATAACAAGATTCCTCTCCAGGCCCTAGCTGCCTAGGTCTGGGAAAAAAGGAGGTTTGTCTTACAGAGCTTGGACGAGGCATTTGTCTTATCTCTAGAATCCATCCTTTCCTTTCTACTCCCTCTTCCTACACTCCCCATCCTCCATACTCCCTTAGTTGGGGTCTTATCGCTTCTTGCCTGGTATTGTTTTAGTCTCTTAACTGGTCTTCCTGCTCCCAGTCTCAGCCCTCTCTAATCTAATTCTTCAATCCCGGCCAAGATCATTTTCCTAAAGCACAGGCCTGAGGACCTTACTTTCTGGCTCAAAAAGCTTAAAGGCTCCCCATTGATTATGAATTTGTAGTTGATTCCATTTCTTTGGCATTCAAGGATCTCTATATCACTTCTCCAGTCTACCTTCCCAGGCAAATGTTATGGCCCTCACCTTTCTGCTTGTTGTGATCCAGCCCAACTAAATCGTTTGTGGTTTTCCTAGCCTCTCCTATCTCTGTGCCTTTGTGAACACTGTCCTTCATGCCTGGAATGCGCTCTGTCCATCTCTCCGCTAATTGCCACCTTTTTTTTCCTTCCAGTTCTGCCTCAGACACTTATTAGCTGTGTGCCTTTGGCAAGGCATTTATTTTCTCACCTTCATTTCTCTCATCTTTAAAATAGGGAGAATAATAGCACCCACCTCGTGGGAGTTGTGAGGATCAAATGAAATAGTATAAACAAAGCAACGGAGAGAGACAAAGGTATGAGGCCCAGGGACTGGGCCATATGGTTTGCTGTATGGCTTGGCACAGTTCCCTGCCTGGACTTTGCTTTGGGTTCTGAAAGAAAGATAGGCATGTGGGTATAGTGTAACTAGCCTTACTCTTCTGAGCAGTGAGGGGGAAAAAAAGGCATCTAGTCAGCTAAACCTTCCTTCTATTCCAGTGAAAATGCAAAGTGAGGCTGAGAGTGACACACATTGTGAGGGAAATGAGCAAAATTAGGATCAATTCCATGAATGCCATATCTTGCTTTTGCAACCCTGATTCATAGAAGGTAAATGTAATGGTACCTTTCTGAAGGGCTTTTAGCCACTGGTTTCGGCTCTCTTCATTTGATGCATAGACGTAAAGAAGGCCATCTTTATAAACAATCTGAAAAGAGAGAGAGAAAGCTGGTACTGACAAATATGCTGATACTGTATTTTACCCTTTGGGGATCCGTGTATTTGTTAGCTATGAGATTTCTCTGAGAAAGCTAGATATTATAAAACACATACTAGCTTTGAAGGAGGCTTACCAAAAAATCTAGAAACTTTTTTTAATTCATAAAAAGGAAATTCCAAACCTTTTCAAGTTTTTATTATTTATTTATTTATTTGTTTATTTTTTTGGGTGAGTCAGTGGGAGTTAAGTGACTTGCCCAGGGTCACACAGCTATTAAGTGTCAAGTGTCTTGTCTGAGGTTGGATTTGACCTCAGGTCCTCCTGACTCCAGGACCGATGCTCTATCCACTGCACCCTCAAGTTTTTATTTTAAAAAGGTAATATGATAACAGATGCAAGCTATGTTACTGATAATGTTGAGTGATATATAAAAAATAAACAAACATAAATATGGTATTGAAAATAGGAACACTGAAATTGGAGTCTGAGGATTTGGATCTTACTAGATCTTACTAGCCCTATGGCCTAGGCACCTCCACAGAGTTCTATTCCAATGTCTCATTATGCTGTGAAGATGAATATGAGTTCTCTAAGGCTATGTCAGTGAAGCAAAAGGTCTAGCTGATTCTATCATTTTTGGAGTAGAATGTAAACTTCTTGAGGGCAGGGGTTATTTATTTATTTGTTTGTTTTCATCTTTGAATCCTCAGTGCCTAGCATTGTGCCTGGAATATTTTAGGCTATTACCAAATGCTCATTGATTGATGGTTGATTGATTGAGAAAGCTCTGAGTACGGTCCCAGAAACAGTATCTATTTTTTAAGAATCCACCTTTCTAATTAAAGAGCCTCTCATCTCTGGTAGGCAGGTGATTAATTGGTGATTAATTATTTTGGCACTGTAGCCTACAGAACCAAGAAAAACACAAAATGGTCCTGAGTCCTCTCAGTCCCTTTCCTGCAAATATAGTGACAGTGATGGCCCAGTAGAGAAAAAGTGGTCAGAGGGTGCTAAGAATCACATATTTTAGGCTATTTAATCTTTTTTGTGTGTGTCAGAACCCCTTTGACAAGTGTGGTGAAGCCCATGAACCCCTTCTCAGAAAAATATTTTTAACTACATAAAATAAAATACACAGGATAAGAAAGGAAACCAATTATACTGAAATATAGCTATTAAAATATTTTTTTTAAAAAACAAGTTTATGGACCACACGTTGAGCCCCTGTAAAGGAACTGAGTCACATTAGTCTTTTGTGTTCTCACTATAAATGAAACCAAAAGGAAGCTGGAGCGCAATGGGAGAAGGGTTGTAAAGTTTTCCATGAAGAATAAAATTCAGGAATTGGCAGGTCTGGGATTTTCTACACATTCAAAAGCAAGAAGAAACATCATTTCATGAAATACTGGACGATGATCTCCTATCATGTAAGATTTGTAAGAATGTGACTGTGAAGATAGTTGAGCTTATGTGCTAACATCTTTTGTGAAAAACAAGGTGGTAGAGAAATCTACAAAGACTTTAAGTCCCTCCCAGTGAAGTGAAAATGTTTTAATATTTCATTGTTACTGTTCAGTGATTTCAGTCATGTCTGACTCTTTGTGACCTCTTCTATTCAATGCAAAGTTAGAGGCTGCTCCAAAAAAGAAATACAAAAATTACAGGATCTCAGAATTTGAGGGTTGAAAAGGACCTTAGAAACCATTCTAGTGCAACCCATACACTAAAAAATATCCTCACTCTACCTTATCCAACGAGTGGTCATATAGTCTCTGAGTGAACACCTCCAAGGAAGAGAAGCCCACGACTTCTCCAGTCAGTCCATTCCACTTTTGGAAAGCCATAACTGATCTCTTTGAACCTTTCATCTCTTGCTACTGTACCTACTTACTGCCAAACAGAATGTGTCTAATCCCTCTTCTAGGTGATAGCCCTTCAAGTATTTGAAGCCAGCTATCATGTAACCTCTGAATCTTTTCTCTTCAGGCTAAATGTATTGAGTTCCCTTAATTGATCTTGATAGGGCATGGACTCAAGGCCATTCACCAATCTAGCTGTCTTGTGGACATTCCACCTTATCAATGTCCTCCTTAAACCACAGCCCCTAGAACTAAACACAATATTCCAGATAATGTCTGTTGAGGGCAGAGTACAGAGGGACTATCCCTTCCCTATTCCTGAAAACTAAGCCTCTTTTAATAAAGTTAAAGATTTTTTGACTTACAACCACAATGGTGTCTCATATAAGCATCATTTTGGAGGAGGTAGACAAATAAAATTATAAAAAATGAGTATCTGAATGGGCATAAACCAGTCTCATTTCTGTCTGTGTATAGTCAAACTACAGATTTATTAGAGCAAAAAAAGATGCCAATTAGAAAAAAAGAATAAAATGATAAGATATAGAATGCAATTGAGGTCATTCCAAGCTGACCTATGTAAATAAACTATTAATTCTAAAATATGGGAAATGGATTATAGTGACCATATACGTATAGGAAAAAAGGAACAGACATTCCCTCAGCCTATTAGCATTTCCTATTTTTAAAGACGTATTTATTCAATGCTATGATCAGACTATTACACTTAGCAATCAACAAGGTAGATACAGAAATATCTACATAAAATCCTGTGTTCAAATGCTTTATGCTTTCCATTAAAAAAAGAAACTAAAATAAGCTGTTAAACAGCATCACTAATATATTTCTGGTGTGTTTTTCCCCATACATGGAAAGTATTGTTTAAAACCTGTCATTTTGTAAAAGTAAGACCCTGACACCATTGTGCATGGCTGAGTTAACAATCTTTTGCAACCTGTTGCTTCTCTATTGCATTTCTATCTCTTCTCTCCTGATAATCATTTTTTCCTAATAGTAATTAAAACCTTTTCCCATTAGTATAAGTACTTCTATCACTGGAACCACCATAGCTACCTTAGTTATGCAGTTTAGCAAAACATTGGCCCCCCACCATAAGGCTAGAGTTCAAGACCAAAGTTTGAAGGACAATTGTTGTAGTTGCCAAAATCATTGTAGTTTCCACCTCCTCTTTAGGAAAGCTGGTCCTTTTATTGCCAAGTCTATTACAACCTTCTTCACATCTTCCATATCCCCCACCACCATGACTGCCACCAAAACCACCATAAAGTTTTCATCTACTTACCATTTCTACCAAAGCTGCCTCCATGGCTACCATCAAAGTACCCAGAACACCTTTAATCTCATTGACTAAAGGAAGCACTAGTCATTTCTTGTTTAGATAAAATTTTCCTCACCTCACGTTAGTGGTCATCCACGGTATGATATGTTTGAATGATTATCATATGTACAAAATCATGGTCATGGAAAATCACAGAAGCAGATTGTCTTCTTGTCACTGCCTGGGTAAGTCATGTTTTTCATCACTTCAGTCTTTCCACATCATTCAAAGTAGTCTCTTAGGTTGTGTTGCTCAGGAACTTCCTTAACGACACTCACAGAGACCTCACAGTTAAATGGGCACCTGGTCCTTGAGAATGCCCTCTAGAAACAGTCCTCTTTGATTTAACTACTCTGCCATCAATCTTATGAGGTCTTTTATTTATACCTACACCCACCTCTTCCACTATAGCATAGATAACAAAACAAATACCCCGGGAACACTTGTAATTTAGACCTGTCATTACCATATGTACCATATGGCCTATAAATAGGTCCCATTCACAAAATGGTTCCTTATACTCTCATCTCTCATCTTTAGTTCAAGCTTCTAATGAAAAGCTTTCACAATTGCTTCAGGCTTTTTTTCAGGCTCTGACTTCAATATGGCAAAAAGGGTGGTAGATATTTCAGCAATCCTTCTTCTAGGAAGGTCACCATTTCCTAAGGAAGTTGGACTGATGCAAATCACTCACCACAATAGGAAGACCAAAAGAGCCTAGAAACCTTTTTGGTCAGCAAACAGGCAGCCAAAGACAACACTGGTTCAGACTGTGATCTCATTTGCAAATAGAGGAGGATGGTAGGAGATTATAAGTAAAATCATTCCATAAAATGAAGAAGCCGTAAATGAGCCAATTCTTATGAAATCTTAAAGCAGTCCTCCCTACCTCTGTAAGAGGAGGAGAAAGGGGGAGTTCCCAGGTCCTCAGAGTCAGAACCAGGGCTGTGGGAAGCTTCAGGTCTGCCTGCCCCTGACCCCTTTTCTTTCCCTTGCTCTTTCCCACCTCACCTTTCTCTTCCTTTCCCCCCTTCCCACTCCTCTTCTCCTTTTCTGCCCTTCTCTTGCTTGACTGATCTGAGGATCTTGTGTGCACATACAAGGGGGTGTGTGAGAGAGGAAAAAAAAGTCTGCACAACTGATCAAAGCATTTGGAAAACCTCTCACCTCCAGTAAAGGGGAGGGGAAAACAATCAGCACAACTATATAACACTCAGAGGACAAGATATTTATGGCTGGAGACAATGCCTCTGAGAACATTCCAGATACTTGTTCTCTGTGGAAACACATCTATTCTTAGAACATTCAGAAGACAAGATACTTGAATCAGAAGACCCTCTCTCTGAGAACATTCAGGTTACTACAGACTTGCTTTCTGCGGAAACACATCTAGTCTCAGAACACTCAGAGGACAAGATACTTCTAAGAGGATCTGCAGTATTTGATAACATTTCAGTCATCTCAAGCTTGGTGTCTGTAAAAACTGATCTTGTTTGTGAAAACTCAGACCTCTCATCTTGGTCACTGTTCCATAAGAAATAAAGGTAAATTGAGGCACAAAAAAAATCTTAAAGCAAGAAGAATATCAAATGCTTGGGAAAATTCACAAAGCTTATTAATACCAAAAAGACAATCCAGGAATTATCAATAATGATTAGAGTATACTGCTATTTTCCCACCTCTTCAAAATCTTTTTGAGGATAATTTACACATTGAGGATATGCTTGATTGAATGTATGAGAAGAAAGCACAGATAATATAGAGAACACATCTTTACATTTGCACAATTAACTAAAAGGAATAGAGTACAATATCCTATTGTGCTTATTATTTGTAGACTAAAATAAAAAGTACTGGATTCAGTAGAGTAAAATGCTACCTTGAAGTTGTCTCCTGTGTATATATTAAAATAGTAAAATATTCATTTACAATGTAACAAAAGAAGTTATGTGGCAGAATGGAAAGAGGTAAATGAAATCAATAATTGCTCAAAAGAATTTAGTCCAATAATCCACACATGGAAAACCAAGTGGATTAAGAATGCATGTTGTCCAGACTATAATCCACGGTTGGATTGATTATGCATCTTGGAGAGACAATGCACAAGCAATGCACTGGATCCAGAAGTGAATAGGAGGAGAACAGACTGGATTGAGTTTGGGAAACTGAGTAGTGTTCTTATTAACACAAACCTTTCTCTGAAATAAAAGCCCTTATTAACATTGATAGTATTCAAATAATGTCATATGACTTCAAGTAATGTAATGCCACAGGCTCTGAAGATTAATGTTTCAGGTTATCCTGATAGAAAAATATGGTGGGTTGGAGTAGGTTTCAAAGTTTAAACTTTTTTTTTTTTTTTTGCAATTCATCATCAACAAAGAATGGTGCAGGAGAAGCAGCAATAACAATATGAGAAAAAGATGTAATTGGAAAAAGGAAATGGGCTAATCAAGCAGCATGAGCAAGATTTAGTTGACAAAGGGGGCAACTAGGTGGCACAGTGGATAGAGCTCTGGCCTTGGAGTAAGGAGGACCAGAGTTCAAATCCGACCCCAGACATTTAACACTTACTAGCTGTGTGACCCTGGGCAAATCACTTAACCCCGATTGCCTTGCCAAAAAGCCAAAAAGCCAAAAAGCCAAAAAGAAAAAGAATTAGTTGACAGATAGCCCATGTGGTATCCACGCAATATCTTGGATATCTTGACGAAGCCCACCATGATGGTGGAGGGGCCGAGGGTGGAGGAAGGAACTCCCTGTGAAGGATTTATTAGATAGCATGGACAAGAACAGCCAAAGACCAAAAGGTGTGGATAAGTTCATGTCTTCACAGTTGAAACAAATACCCACATTGATGACATCACAGAAACATCCCACTATCAAAGTGAACTTTGAAAAGTTTCACATTTTCATTTTTCCGGGTCTCAGTTTCTTTGTTTCTAAAACAAGCATTTGATCTAGATAATCTACATTCCCTGCTAGCTTGACAACTTAGGATATCATAGGAAAAAAGACTGGTCCTCCTCTAGATGTAGTCAACCCTGATTTCCCTTACATATTTTTCTTCTCCCTTCCTCTGCTAAAGCAATTTCTCTCATTTTAAACATCTCATTGCACTTTGCACTTATTACATATACTTCTCCTAGCACCATACCCTGGCCTTAGCAAGTATTGAATACATGTTTTTCCAACTGAATTACAGCCACAACACTGCTCCCATAGGTTATAGCAGAACCCAGAGTTCACAGACCCCCAAGAGGTCCATGGATAGATTTCAGGGAGTGTATCAACTTGGGGGACGGGGATCACATCATTATTTTTGCTAACCTCCTACTGAAATTTAGCATTTCTTTCAATTATGCATGAGGGTAATTAAACATTATACTAAGAAAGGGCCCATAGGTTTCACCAGACTGCCAAAAGGATCCATGATGCCCAAGAGGTGAGGAATCCTAGGGTTATAGGATTAAAAGATAATTCCCCGTAGATGACTCTCCAAGTGATTTTGTTTACCTCACTGTTTTAAGTTTGCTTCCCTCAGGGCTATGTCGATAAATATTTAATAACCAGCTCTCTGGAGGAAGAAAAATGTACCCACAACATACTTTTAAGTTCAGTCTGAATTATTAACATTTTCTTCATTACTTTCTTAAATCTAGACAATCAATAAAACAAAAAAATCAAGCCCTGATTTGCAGTGTTTGATGATTTCTAAGTCATAAATAACAATCAGCTCTCATGAGTTGATTCAAGCTGGCTCAAGCTCTCCGGGCCTCCCTGCACAAGACT
This sequence comes from Vombatus ursinus, assembly GCF_900497805.2. Lineage (NCBI taxonomy): Eukaryota > Metazoa > Chordata > Mammalia > Diprotodontia > Vombatidae > Vombatus > Vombatus ursinus. The sequence continues at coordinate 10,579,417 of NW_020954592.1, read as the reverse complement.
CCTGTTATTTCAGACTGGACTGCATGTGGGAGTGGACGCGGAGACTGAGAGCCTCCACAAAGCAGGCAAACTTGTGCAAATATTGGGTTTCAAGAAAGGACTTCTATGAGTGGTTGGCTCTTGCCATTCCTATTTTTTCATCACTGGTTAAGTAGAAAAGCACAGGGAACCCCCTAGGGTTCTTATTCTTCCTCCCTACTCCCAGCCAGGAAAACACCTTCTCAGACCGCCCAAATTTGAACATAATCCTCGATAAGCATCTTGCTGAGCCATTCCTTATTCCAGAAAACTTTACTTTAGAAGAGTAGAGAGAGATTAATGATCTCTCCATTAGATTTCATGATTGACCTGACATTACCTGAAATGGATATTGCCTCTCCACGGGGGTTTGTTCCTCAAGATTCACTCTTTCAACACATCGAATTTTCTTAATATCGATCGATCCTTTCTTGCTGCCTCTTTTCTAAATCCCAAAACAAAAATATACAATACCTTGGTATGATTTACCATTATGTGCAAAGAATTAAAAACCAAGTTTCTTTTTAAATTATCATTATCACCTTATTCTTCTCAACTTTTTCAATGTCAAGCAAAAGTATTCCTAGGACAAATCACTAGTCTTCCAATATATTTTTATATTTAGTGATCTGTGAACTATTGTACAAAGTAACTATTTTTTTAAAAAATTGAATAAAACTACTGAGACATAAACTGTTCTTCTGTAGACCGACCGAAAGCAACTTTGGGGCAACTCCAATGATGGACAGGATGACAGGAATGATATGGACCTTATCCTGTTTCCACATGATTTTTAGGTCATCCACTGGAACTCTGTATTCCAAAAGGTTTTCATTCAACCCAGTTTGGAGATGATGAAAATGTGAGGATGATGATGTTGGTGGTGGTTACTATTACTATTATGACTATTTTTTGCTAATTAAACAGATCCCCCTCTTAATAGGTCAAAAAATTCTTCCCAATCTAAAAGATATTCTAGTTTGGGGCACATGTTTCATATAGAAAGGACAAATACAAGTGAGTAAAACTACGTAACAAATTTATAATAGATTTTTTTCTGTGCTTCTTTTTGAAAGGAGGCCCTAACAAAATGTGCTTAAAACCTACAAGTGTACAAGTAAATGGATGGCTGTTGGCATCTATGATTGAACTGACTTGATGAAGCTGATATTGAATTGTTTAACAACCCTTTTTACAAAAACAGTGTAATTTACAACAATAGGAAAAATGATTTTGAAAAAAGTTATATTTCATGCTATTATGGACAGTAATAGAGAAGAACTAAGGGGTATATCATTCAAATATGCATTATATTTGGCTTTAGAATATATTATGGACTTGTACTTGAATGTGTGTGTGTGTGTGTGTGTGTGTGTGTGTGTGTGTGACATTCTGGGAATTGCATTTAAATAAAATAATACACAGTGAAGGGGCTCACAAGAAGCTGGGAAATTGTTCAGTTTCCCTTTTCCTCTTCCCTTTGCATCCGCTCTATGCTGGGAATTGAGCCTTTTGAACCTCCCCACCCCTGCAGAACTGCCCACTTTTAAGAGTTCCTTGAATCAATTCAATTCAATTAAATGAGCGTTTTCTTCTAGGACTAGTTTCAAGAGGGTTTCAAAAGTCTTCCCTGACACAAGAAAAGCAGTAAAAATATATGATGAGATGTCAACATCAATTAAGTCATCAGTGAAGTGGCTAATCAATTAAGTTGGTGATAATAGTTGACAGAGAAGTTTCCAACAAAGTAACTAAACAACAATCAATACATTTAGAAAATTTGAACCCAGTATTAATCTACCCACAAGAGTTGAGAGTTAATGCCACAAATATCAGAATTCCAGTCTTCTCATTTTGACATTGTTATATCTTTGTGGTTTTATCATTTTAAAATTATGAAAGAATTGCCAATGTTCTGATTAACTATAGTTCTGTTAAGGAGAAATTAAACAGAATTTTAAGACCAGATAATCATAGATCCAGCACTATAAGAGGTCTCAGAGTCAATATGGTCCAACAGTTGGAAAAACTGAGTACCAGAGAGGTTATATGTCTTTCCCAACATCTCAGAGGTGCCAGAGATGTGATTTAAACCCAGTTCCTCTGACTCTTGAGCCAAAATTCTTTCCACTGTATTATTTTAAAATTAACTTAAATTAATTTTGATCCTGAAAAAAGTAATATAATAAAGAAATTTGAGATCATCTTTGCTGTGTAGATTAAGAAGTTTGACAATCATACTCAAGGATGATACTTCAGCTTAGCAAAAATAACGTGAAATCATTAAAAAAAAACAAAAAAATATAGGCTTACCATTTTATCATAATCATAGTAGGAGAGGTTTGTTTTTGTCAGGACAAAAAGTCTTTCTTTGTAATTATTGGGTGACATTTTCTTCTTTTGTTGCGACTTCTTTAGGAGAAGTTCTTCTAAGATGGTTTTTTTGTCCATCTCATCATCCTGAAGAAATATGAAATCATTTAAAATAGCATTTATTAAAATCTCGCCATGTTCTACTTTAAACTTCATAGTGTTTTTTTCTCCCTATACATGTTTCTCATTCAAAGGAGCTTTTATGAGAACCATTTAAATATTAAAATATGTTAATATTTAGTATAGTTTCTGGTTTTTTATGTGTTATTCTTTGTGATCTAGGCCTTTGATTTCATAGAGAGCTCCCAGTGAAGTAAATTCCTCAATCAATGCAGATCAATGCTTATTCTCTCTCTCTCTCTTTCTCTCTCTCTCTCTTTCTCTCTCTCAGTCTCTCTTTATATAAATATATATTATATGTAGATAGATATAGATATATGCATACATATACATATCTACACTTACATATGTATACAAACATACAAGGGTAGCTAGGTGGCACAGTGTATAGAGTACCTGCCCTAGAGTCAGGAAAAACTGAGTTCAAATTCAGTCTCAGACACTTACTAGCTGTGTGACACTGGGCAAGTCATTTAACGCTGTTTGCTTCAGTTTCCTCATCTGTAAAATGAGCTGGAGAAGGAAATGGCAAACCACTCCAGTATCTTTGCCAAGAAGACCCCAAATGGGGTCCTAAAGAGTCAGACATGACTGAAACAATTCAACAACAACAACAAAAGCACATACATGCACACATATATTATAGATATATAAAATATATGTCTATAATATAATACCTATATAAGTACCTCCTCCACAGTGTTGAATAATTTCCAGGTAGACAAATATTCTCTGTATTAGGTAGAGAAACATCAAACAATTTCTGTATTTGCTTTTTAATTCATACAAATATATTGATAGATATTAAACCACCAGCTAGTCCAACCCAAACTTTCAAAGGAACCCCCCCATTTTCCTATAATAGATAAATGGTAAATTCAGCTTATAATTGAAGGCTTCTAAGGAGGGAGAAACCACTAACTCCTGAGGCAGCCTATTCCTTTTGGGGGGAGCTCTAATTATTAATCCTTATTATTAAATAATAAGACTTTGCCAGCAATATGGTACCAGATCAATAATTTAACCTGAATTATCCAGTCAATTGAAACTGTATCAATGATTTAATCTACCACCATTTATCTGAATATTTTGACCAAAAATACCACAATGCCATTGTTTTGCAGACATGATCTCATTTTCACTTACATAAATAAACTTTTTTTATGTTAGTTTCTTTTTACATTATTTCCAGATTCCTTTGAAAGAATTAAAAGCATTAAGCATGTATACATCCAATTTAAAGAACAAACTAGCACCAAATTAGATAATTTGTGGGAAAGAACTGTGAGAAGTACAAAATGTCATATAAAAGCAAAGGATTAATAAAGAAGTTGTCATAACTCAAGAAAATTCCTTGTTTTTACAAACTGGGGCCCCAACACTCAGACACATTTTAACCTAGATCGAACTTTCTGTGCCATGATCCCCTCTAGCAGTCTGGTGAAGTCTATGGGCCCTACTACAGAACAGTGGCTTTAAAAGCACAAAATAAAATATACAAGATTTCAAAGGAAACCAATTACATTGAAATGCACTTATCAAAATATTTTTTAAAAATAAATAAATCAAAATTACAGACACTAGGTTAAGAATCCTGGATCTGGAGTATAAAACATTAATTTTTCAAGTGTTCTTTAAAGGAAATTTTCATATTCTCTTGCTTGACCAAATTTTACAGCTGGGAAGTTAAATAATTCAAACTATCTCATCAATCAAGACTGCTTCAGGACACATGAGAACTTGAAAAATTCTGACACTGAATTTTCAGTATAAATAAAGAGAAGTAGCAAGCAATGAATGACAGGCTCAAACTATCTGATTTTTTCCTTTGTCTTAACTATCTAGGAGTAGCATTCCTTTGGCACCTCTAAGTAATGATAAAGACCCTTCTAGACCCTTGAAGATGTGGAAGCTCTTACCTTGCTCATGGTTATTCTTATGAGGAAGAAAGTGTGAGGCTATGTCCGTTGCCTTAATTTGCAAGCTTTAAAGAAGGAGTCCTGCCCAATAACCTGTCATTCCTCTTCCTACTGAGTGGGCCAGGAAAATGGATTAGAAAGAACGTATTTGCATTTTGCTTATCACCCAAATCAGGAAGTGGGAGCATTGTTCTACCCAGGGCTAAGAGCAGGAGGGGGAAAAATGGGTCCTGGGCTAGGTCCCAGATATGGAGGGCTTACGTATTACTGGCATAAACAGAGTTAAGTAGTGACTAGGGCTAGGCTACAGTAGAGGAGGACTAAGAAATTCAAAGTTCAAGAATATGTATGCACAGTTCTGATTCTCCCACTGGATTAATAATAAAAATAGTTGACATTTTACACGATGCTTTAGAATTGACAAAGCACTTTGTATATATCATCATGGTTGAATTTCACAAAATACTGTAAAATAATATTACTATAAATATAGATATTATTAACTCCCTTTTACAGATTAGGAAACCAAGGCTCAGAGAGAGTTGCTCATGGTCAACAACTCGTAATAATTCAATTACTCAACAACCGTTGAACTACGTATCATGTGCTAGTCATTGGGCCAGGTACGGGGACTATAAGGACAAAAATAAAACAGTGCCTACCCTCAAGGAGCTTATAGTCTATCGAGGAAACGGTATGTATATGCATAAGTTTATATGAAATTAATACGAATTAGTTTGGCTAGGGAAGGAAAGCAAGGGACCAGCAGCTGGCGGCTTTGCAAAGGCTTCATGTTCCAGGAGGCACTTCAGGAGTTTTGAAGGAATCCAGAAAATAGGAGACAGAAGGGAAGAAGGAATGAATTGTAGGCAAAGGTGCAGAGATGGGAGATGGCTTGTTGTGTGTCAGGAACAACAAGAAGACCAGTTTGATGAGATCATAGACCATGTGGGGAAAAAATAACATCTAGAAAGGTAGACTGGAGCCAGGTTAGGAAGGGTTTTAAATGACAAACAGAAGAGTATGTATTCTAGAGGTAACAGGGAGCCACTGGAGTTTATTTTTTTTGAATTTATTATTGTTTTTATACTCTTTTGAACCCATCTTCTCCCCACTCTCCATTCCTTAGATACTACATCACCTCCTTTTTAAAAAATTTTCTTACTAATAAATACCTTTTGTTTTATGAATTTCCCCCTATGTCTTTCCCCTGCCAAACTCCAGAGAGCAATCTCTTATTACAGGGGTTCTTAACCTTCTATTCATGTGTCGTGGATTCCATTGACAATCTGGTGAAGCCAATACATTCCTTCTCAGAATAATGTTTTTAAATAATTGAAGGAAATGCTATATTCCAGTTAGAAATGAGTGAGAAATAAAGATGCAATTTTTCCCATCTAAAGTCATGAGCCCTCTGAAATCTATCCATGGACCCCTGAAGGGATATGTGGAACCCAGTTAGGAATCCGTGCTTTATCACAAATAACTTCTTAAGAGAAAAAGTCAGCAAAACTGACAATACATCAAAAAAAAAGACAACTTGTTCAATGTTCTTACCCCAATTGAAGGGCACAGCTGCAAAGGAGTCAGAGGAGGTCTTTTCTTTTATCTCTTCTTTGGGTTTTGGCTTACTCTTTGTAATTTTGCAACCTTCATTTGTAATTGTTCTTTCCATTTCAATTGTTGTAATGATTGTGTTTAGTGTTTTCTTGACTCTGACTGATACTTTGCATCAGTTCACGTAAGTCTTTCCATGCTTCCCACTATCCATCATGTCTGCCATTTCTTATAGCAGCATTCATGTACCACCCACCATTCGTTTAGCCATTCCCAAGTGATGAGCATCTAGTTTTTTCTTTGCTGGTATAAAATAAAATTGCTACTATAAAACATAAAATTGCTGTATTTTTAAATTATGAAATAAAATAAGCATTTCCACAACATAGTAGAATAAAAAAAGATTGCACATGAAATTGTAAATCTATTATGTACTACTTGCTATTCCATTTAAATATATAGTAAAGTTATATAAATTTCTTCCTCCCTTTTTTTCTTCCCTCTATCTCCCCCTGCCCTAAAGATGGCTACCTTTAGACACAAATACATACCCACACCCACATACATACCCTCCCCCCCCACATATATAACAATTCTATACATACTTCTATTTATCAATTCTTTCTCGGAAATAGCATCTTCCTTCATATATCCTTTGTAGTTAATTGGGGTATTCATAATAGTCAAAATGACTTAGTTGCTCTTAAAACAATATTACTGTTATGTTATACAATGTTCTCTTTTTGGTGGAACTGTGAACTGATCTAACCATTTTGGAGAGCAACCTAGAATTATGCCCAAAGAGTTATTAAGCTGTCTATATACCCTTTGAGCCAGTAATATCACTACTAGGTCTATTTCCAAAGATGATTAAGGAAAAAGGAAAAAAAAATCCTATATGTTCTAAAATATTTATAGCAGCTCTCTTTGTATTGGCAAAGAACTGGAAATTACAGTGATGCCCACCAATTGGGGAATGGTTTTAGTGTTTATGGGTACTTTCTTCTTATCATGGACCCCTTAAGGTATGTACCTAGCAATGGAATCTATGGAGTGAAAGGTTCGTACATTTTAGTGGATTCTAATTTTCTATCGGAAGTGATGGCAACATGAACCAGTTGATAAGATAGTGATTTCCAAGTTCCCTCTTCCTACTACCCTCAAACCATAGACGTAGAGAGACACACTCCTCACCTGTTGTTTGCTCCATAAATGCTTGTTGAATGACTGACAATCTCCCTTCTAATCTCCTGAAATCCAACCTGGAGGATTTTCTATCTCAAACTACAATCAGAAACTCAGATCGATGACCTATGAATTGCCTTCCAAAATGGCAATAGGAAAATTAGTTGGCCCTCCACATCACCACCTCTGTATGACAGACATATCAAATTTGCCTACAAATATCCAGGGCTATTTATTTCCAAAGGTCTATGAAACACAAGACACTTAAGGGCTTGGGAGGCAAATAGAGAGAGAGAGCTTGCTACATAGATGATTTGTACTTTCTCTGAAGGGTTGGAGGAAATATAGTCACATGACATATAATGCAAAGATATCTTGCTAATGGCTGAATTAGGGAACATGTCAGTGCATAAGCAAATCCAGCTCTGCAGGATGGGACAATCTAACAGAGGCAGTGGAATATTTGAAGAGGATATATTCTATTAGTTAAACACACTAAAGCATTTCTGTAATGCAACCCACCTAAAGGGCAATTTAATACATGTTGGATTTATCATAGACTGCCCAAGGGGGTTTTTCCCAGCTAGGTGGCTCACTGGATAGATCTCTGTGCCTCAAGTCAGGAAGACCTGAGTTCAAATCCACCCTCAGATGCTTACTAGTGGGCTGTGACCCGAATAAGTCATTTAGCCTCTGTCTGCCTCAATTTCCTCATCTGTGAAATGGAAATAATAATAGCACTTACCTCTCAGGGTTGTTGTGAGGATGAAATGAGATAATAATTCTAAAAGTGCTTTTCACTGTACCTAGCACATAATAGGTGCTTTATAAATGCTTATTCCCCTTCTCCTTCTCTTCCTACCAGAATTACTCCCCAAAGACCTTCTCACCTACATCTGGACTCCTAAAGACAGTATCACACATGGCTCCAGGATTGACTTTAAAAACAAATAACAAGGGGCAGCTAGGTGGCACAGCGGATAGAGCACCGGCCCTGGAGTCAGGAGGACCTGAGTTCAAATCCAGCCTCAGACATACAACACTCACTAGCTATGTGAGTCTGAGCAAGTCATTTAACCCCAATTGCATCACACACACAGAGCAAAGAACAATTCTACTCTTAAAGCAGAGCATATCCAAGAAAGAAAGAAAAAACAAAGTTATAGGTAGTTCATGTCTAGGGATAGCCCATTGCAGAATAATCCTAAGACCAAAAAGGATTCCTCCTAGCAGCTCCCCTGGGCTGAAAATTCTGTGATTGTTCAACTATTAAAATCCATTTATTCCTAAGAGGAGGGACTCTTTAAACTATTAACTGTAATTTACACATTTAAAATGAGACTGCTAGCTGACAGGTTTTAATAGAGAAAAGGTAAAAAGAACAAAAGGGCCATGTGGGCACTGGTCATTATGGTAATCAGTAAAGGCAGGAGATGCTACAAGTGGGGCAAAGAACACTGAAATAGGAAGTACAGGGCACAACAGCTACCTCCTTCAGAATTTTGCCAAGGGCCATTTCTTGTTACCATCTTACTACTAAAAGATTGAACAAAAATGAAATAGAAAATGCAAAGAAAACAAGGGGAAGGAAAGAGAAGAAAATGAGTGCTTACCGTGTGCCACATACTGTGCTAAGCACTTCACAATTATTATCTCATTTGATCCTCACAAACAACCCTGGGAGGTAGGTGCTATTATTATTCCCATTTTACAGTTGAGGAAACTGAGGCAAATAGAGGTGAAATGACTTGCCCTGGGTCACGCAATTAACTAACGTGTCTGAGGGCAAATTTGAAGTCAGGTCTTCCTGATTCCACACCTAGTGCTTTATCCACTGTGCCACCTAAAACAAAATTAACCGAAAAAATCGATTCAAAAACAGGATGTTGAATGGGATGGTATCATTATTCAAACCCCCTCAACTTATAACTGAGGAAAACAAGGAGGATACTGTGGGATCCCACTGGAAGCAGGATAGGGAAAGCAGGGAGGGTCTGAGCCAGGGTGGACAGTGGTTGAGATTCATGGGAGGAAGCAGACCACGTGGTAGTTTCCTATTTTTAACTAATTATTCTTGGTAACTAGATGCTAACTTCAGTTTTTCCAGCTTCTGAGGGTGAAAGCACTGTCAGGGCCCTTTAAATTCAACACCCTGGAGCAAAGCCTTGATTGTCTCAAATTCAGAGCTTTTTTTCACTAAATTATACTTGTCTTTCAGACTGTACATTTCAGACAATACATTGTCAAGAAAGAAGATCTGAATTCAAATCCAAGCTCAGATACTTACTAGCTGAGTGATCTTAGGCAAGTCACTTAACCTCTGTGCTTCAGATTCCTCTTTTGTAAATAGGGATTAAAAATAGCACCTACCTCTCAGGGTTGTTGTTCAAGTAAGAAAATAATTGTAAAGGGCTTTGCATCCCTTAAAGCGCTCTATAAATAAACACTATTATTGTTTTTACAAAGAAGCTGTCAAAAACATTCTTAATGTTTTTCCTCCCTACCTGCATCCTATTATTGAGTGTTATCAGGTACTAGAGAGAAAACCGACAATTGTCCTTAGCATGATAATGACATAATGTCTACACTCTACTAAAGATGCAGATATGTAAGGGTGTATGCAATGTGCTGCAGATGGACAACACACTGGTGCCAGAATTGAATCATGTGGTACTTCCTTTCCCTCACTCCTCCCCGCTTCAGTGCATGTGATACAGAGGAGAATGCAGACTGTTGGGGGAAGGGTTCAGGGGGCCACACGTAGTCAAAGACTGATTTCATGTAATAACCTATCCACAAGAAATGGTCCAAGGATCATTGTGAAATATAAAATTGGAAAAGTCATGTAGCAGTGAGAAAGGACAATAGATGGGCAGACCTAGTACTGAACTGGTACCCAGGAAACATTAGACACAGCAAGTTTTCCAGCTTGGTGGCAGAATATATCATGCAGAATCCAAGGAGACCAAGTGCAAGTATGGGACAGGAGGAACAGATGTGGATGGACTCCGATGTGGGAAGTACCCACATATGTGGGAAGTACCCACATAGATGAGATCACAGAGGCACTGGAAGTAGGAAAATACAATATTGACAGCAATCTTAACTTTTTAGCCTAGCCTCTTGTTACCTTGATACAACTGGCCCCAGGTTAACTCTCTGCTTATCAACTTATTGAGGCAGCTAGGTGGTAAAATGGGTAAGAGGGCTAGACTTGGAGTCAGGAAGCCCTGAGGTCAAATTTAACCTCAGATCCATAATAGCTGTGTGACCCTGGACAGGTCACTTAACTTCCGTTTGCCTCAGTTTCCTCAATTGTAAAATGGAAATGACCCTCAAGGGTTGTTATGAGGAGAAAATCAGGCTTTGCAAACCTTAAAGAACTATATAAATGCTAGCTATTATTATTAGAGAGCCAACTACTTTGGAGATCTGTTTTCTTATATAAAAGGCAAATTCAGTCCCTTTCATACTATAATCAGAGTAGACCTGGGCAAAATTGGGATGTACTTGAAGTTCCTTTTCTGCACCTTTACTTCCTCTTTTTAAGACTTTTCCTTCTTTTCAAAGCACTGTCCTCTCCTGCTCCCTTTTCTTACTCCCCAAACATCAATGGGTCTTACTTTGGGTTTTCTTTGTTGAGGAAAAAAGCAGAAGATGGTGATCTACTTAACACCTCAGGATGAATGCCTTTAATTTCAAAGGTTCTTAACCCGGGGTCTGCGACCTTGTTTTAAAAAATATATATCTTTTGCTAACTGATTTCAATGTAATTAATTTCTTTTTTAGTCCTATTTGTTTTATTTTATGCTACTAAAAAATATTCTGAGAAGGGGTTCATAGACTTCACCAGTCTGTCAAAGGAGTCTATGACACACACAAAAATATGAAGAACCCATGCTTTAATTCCTTGTACTTCCCAGGAATATCTGCATTTTAAACAGAAGCCTGTCAGGGAAAGGAATTCCAAGGAATGACTCAAAACCAGTTTTTCTGATTTCAGAGTCAATGCTTCTTTCCTCTGTACCGTGCCATGTGGCTGGTTCTCTCCCATAACCAGTATCTTCTTTTCTTTTCCCCTCCCCACCAAAACCAAACAAATGTAAAAAAGAAAAAAACAAAACAAAACAAAAAAAAACCCTAAACAAATCAAATAACAAACAACACATGTACAGAAAGTCAGCGTTAAAAAAACAAACACCCACCAATTTGTAGAAGTTAACAATCTAAGAAAAACACTATGAAAATAAGGAGACAGTTAATGAAAAAATCTCTCCTTCAGAAGCTGTTAGGAGGTATATGTCGGAGGAAGATAAACAAACAAACAAACAAAAACAACCAGCAGAACAAAACAGAAAAAGAGAATACAAATTCCAAACATAGCTGTTGCTAGACTCCTTCTTTAAGCCAGTACAAACATCAGCTGACCTCTCTCTTGAGTGAGAATTTGAACCCTACTAAGTTCCTGTGTAAAGGAGAGTTCTTTGCCACCAGGCTGTGCTACATACCATTTCTGACTGCTCCATTTTATTAGGATCCATTCCAATCAGAATAATCTGATAATTGTTGAAAGAAAACAAGCAGTGATCACCTTTGTCGTGCCCCAGCTGGCTTCCTTATGTTTCTTTGACTGGGAGGCCTGAAATGACCACATTACTCAGTCGCCCCGAGAGAATATTGTTCTGCAGGACTTTACACAATCCTCAGGAAACCACACTCAACACTTGGCCAATGCCTGCTGATCTGATTGAACTCAACGAAAATAGAGGTAAAAGGACATTTTATAAAGATTCCAATTTAGAGAGGTAACAGGACTGTTTGGGGAGGGTGTAGAAAGCCTGCGAATAAAGCTCAACAGCCCTGCCTTTGTTTATGTAGCATTTCTATGAAAACAACAATAAAATATCTAAGCAAAAACTCCCTTTCTGACATTGACTGCTCCCATACAAGTCAGGAAGCAGTTAGGTAAGACCAAAGAGGTCAGAGAATAAGTAATAAGTGTTAACTCAAGACTTGGGCAGATAAAGTAGAATAGACTGATAAGTAGGCATTTTTTCAGTCATGTTTGACATTTCATAACCCCATTTGTGGTTTTCCTGGCAAAGATACTGAAGGGGTTTACCATTTCCTTCTCCAGCTCATTTTACAGATGAAGAAACTGTGGCAAATAGGGTTAAGTGACTTGCTCAGGGTCACACAGCTAGTAAGTGTCTGAGGCTGGATTTGAACTCAGGTCTCCCTGATGCCAGGACTGGCACTCTAACCACTGCACCACAATAGCTGCATATTGTATTGTACTGTATTATAGTTATCTTTAAAATATGTTTTATTGATACCATTTATTTTTGCATCACCTTTATTTCAATTGCTTCTTCCACATACCATCTTTTGTCACAAAGAATAAAAGAAGAAAGATATTTTTTAAAAGCAGTTCAGCAAAACTGACCAACACACTAATCCTGACAGTATATTCAGTACTCCACACCCATAGTCCCCCACTTCTACAAAGAAGGGAAGTAGGTCTGTTTTCTCAACTCTTCTCCAAGGCCAATAATTTTTCTGTTCTGTTAAGTTTAATTTTTTATTACAAATGCAACTAACATCAGTATTTTGATGAATAAGAACAGAAAAGAGGGCTGAAAGCTGCAAATTTCTCTTACATATACATATGTATTTATGCATATATATATACATAATTTAATTCTATAGTAACAAAATTGTCCTGCTTGTTTGTGTCCCCTTCTGAACTTCCTTCTATTCTGTTCTCTGTATTTTTAAAACGTTTCATTGATATTCATTTCTTTTCTCCTTTTTTTTGCATCAATATCATTACTTACCAATATCCATCCACTGTCTAACAGACCTCCTTTTAACAATTTGTTTTAATCAAAACAAATCAACTCCTTCACTTATGTGAAAATGTGTACCTAATTCTGTACCTCTAGCCCATCACCAACAGCACTTATGTCGGGAAGTATGCTAAGCACTTCACAAATATTTTGATTCTTACAATAATCCAGAAAGGTGGGTACTATTATTATTCCCATTTTATAGCTGAGGAAACTGAGGCAACCAGAAGTAAAGTGACTTGCCTAGGCTTGTATAACTAGGAAGTATCTGAGGCTGGATTTTAATTAAAGTCTTCTTGCCTCCAGGTCCAAAGGTTTATTTATTGCCCTTAGCTGTCTAGCGTGCTTGTCTCCCCACAACCCTACCAACATTGAACATTCTCATCTTTTATCATTTCCCCTCTTTGCAGAGTCCATTGAAACCTTGGGGTTGTTTTCATTTTGCATTTCTCTTACGATTAGTGATTTGGAGCATTAGTTCATGTAGTTGTTAATAGTTTGCAGTACTTTTGAGAACCATTTATTCATATCCTTTGGCCGCTTATCTTGGAGAATGACTTGTTTTGGATTCCAAAGCCTTGTCTGAGAAATTTGATATACAGACTTTTGATTTCATTCTTATCCTGGATACATTGTGTTTGTGCAAAAACTTTTCAGTTTTATGTAATCAAAGTTATCCATGTTATCTTTTGTAATTGCTTTTATCCCTTGTTTGGGTAAGAATTTATCTTTTACTGAGAGCTGTGAGAGTCATATGATCTGTTTTTCTTCTAATTTTTTTATACTACGATCTGTAAAATTAAAGACATGCATCCATTTTGAATTTAATTTGTAATATTCTGTACAATATTGGTATAAACCTAATTTATGACAATTGTGGAGACTTAAGGTCTTATATTTGAAGTGGGGAAAATATTAACCATAAAAATATAGGCTGACATTGTACGATGACTAATATTGATAAACTTAACCCTTCCCAGCCATACAAGGATCTAAGACATCTCCAAAGGCCTCGTGATGGAAAATTCTATCCACATCCAAAGGAAGAACTATAGAGTTTGAATGCAGATGGAAGCATACTATTTGCTATCCTTTTTCTTTTGTTGAGTTTCGTTTCCTGTTTCTGGTGGTTCCTCCTATTGATTCTAATTCCTACTTACAACATCACTAATGTGAAAATAGGTTTAATAGGAAGGTATATGTATAGCCTATATCAGATTGTGTGCCATCTTGGGGATGGTGGTGGGGAGGAAGGGGGAGAAAAATTTTAAACTCAAAAGCATATGGAAGTGATTGTTGATAAATCAAAATAAATTAATTTTAAAAATAGACTGGAGGGGAGTAGGGCATTTAGTGGACTGCACGTTCAATAAGAGTCAATGTTATACTGTGGCAACTAATAAAGTAAATGTGATGTTGGGCTGAATTAATCAAAATATAAAAGGTAATAGTTCTGCAAATGTCGCCCTGTCTTATCAGTTCTATGAGCCACACTTAAGAGGGATGTTGACAAGCTGAAGTACGGTTAGATGAGTGTGGCCAAGAAATGTACATAATGAGAAAATATGGAGGGGTTCCAACCTGCATCAGTGGAGGGAGCTCCTATACCACTGAAATTATGGATACATCAAACTGTTCATCTCTCAACCAATGTCCAGAACCAATTCATTTCTAGGCAGGGTGAAAAGCTGGAGACCAATGACTGCAGAGAGGGTTTGGGAATTATCACTTGGTTCATTTACTCTCCTTATGATTCCTCTCCATGGATAGCTAGTAGTCTTACATTTTCTTAGAAACAGGTAATGAAATGGAAAGAGCACTGGAATCCTGGAGTCAGAAAACCTGGCTTCTTTGTGTATTCGGCACTTATCACAGTGCCTGACACATAATAAGCACTTAAATGCATGTTGACTGACTACAGAAATATCTGAGCCTCAGTTTCCTCACTTAAAAACAAGGATAATCATACTTACACAACCTTTACAAAGTTGTGAGGGATATTTTTGAACTTTTTATTTAAGATTTAATTTTAAACAACAAATAAGTTTCAAATATGAAACCAGAGAAATACTGTTGTTTGTGGAGCAATCTAGTGTTGTAGCAGGAAGAGCTGAGTTCATATTCATCCTTAGATACTTACTGGCTGTGTGACCTGGGGTAGGTCACGTAAACCTATTGCCTCAGTTTTTTCATCTGTAAAATGGGGATAATAAGAGCACTTACCTTGCAGGGTTGTTTTGAAGATCAAATGAGATAATATTTGTAAAGCACCCGGCACATAGTAGACACTATATAAATATGAGTTCCCTTTCTAGTCCTCCCCCATTTAGCCATGGTGACACTATTTTCCAGAAGGTTAGCAACAAGGCGATGAATGCAAACCTTAAAATGACATCTAAATGTGAGTGAATAATAATGACATTGCATTTTACAACATTACCTTATTTAAACTTCACAAGAGCCCTGTGAGGTAGGTCTGATGGTATCTCCATTTTACAGATTAGGAAATTAATTTCATCTTACCATTTTGTAATACTAATGACAGTGTAAGAGTAATACACCAACACAGTTGCTTAGCAATCTTAACTAGTTTAAAGGAATGTAACGCTTAATATCTCATAATTCTCATAACAGCTGTATATATCGCTTGGTACTATAGATGTAGCTCCCAGCCTAGAGTTAGGTAGTATTAAGTTCAAAGCTGCTATATCTGATGCTTACTAGCTGTGTAACCCACTTAGTCAATCAATAAACATTTCTTTAGTGCCGATTCTGTGCCAGGCACTGTGCTAAGCCCTAGGGATACAAAAAGAGGTAAAAGACACTTCCTGCCCTCAAGGAGCTTACAATCTAATAGAGGAGACAACATGAAAACAAATACATACCAAGCAAGTTATATACAGGAAAACAGGAAATAATTAGCAGAGGAAAGGCACTAGAATTAAGAGAGGTTTCCTGTAGAAGGTTAGATTTTAGTTGAGATTTACATAAATTCCATGAACCTCGTGTAATCTAGGATTGATTTAGGCTTCCATTATAGATTACAGGGCAACCAGGTGGCACCATGGATAGAGCTCTGCACCTGGAGTCAGAAAAACTCATCTTCCATAGTTCAGATTTGGCCTAAGACACTTTCACTAGCTGTGTGACCCTGGGCAAGTCACTTAACACTGTTTGCCTCAGCTTCCTTATCTGTAAAATGAGCTGAAGAAGGAAATGGCAACCACTCCAGTGGCTTTACCAAGAATGGAGTCATGAAGAGTTAGACACCACTGACATAACTGAATAACAACAACATAAGTTACAATCTGCTTGATTGGAAGGGATCTCCTTATGGGGAGTCTCCTAGGTGATCAGACCACACAACTTATTGCATATTCCTGACTCTGTCCTATAAAGTAGGTAGGATTTCTTTTTTTTTTCTTTTTGCCTTTTTTTTGGTGAGGCAATTGGGGTTAAGTGACTTGCCCAGGGTCACACAGCTAGTGAGTGTTATGTGTCTGAGGCCGCATTTGAACTCAGGTCTTCCTGACTCCAGGCCTAGTACTCTATCCACTGTGCCACCCAGCTGCCCTGTAGGATTTCTGGACCTCAATGAAGTTAAGGATTTTGCCCTAGAAGGAGACCCAGAGAGCATCTAGCCCAGCCCACTTATTTTACAGGTGAGGTTCCCACGGCCGTAATTCCCTTCCATGTGACGCCTGGAGCATCTTCTGGGAGACACGGAAAATCTGTGGCTTTCCTTGCCCAGTTCCGGTCATTGCTCTGGCAGAGGCTCAGTGGTGGGCGTGGGAGAGCCCGGAGCCTCCGCCCACATCTGGCCGCTGCCTATCTCACAAGCTTCTGGTACAAGCTGAAGGTCGCCAAAGACGTGCCTGGATTCTCTCCTCTGGGGACCGGGAGAGGCTCCGGAGACGGGGAAAGGTAGCGCAGGGCGTGGCGTCGTGACTTGGAACCTGTGTGGGCTCCAGGTGGCACAGGGGGTGGAGCCTTTGTGGGCCCCTTAAATCGAAAATAGAGGTAGGAGGAAGAGGAATAACCGGAATAAAGTGCAAAGCATAGAAACACGCAGTCTTCCTGCGCATGAGCCCTTGGGCGAAACCAAGGGGACGCTTGAAAGAGGCCAGCTTTCCGTCTTCTTTTTCTTAATTGAAGGACCCCGCCCCTTATTGTTTGGGATGCCTCTGGCCCGCGCATACTAGAACAACCGAACTGCTGAGTCACAGTGAGCTAGTAAATCAGGGTTTCGTGGCTATATAGCCCCGAGAACAGTTCCAGTTCTCTGGCAGTAAGATTTTCTTAGGTGTGCGGGGAAACTCTGCAGCTCACTCAGACACCAAGCCTCCAGGCACATTTATGCAGTGGCCCCCCTCCAGGCCATCCGTCTCAGTGGGCCATCGTAAGTACAGAGTCACTGCCTAGCTAGCAGCGGGGGTAAAAAAAAAAAACACATCACCGAGCTTCCTGACAGGCCTTGCCTGGCTTAAGCTGCTCAGCCAAGCTATCAATGTCATCCTTTCCCCAACTCATTTGAGAAACCTCAGTAAAGAATAGTGTGTCTGCACAAGTTTGTGGGGCAGGATGGGAGTGAGGATTTGCCTTGGAAATGGGGAGGTAGTGTCTGTAAACACTTTGTAGTAATCTGCAACTTCCAGAATTTTGAATTGGAATGTAGTCCAGAGATAATCTAGGTGTGTTGTCTGTCTTCACAGTTACTTTTCTAGCTTCCCAGGAAAAGGCAAGTTCAAGTTTTCTTAGATTTCCTCACCTAAGTGAATACTATTTATATTCTTCGGCTCTGCTAGGGTTTAGGTTTTCTTCACCTCTAGGAAGGAAATGAATTGGATAGGACTATCTAAGTTCCTTCCCATCTCTACCTTTCTTTGGTTCTGACATTTCCGTTGTTTTAACAGTGAATAGAAGTGCCTTGGTGACTTTGTTTCCCCTTTTCTTTCTTCTTCCCCCCCCCCCCCCAGCAAAAAACAAAAAAGAAGAAGAAAAAAAAGGGCTTGAAGTAAGAATTCACTCTTTGGATTTCACAATGGGAAATCCCAAGAAAGTCACGCTCACGGTTCTCAGCCAGGAGCAGGCCGAAGGTGTGGGCGCTCGAGTTCGGAGAAGCATTGGCCGGCCTGAGGTATACGGGGTGATGCTTATTGCTCCTTATTCCTGGGTTCTTGGAGAGGGATTGATGTGAAAATGGAGGGAAGGTTGAGGACACTTGCTGTATTCCTGTGCCCTGGGTAATTGAGGGCGAAGGCAAGCATAGAGTGGGCCACTGTGACACATTTGGAAGGTTGGGGAGAAGAGTTTATACTAAGAAATACATCTGTAAAATACTCACTAAACATTTATTAAGCACACCTGCTTCACTGCACTAAGCACTTGGGATTCAAAGAAAAGTCCCTGGGGTCAAGGAACTCACAAGTCTAATACGGGAGACGACATTCAAACTACTGTACAAACATGCTATGTATGGGATAAATGAGAGACACTCAACAGATGGAAGGCACTAGAATTGAGGGTGGTTGAACTTGAAGGAAGCCAAGGAAGCCAGGAGGCAGAGATGAAGGGAGATAGCCTTCCAGGCATAGGGGACAGCCAGGGAAAATTCTAGAGCTGGGTAGCTGGATTGTAGAAGGTTGTAGAATGTTTGGAGAATAAAGTGTAAGAAGACGGTAAAGGTAAGAATGAGCCAGGCTGTAGAGGGCTTTAAATGCCAAGCAGAAGACTGATAGATCCTGGAGGTAATGAGGCCATTGGAATTTATTGAGTAGTAGTGACATAGTCAGACCTGTGCTTTAGGAAAATCACTTTAGCAGCTGAGTGGAGTATGAATTGGAGTGGAGAGATACTTGAGGCAGGGAGAACAGTTAGATGCTATTTCATATCTTAGGCAGTACCAGGTAGTTTTGATAATTACTGCCATATAATGTAATTTAAGATCTGGTACTGCTAAACCTCCTTCCTTTACATTTTTTTTATAAGTTCCTTTGATATTCTTGATTTTTTGTTCTTCCAAATGAATTTTGTTATAATTTTTTCCTAATTCAGTAAAATAGCTTTTAGGTAATTTAATTGGGATGGTATTGAGTATATAAATTAGTTTAGGTTAAATGGTCATTTTCATTATATTGGCCCTGCTTACTCATAAACAATTATTTCTCCAATTATTTAAATCTGTTTTTATTTGTATAAAAAGTCTTTTTTTTATAATTTTGTTTATATAGTTCCTGGGTTTGTTTTGGCAGGTGTATTTTCAGGTATTATATACTGTCTAGAGTTATTTTAAATGGGGTATCTTTTACTGTCTCTTCAGGCAGATCATAAATAGTCCAGATGAGAGGTAATCTAGAGTGGTGGCTGTGGAACTAGAGGGAAAGAAGGAATGTATACAAAAGATCTTGAGAAAGTAGAAACAACAAGATTTGACAACAAATTGAATATGTGGTGAGTTCAGATGAAGAAGGGTCAAGGATGTCACTGAGGTTTTAAGACAGAATGATTGGAAGGATAGTGGTAATGGGAAAATTGGGAAGGGAGGAGTATTTGAAGGAAAAATAATGAATTCTGCCTTGGGCATTTTTGAGTTTGAGATGCCTCCAGGACATCTAACTTGAAATGCCTAAAAGGTGATCTGGGACTGGAGTTAATGTGAGAGACTTAAGGTTTCATTCAGAGGCCTGGGAATCATCTGCTTGGAGCAGACAGTTGAGTCCATGGGAGCAAATGAGATCCTCAACTAAGATAGTATAGAAAAAGAGAGAAGAAAGCCTTGGCCTTGGGAGACACTCATGGTTAGCTGATTGTACCCTGGATGACGAACTAGCCAAGAAGACTGAGAAGTAGAATCAGGAAAGAGCAGTGTTCTAGAAATTTAGAGAGGAGAGAGTGAGTATACAGAAGGAGAGGGAAATCAAAAGTGTCAAAGACTGCAGAGAGGTCAAGAAGTATGGAAACTGAGAAAATACCATTAGATCTGGCAATTAAGAGATCATTGGTAACTGTGGAGAGAACAAAGTCAATTCAGTGATGAAGTCAAAAGCCAGAGAAGTTTAGCCGAGAAGAGAACTATAGAAATGTAAAGGACATAGGATATGGGACATAGGAGGCAGCTAGGTGGATAGAGAGCCAGACCTAGAGTTAGGAAGACCTGAGTTCAAATATGGCCTCAGACAGTTACTAGCTGTGTGACCATGGGCAATTCACTTCACCCTGTTTGCCTCAGTTTCCTCATCTGTAAAATGAGATGGAGGAAATGACAAACCACTCCAGTATCTTTGCCAAGAAAACCCTAAAATGGGGTCATGAAGAGTCAGACACAACTGAAAAACTGCTTCGTAACATAGGACATAGGTTATAGAGGACAATATAAAGGACAATATAAAGCTAGCTGGGGTTAATTGAATCAAGTAAGGGATTTGTAAGGATGGAGGAGATAAGGGCATTGTTTGTAGTTATTGGAGAAATATTTGAATGTTGTTAGGTGAGGAGTGAGGGAGAAGAGGAAATGCTCAGGAATGGCCTCCAGTTTTTTTCAGCAAAGTTTGAGATAAGGTCCTTAGTTAAAGGGTGGGAGCGGGTGGTGCCTTTGGAAACTACACTACACTTCAGCACTACAGTAGTGAGTGGAACAGTGGGACAATTAGGGAGAAACTGGCTCATACTGCTTAGTTTCTGCACTCAGCCATGACCACTGTGCTCTTACAATAATAAAAACTTACCTTCATACAGTGTTATGTGCCAGGCGCTATGCTAAGCACTTTGCAATTATTATCTCATTTGTGCCTCACAACAACCTTGGGAGGTAGGTACCATTTTATAGGTGAGGAAACTGAGGCGAACAGGTTAAATGACTTGCCCAGGGTCACATAAATGCTCAGAAAATAAAATGTTTATTAAAAATGAAAAAAAAAATAAGGGCAGCTAGGTAGCACAGTGGATACTAGCCCTGGAGTCAGGAGGACCTGAATTCAAATTCAACCTCAGACATTGAGTAGCCGTGTGACCCTGGGCAAGTCACTTAACCCCTATTGCCTTACCCCCCCCCCCAAAGTTGTTGTTGTTGTTCAGTTGTGATCCCCTTTGGGGTTTTCTTGGCAAAAATGCTGAGGCAAACAAGGGTAAGTTACTTGCCCAGGGTCACATAGCTAGTAAGAGTCTGAGGCCATATTTGAACTCAGGTCTCCTTTACTCCAGGCCCAGCATGCTATCAGACTACAATAAACTAGGGCACAGTAACTTTGAAGAAACATTTATAGGATATTTTTCTTCCTGGTATATTTTATCAGAAAGAAGACAGAGCTGTAATACTCATCTGGACGTGCGTCCAGGGTATGATTCTTTGGTTTTCACTTTCTGGTATAGTGTGATAGTGAGGAAAGAACACTACATTTGGTCTGAGCACATGTAGATTGGAATTGCAACTCTGTTATATACCACACACTTTGGCAAATCATTTCAGCTCCCTGTTTTCTTTTTTTGTTTTAATTTATTTACTTTTAGTTTTCAACATTCACTTCCATAAGATTTTGAGCTTAAATTTTCTCTCCCTCCTGTTTCTTCCCTCCTTCCCCTGAGACAGCGTACAATCTGATATAGGTCTCTACATAAACATTCATGTTAAGCATATTTTCCCATTAGTCATGATGTAAAGAACAATTAGATCTAATGGGAGGAACCGCAAGAGTGAAGCAATAAAACAAAACGGCAAAGGAAAAGGAGAGCAAATAGTTTGCTTCCGTCTGTATTCAGACTCCATATTTCTTTCTCAGGGTATGGAAGTTCCCTGTTTTCTTATCTCCAAAATGATTGTATTAGACGAGTAAACTCTATAATTTCTGCTTGCTTTCCTTTCCTTCATACTTTGGTGATTGATCTTGGGGTCAATCAGAGTTTGGGACACTGAAAGCCACAGGTAGTGGGAGAAAAGAGACTTAAGCCCCGAATGTTCTTTGTTTATAACCGTATTGGCTATTGGCTTCCTTTTCTTGGTCTAGAATTAAATTGCTTCTTCTTTGACATGTCTATCTCCAGCAATAAGAGAAATCCAGAAAGAAATGGGAATGAGCCTCTGACTGAGATTGGTTTAAATTGCTCTTAACAAAAGACAATTTTCCTCTTTCCCAAAACATTGCTTTTAGGGCCTGTACTTACCAAGTGTGGGAAGCTAAAGACATATATCATTCCAAGATTATTTTTTGAGCACCTACTATGTGTAAAGCCCATATTAGGCATAGTGGGAGGACACATAAAAGTATATGACATGGTCTTTTAAGCTGACTTTCTATTGACTTTGACTTTCTATTTGACTGTCTAGCACTGCCAGGCTGTCTTCATTATGGTATGTCAGTGTCCTGAGGAACAGTAGCTGTTGGCCAGATTGTGGGCCTCACCTTCCCTAGAGATCAATCACCCAATCAGCAAGCATTTATGAAATACCTACTATGTACCAGATATTGTTCTTGGCATTGGGCATACAAATATACAGAATGAAACAATCTCTACATGCAAGCCTGTGCTTGGTCATATCTGTGTATACGTGTGTTTGGCAGTTAAAGAATGAGGAAATGTTCTATAGAAATATAATTCTCTCATGGTTCAAAAGTTTTAAAAGATGGGAAGCTTAAAACATTATAAAGGAAGGAGCTAGAGAGTGAAGAAGATGCTAGTGACTTAGAATACGTTAAGTTCTGAAGTTTATCACTCGGATTTTTTTTCCCCCTTAATTTCCTTAATTAGGTGCCCCTTTACATTAAATGACTACAGTCTATTGAGAACCCAGAGTTCTTCTGATTATTTATTAATAATAATTAAGAGTTGTTTATTAAATGTATTAAATTAAGAGTTATTTATTATTTATTAAAGCATGAGTTATTTATTTTTTTTAAAAGTCATGGAAATGTGTGGAGAACTCTAGGGATGAGGAGTCCCCTCACACAGTCATCCCTCTCTTCCTTCCTTGCCCATCCAGAGCAATGACCAGTCAGTTCATCAGCAGTCGCAGAGTGGACTTGGCATCTACTCTGATTTTCCTACACATGACTCTCTTTTGTGGGTTTAGCCTGCTGTCTGTGCATTTGCAAACATGATTGACTTCATGGCCAAAAGGAAGGATGTGAGAGATGTGTGGACACATGACTGATAGTTCTTTCCAAAACAGCACATTTGCTCTGATCTTGGGGGCAGTGAGGCAGGAAATATTTCTAGCCTTTTCTGTTCCACTTAGTAATGATAATAATAATAATAGAGTAATAATTATATATTATATAATAATATCTAATAATAATATAATGGTATATTATGTAATAATATAATAATAATAATAATTCATATAGTTCCTACCATATACCAGAGAATCTGCTAAGTGCTTTACAGATATCTCATTTGATTCTCAACAACTAACAAGTGCTGTTATTATCCCCATTTTACAGTTGAGAAAACCGAGGCAGAGTGACTTGCCCAATATCACACAGCTTGTCTGAGGTCAGCCTTAAACTCAGGTCTTCCTGAATCCAGGCCCCACACTCTAGCCACTGAAATGTCTAGCTACCTGTAAACTTCTGATCTTAGTGGTGAGTGTGATATCTTTGCTCAAATTAAGCTTTTTAATAACCTTACGACAGGCAGGGGACAATAATTCCTTCTCTACTCTACTCATCTCATCTTTCCAAGCATTTTAAGACTGAGTCATTGATAAGATGAGGATGACTTATGAGTCGTAATGACTTGATGATTGCGAGGTACCAGACGTAGAGATCTTTTCTCTTTTTCAGTGATATGCCTAACTGGAGTATGAGACAGTAATGAATGGTTCTTTCTGCTTTACTGTATTTATGTATTTGGTCTCTGCCAGCCAGGATTAATGAAACCTTCTGAAGGTATCTCTAACCACTTTTATTTTTTTAGTTAAAACATCTGGATCCATTTTTGCTATTCGATGAATTTAAAGTGGCTAAACCAGCAGGATTTCCTGATCACCCACACCGAGGTTTTGAAACAGTGAGTACAATGGTTTTACAGCAGACATGCATGTTTCAAAACTTGCATGTTCAGATAAACTATAATTATCACTTCCATGTAAAAAAATGCCTTTTTTTTTTGTAACGAAGAACAAATAGGCCAAAAATTAACCAGCAACTTGATGGTTACAGACAAGTATTTGTGGTATTTGGAAATACTAACTCAATTTGAAGTAAATAATATTCCAATGTAGATATTTGCCATATGTTGGGCATACTTTTGAATTTGTATAACTGGAAACATTCATGTTTGCATGTTCAATTTAAAATATGAGCTGCTTTCTTCAAAACAAAACAATGAAAATACCTTACTAAGTAAAATCAGTCAACTAAAGGAATAAAATGAGACGTTAAAATGTGATTAAAAATCACTTTACATGGAAACATTTAAATGATTATTTATATTTATTATCATATTTCAAAGTATATTTTGAAGTAAAAATATTTACATATAGTACAACTTTCTGTTTTTCAGAAAGGATATGTGGTCAGTAGGCACAGTGGGATGAAGTGACAAAATAAAACATATACTGCTCTCAGTCAGATGAATTTTTTAATCTAAATACAGAATTTGGAGGTTTTGCTCAACAAAGAATTTCCAAATAAAGTTAGACAATGAGAAAAAAATGATGGGTAGATACGGCAGGGCCAACAGATCTTTAAATACTACATACTTTTCATAATGTCTAGTCTCTTTGGTTTCTATGACTTCTTATTTTGGGTATCTTTTGCTTCTTAGAATCTTTATAACTGCAAAGGTTCTCCTTCCTTACTTAGAGGATGTAAATGAATCAATATTGCTTGCAAATTACAAGAAGCACATTCATACATAGCTCTAGTAATAAGACCTTGTTAGGATATTTGTGTATTGCGATTGTTTGTTAGCATTTCACATATGGAATCCAAGAGGGAAAGATCATAGACACCCTTCTGAAGCTTAACTTTGACTCCTCACTTGAGAGAATAACCCAAGGCCATTCTCTTGGCGTGTGTTGTATAGTTGGCCCATGTTGTAGATGAGACCTAACTCAGGCTGGTTTGGTTATTTAGGTTTGAAATTTGGATAAATGAGATACTGATAGTTAACAAGAGGAAGCTATAGCACAGAGAAGATGCAGCAGTGATTTGGGTAGACACAGCACTCCTCATATCCACATAGAAATATTTCTGGTCAACAAGGTATGAAGATTCACATGGCACTATGACATCTGCCAAGTCTGAAAGGCACCTGGGTCCTGGGCTACCTAGTCCACCATATTGCAGAGGAGAGGATTCGCCAAAATGATTTTAGCTTCCTTTAGTCCACTGTAAGTTTCCAGGTGCCGTCTACTTCTTCGTTATCCATACAGGGTTGTTGTAAGAGAATTTGGTATAGTGAAATACTCTTAATTTCATCACTAAAGAGAAAATATCTTTCTCCTCCACCATATGACCTGATATTATTTGGTATTAATTATGCCAGATGGCTTGAGCAACTATAAGAGTTTATGTTTGTCTCTGCTCACAGAAAGGGCTCTTATAGGTACCATCTTCTAAGAGTTCACAATGTCCTTTCTCACAATACATCTGCCTTTATTAGCCACCACCACTGTGACTCGAGCAGGGTGACTTGGGCTAAAGCCTACTGGATGACCCTAGCCTCAGGAGAATCTCAGCATTGGCCTAAGGAATATTCCTTCTCAGACTCTATCAAGTTTAGATACTGAGACTTGGGTGGCTCAGAACTTTCAGATGGATTGGGGGCTTTGTGGCTTGCTTTAAGTTTGGGTAGATCTAAAATACCCTTACTGGCCCAATCCATAGTGCAAATTTACTCGCATTCCTATAGGCTGATGATTAAGTGCGTCTTTATCAGCGTCCTATTTCAGGAGCCTCACCCAAAGCTCCCTATGGAACCAGAAGTAATCATCCTCCACCCACTTAGTAGGGTGGCTGGTGTCTAGACTCCCTCTGTTCTCACGTCTTTTCACTGAGAATCGTATTTGCCTAGATGGTCTATGCTGTTTGAATATCCCTTTGGAATTTCACCGGTTTATCTCTCTATACCTATATGGTTCTTTGGAGAGAAAGGCCCATAGCCAAACCCTGACACCATTTAGGTGGAGCACTCCATCCAAAGTGACTCATTAGATTGTTATTTAAGCTTCTCCTGCAACCTCTCTAATTCCTTCTTGGTAAAAGCCCACCCACCCTCCCAACCCCACTGTGGAGAAAATCATGCTTCAAGTGGAAAGTAACGGAACATAAGAAAGAACATCTTTCTTACCACCAGTGATAGTTCCAAATTTGTCTCTTCATGTCTGCTCCCATTCTGTTCCCTTAAAGACCTGTTATAAATGGGATTTAACACATTTACCAGAATAACCTCTGGATGAAAGACCACACTTTCTACCAATGGCTTGTCAAATCTCATCTCTAGCAGTATCACTTTTTCACTTTTGCTTGTCTACAATCAAAAGCTCTGTGACTAAATGCTGAATGTGCTAAAAAAAAAAATTTACTTTTGTTTTTTCCTCATACTGGCGATCTAACTTATCTAGGACCCTTAAAAATAACCCGACAATGCTCCCCTGGCATTTATCTTCATCCTCCTTGTTGGTCTCTTTTAGCATGTGTTGAACTAATTACCTCAGAGTACTGGTGGCCTTCTCTTTGTCTCACCCAGAGGACTTTCAATGTATGGTACCATATCTGACCATCCAATCACCTCATGTCCTGAATGTACGTTGTCTGTCCCCTATTTCATCCATAATGTGAATCATGTTGCTACTGTGATCCAGTCTACCTTCCTGCCAAAATGTTGTAGGCCAGGCCTTCCTCAGGCCTGTCAGGTAGCTCAGGTTCCAGATTAGAACAAAATGAGACACTTCAAATAGACCATCAAATAAATAGTTAACAAAAAAGGGTTTATTTAGCCATAGCATGGTAAGGATATTCAGAGAATACTCAAACCAATTGTTTTAGGGAGTAGTCTTAATTTAGTAGAGGAGGCAGTACAATACAGTGGAAGACTTATCTCTGGTGTCAGACACTGTGCCTTCATATCCTTGCTCGAACACTACCTGTGTGAACTTTTAACTAAATTTTAATTAATTTATTTTTAAATTAATTTTTATGAAAATTTTATTTTTTCAGTCAAACCCACCTTATCTCTCTCCCACTTCTTCCTCTCCCTCCTCCCATTGAGAAGGAAAGAAAAATAAAGTCTCTGTTTGTATGTATATGTATAGTCAAGAAAAACAATTGGCCATGTCAAAAAAAAAAGTATCATCTGCATCTGAGGAAAAAGGAAGAAAATACTTTTCAAATCTATGGATAAAAAAAGTTCATGATCAAACAAGGGATAGAAAGGATAACAGAAGATAAAAGAGGTCATTTTAATTAGATAAAATTAAAAAGATCTTGTGCAAACAAATCCAATAGAGCTAAGATTAAAAAGTAAACATTTAACCGAGAAAAATCATTACGAATTTTTCAGATAAATGTCTCATTTCTAAAATAATGAACTGATTCAAATTTGTAGGAATAAGAGCCATTCTCCAACTGATGAGTGGTCTAAGGATATGAAGAGGCAATTCTCAAGGGAAGAAACCCAGCCTATTTATAGCCATATGGAAAAAAAAATGCTCCAAATCTCTAATTAGAGAAATGGAAATAAAAGTACTTCTAAAATTCCATCTCACAGCCATCAGATTGTTAATGAACTTTTTACTTGTTTTTCCTCCCATAGTAGATTATAAGCTTCTTGAGGGCAAGAACCACCCTCCACATTCTCTGCATCATCTCTAAGGCCTGGAGCAGTACCCCGACCACTAAAATTTTCTTACTGGAGGTCTTCAAGCAGGTACTATCCAGTGTCCTATGAGGACAATGTAGAGGGGACCCCTGTTCAGGAAAGGGGTTGGCCCAGATGTCTTCTCAAGTCTCAACATTCTATGAATCTCTAAAATGAGCAATGAAACAATATCATTTTTCTTTGCAACACTTTATACTGCTTTATAAGTCATATCTCACATTCATCTTAAACTATTTAGTGAAATAGGACACTTAAGGGAACTATGAAAATTAACATATATTGCTTTCCCCCTCCCCTGATCATGGTTAGATAGAAAACAAGATGAGGCTAAATAGTTGGTCTATGAATAAAAATTTTTATACACATAAAAAATTGAAAATATAACTCCACTAGTGGAGGTATACCAATAGGTGACCCAAAAACTGTTCTTATTGGACTCCATTCCAAAGTCAAATGCAAATATATAAACTCAGATTCTTCCTCTGCTTTCCTGACCTGTTTCTTTCACAGGGCACGCCAGTGGGGTCTTAGTTTTCTGTGGATGTGGAATAATATGTGCACAGATAATAGAAGGGTGACTGTCTAAGACCCAAGTCATCAAATCATAGTATTTTATAGTCAAAAGGGACCTAAAAATAATCTAGTCTAACCTTTTCATTTTACGAAGTAACTGAAGTCCAATGACTTACCTGAGGTGTTATACCTATATGAGATATAATGCTTGACTTACCCAAGGTCACAATTACTAAATGACAGAGCCAAAATTAGAACCCAAGTCTACTGATTTTAAATCTAGCAGTTGTTCTATTATGCCGTTTTTTTCCCTCCGGATCATAGGAACATCGATATAGGTATAGCCTAGTGGGTTTATGCAGTCACTGTTTAGAGATATATCCTTCTATGTTACTACAAAAGCAAGAAAAAACTAGAGAGAACCTTTCAGGTCTGGATTTGAAATTTCAAACCATAATTAATTTTCTCTGGGGTAGAGAAACTTCTGAAGCATACCATGCATGACAGTACATATGATAAATGTTATTTGGTGATTATGAGTTTTCCATAAGTAATACCATGAGGATTAAATTAGGAAAACCACTGAATCACTTTGACCTCCTTGAATTATTCTTCTAAACAAATGATTATCATTTGTCCAGTGTACACTTCTTCTTCTCCTCTCCTGTTTTGAAATCAAGAAAGCCAAGATCAAATTAACTCTGCATAGCTCCTGGATGGGGTGTCTCAATCTTCTGCCAAATACTCTTCCTCATCCCTATCAGGTTCCAGAATAAAATGTCTCTCCCTGCCTACCTCTCCTGCAGTCTTCTCATTTAAATGTAAGAGAGATTGTCTTTGTTTTTTGTATTGGTATGCCTAACCCTTATCAGAGTTAAACAGAAGTGCTCAATTAAGCTTTTTCGTCCATCCATTCATTCATTCATAAATAGTACACTGGTTTGGATCACTTTTTAACAATTAAATAATGTATATCTTAGTGGCACTGGCTTTCCTTCTATTTGAAAATCCAAAATCTAAAATGTATATGTGTATATATTCATACACACATAATACATATATATGTACCTAAATTCATAATTCTGTAAAAGTGTGCTTATTGTGAATAATACTTAGCTCAAATTTGCCCTATAACATTTTGTGATTAAGAAATGTATTAGTCAAAAAACATTTTTAAGCACTTACTATGTGCTAGTCTGTGTATCTGTTGCATCTGCAATATGGAATGGAATAGGAGTGAGGGTAGGAAGGCATTTGAACTGAAAATGTAGGTATAGAAAAGATTAAATTTAAGCCTGTTTCTCTAATAATATTGTTCTGTTTTCAGATATGTGATACACTTATTATTGGAATACCCAGCCTGTGTAGGCGCTGTGACATTTACATCAAGCTGAAAGTTTAAAACTTGAAAGAATAGTGTTGTGTGTGTTCCTCCATTGAGTCAGTATTGCATGCAAAGTTTTCTTGGGATTAAATAAATAAATATGATGGTCATTTTCGTATCAGGCACACCCTGGGGAAAAGACTAACTTTGTTCTGAACAAAATTAAAAAAACAAACATGCTTAAGCTTGTATTAAGAAGCTGAAAAACACTGTTTAAGCTTAAACAACTAGGTAAAGGTAAGGTCAGTAGTGAAATGCATTTAATTTAACATGAATGGTTATTTACCTATAGTGCTATTTTGACTTGAATAACCCAAGCATTTTAATTTAAAGGGTGTCTTTCAGATGCACCCCCCACCACTACCCCCCCATTTAAGGAACAAGTTTATTTAATTTCTGGCACCTGGAGTATAGCTACTTAAGGAACTATCCCCTTCCTAAGTTTCCTGCTCTCTTACCATGAAATGTCCAGGCCCATTGGTAGTGTTTGGTCTAAAAACAGATTTTCAAATCTTTCTTTGTTCCTGAAGCCTCTATAGTCTTGGTAAAGAAATCCAGATATTAGACATGACCAGAAACAGGTAACTATATATTTATTGCACTCTTTACCACTCTTGCTTCTTGGAAACAGTCCTACTGAGATGGAGTTCTCAACCAATTATCAGAAATGCTGAATGCACATTCTGACCTCCAACTGTGCCTGCTAGCTTAGGAAATGGCTAATTCCATAGGGAAGCAAGCTTTGGGACCCTCCCCAATATATCCTCTATTCCCAGGCAATTCTTTAGTAATTAATATGAATAGACACTATTTTTCAAATCTAACAGTTGAACAATGCAAGTTACTATCCAATAGCCAATTGGCCTACTAACCAATAGTTAATATCCAAGCAATATCCAACCAACTTAAAATTAGTTATCTTTTGCAGCTTTGTCCTTTAAATTGTGACATGGCCAATTTGGGGGGGTTACTTTCACCCTCTCTTCATTGCACCCTCACCACAAAAAACAAAACAAAACAAAAAAAAAAACTAACTCTGTGCCTCTTATCTATCTATCCTTTGTATTTCTGATTAGGGCTATCAGAATCTGTTAGCACAGCCATCCCTAACCAGCAATTTAGGTGCCCTGGCAAACAGCAGAAAATATGTTCTCAAGTCAACATTTGAAGACAAATTCAGTTGAGTGAAGGGATGAGAGACCCCAAATAGGCCATGCCCCCTTTCCCCTTCTCCCATAGAAAAATAGCTTCTTTTTTTAACTAATTATTTTTGCTAACTTGTCATGAAACTCAGATGTTTGTATTGAGCTAAAGGAAGTCAGTGCTCTGGGTCAAAGCCTGCACACCCTGTCCAAGAGCATTATTAGGAAGTAGACATAGTGTGACCTAGACTTTCTTTCTCCCCTTCACCTGAGGTACCAGCCCTCTGTCCTTCTCTGGCCCCCCACCAAGTGCTTTCTGCAGGGGCTTGCTTATTGTTGTTCAGTCATTTCAGTAATGCCCAACTCTTTGTGACCCCATTTGGGGTTTTCTTGGCAGAGATACTGGAGTGGTTTGCCATTTCCTTCTCCAGATCATTTTTACAGATGAGGAAACTGAGGCAAACAAGGTTAAGTGACTTTCCCAGGGTTACACAACTAGTTAACATCTAAGACTAGATTTGAACTCAGTAAGTTGTATCTTCCTGACTCGAGCCTCAGAATTCTATTCTCTGTACCACCTAGCTGCCCTGTTTATTGGGCCATATATATCACCATCCATTGCTCGGGGTTTTTAAACTCATATCCACTGAACTACTAGTCTATGGACAGACTTTGGGGGAGTGGGTCCATGTAAAATAAACAACATACTAATTTTTAATAGTCTCTTAACTGAAATTTAGCATTTCCTTCAATTATGAATTAAAACAAACATGTTATTTTAAGAAGGGGTCCATAGGTTTCATCATTCTGCCAAAGGGGTCCATTATACAAAAAAAAGATTAAGAGCCCTTAGCATAGTAATTTCCTACTCCCCAGTCTATTTTGATTCTGCCTAAACAAACCAACAATCCACATTAATGTGGACTAGATGGTAAGGCAGTAAGGAGTATAATTTTAAATAAATTTAATTTTAAAAATAAGAAAATTTATGAAGAAGAGGGAGATTAGTCCTATAGGACTGAGAAGGCAGCATGGCTTTATGTAAAACACTTGATTTGGAGTCGAGGAGCTGGGTTCAAGTCCAAAATCTGCTATTTATGACTTTGTGACCTTGAATACCTCATTTCACTGTTTCTGGGTCTCAATGACCTAAGCCATAAAATGAGGGTACTGAACTAGATTACAGGGGTTGTTAATCTGTTTTGTGTCATGTTAGGCAGCAAGATGGCACAATGTACTATTATGGGTCCAGAGTCCAGAAGACCTGAGTTCAAATTTGGCTTCAGACACTACTTGTGTAACCCTGGGCAAGTCACTTAGCCTCTGTCTGCCTCATTTTCCTCATGTGTGAAATAAGGATAATACTAGCATGGACCTCACAGGGTTGTGGAGCTTAGACCAGAGCAGTGGTTCCTAACCTGAGGCCCATGCAATTGTTTTTGTTTTGAACTATTTTGATAACTGTATTTCAATACAGTTGATTTCCTTTGTAACCCTACGTATTTTATTTCATGCATTAAAAACGTTATTCTGAAAAGGGGTCCATAAGTTTCAATACACACACATATACACACACACACACAGTTAAAATTTTCTGAACTAAAGGATCTCTAAGATTACTTGAAGCTCTAAAAATTCTGTGAAATGACATACTCCACACCTCTGCATGTTACTAATGTAATGAAAATATTAGCTAGGTTCTGTTGGGTAAATTAGGTACTGCTTGAAAAATTCAAAGAGACTCATTCTGACTCCCCAGGCTACTGCAAATTGATTTAAGGGTTGCATTTGTAAGTTACTAAGGGTGATCTGTTGGCCTTCACTTTAGTATTGCTTTAAAATTTCAGCTTTTAAATTACATTTTTGCCTCAGATCACAAATATAAATTAACACAAGGATGAAAACACAGAATGTCTTCATAAACTAAGATTTTAATATTAGAATATTCAGAACATGGAGTGTCCTCAGAATACCTGCTCTCTCAAAGGGAAGTTTCTCAGCATTGCTCTCACAGAAAGCAACATTCTTTCACAACTTTGGGTTGTGCCATATGCCTCTGACTTGTTTGTCTTGAACTAGAGGAGGTACTGTTTTACAACCAATCATTAGGCAATTACCTGTGGGTTTATTATTAAAAACTTATCAAGCTACTTTCAGAGGACAGCCGGACTGTGTTTCATTTCAGTCAGCAGAGGGCGATCTTAAGCAGGCATAAATTCAAGAGACCACTCGAGCAACATTTTATTCCTCAAAAATGGACATTTTGCATTCAGGGTTCTGTGGATTTAAAAAAGTAGAGCCAGCTTTATGTCAAGCTATCCACCATCTCACATCAGTAATATAAGATAAGATAATATGATACAATGTAATATAATACAATATAATATGATTATATGTAATATGATGTGATATATGATATGATACAACATAATATAACATGATATGATATTATATACGATATGATATAAACTTAGTATTATAATTTAATATGGAATTTGATTCAGTAGAAGGTACAGTGGAAAGAACATCAACTTTGGAGACAGAACACTCGGGTTCTCACATTTTACACTTACTATTAGAGGCAGTTAGGTGACTCTGTGGAGAGAGCTCTGGACCTGGAGTCAGGAAAACTTGAGTTCAGACCCAGCCTCAGACACTTACTAGCTCTGTAACCCTGGGCAAATTGCTTAATTGCTTTCTGCCTCAGTTTCTTCATCTATAAAAAGGGGATAATAATAGTTGTTGTGAAGATCAAATGAGACAATATTTGTAAAAGAGCTTTGCAAACCTTAAAATGCTGCATAAATGGCAGCTATCATCATCATTATTGTTACTGTTACCTGTATGACCTTGGGTGACTTACTTCATTTCCCTTCATTTACTCTTCTGAAAAATGAAGGGGCTGTATTAGGTGACCCCTAAATCCATTCTATTTCTGTCTTATAATTCTGGGATTATAATTCTGTCTTATATTTATATAATTTAAATATTTATATACTTACAATTATAAGTCTGTCTAATTCTGTCTCATAATTCTGGCTTCCTAGTACTGGGTCTGTGATCCTAAACTTTATAGTTTATATGTCTAAACACAACTGGCTAAAAGTCAGTCACTTGTAAAACTTTATATTGGTTGGATATAAAACACTAAAGTAATTTGGGGACTGGGAAGGAAAAAGTTCTGGTGGTTATTGGAGAGTTTGAAGTGAATGGTACAGATGGAAGTAATCTTGGAAAGCCCCTACGTAGGGGGAGAATCTGAAGAAGAGATCAGGACCCCCAGGATATCCCTAGTGTAGCCATCAGAGGAAATAGCTTACAATAAAGTTGAAGAGAGAGAAACAAGTTGGAAGGAAAGAGGTGAAGGCAGTTAGACAAATGAGTCATTTAAATTGTACACTCTCTAGCTCATGGTCAAGAACTTTGATTTAAAGTGAGAAGAAATTAATTAAGAGACATTTAAATAGCCTTCAAGTGTGGGAATGAGGCAGTGTGGTGAAGCAACAAGACATTGAGTATTGAATCAGATGATGTGATTTTGAATTTTGAATCTATAACTTACTACCTGGGTGACCTTGGACAAGTCACCTTTTTGTGAAACGAGAAGACTGAAATGATCTCCAAAGACCTTTCCAACTCTAAATCCTGTGATTCTTTTGTTTTGTTTGTCTGGACCTGTTAGAGTTCCTCATGAAGTTCCTCCCTCTACCAAAGCAGGCTGATGTTTTCTCTACAGTATATGGGTTTTAAAAAGTTGCCTTGGGCACTGAGAAGTTAGGTGATTTGCACAGGGTCTCCTAGGTTGTTGTTGTTTGTCCTCCCTTCTCAAAGAGAACCATGACATCAGAAAGGTGATGCCAGGACTTGCAAATGAATTGGATTTAAGTGATGATGGGGCTATGCAAAGTCACCAGCCTCACCTTCTCCTCTGGAGCCAGCTGGGGCCAGTGGCAAGATATAGATTCCCAACGACTGGTGATGGCCCCAGATGCAATGGGAGACCTTGGCCTTTTTAAGCTAAGCTGTTTCCGAGTTCTCACTTTGACTGAGTCAATGCCCATTCAGTGATTACGGCTAGGTAAGAAATGAGCCAAGGAATGGCCTCTTTTACTTAATCAGTCTGGGAGAGGAAGAACCTCAGGATTTCTGGCCAAAACAGAATCAGTTAGTACTTACATTGAGCCATCAGGGTCTTAACAATGACCACTAAGTGGGGCTTGGGCTGGGACCTATTGTTGACCAATCAATGAGAGCCAGAGCCAGGGTTTAAGGCACGGTCTTTAAGAAAGAAATCTAGCCTGCAAACCCTAAGGTATCTTGCTAGGTTTCAGCCATCAAAATTTACATTCCTTTGGACAGAGCACCCTCAGATAAGGTACAATAATGTACCCTTTGTGGACAGAGGGAGAGGAAGGAGGGAAAGGAATGGAAGAAGGAAAGAAGGAAGGAAGGAAGGAAGGAAGGATGGAGTGAGCTGCGTTGCCCAACTGGAACTGGCCAATTGGGAACCCAGTGGGGCAGCTCCGACTACTCATAGTTTGTCTTTCATTCATGAAGAGGACCATGACATCGGGAAGGTGATGCCATAACTTGAAAATGAATTGAATTTAAGTGAATAAGAGCTGTGTAAAGTCATCAGCCTCACTTTCTCCTCCAGAGCCGTCTGGGTCCAGTGGCAAGACATAAATCAGGACAACTGGAGATGATGGCCCCTGGGTCCTACAGATCATGTCAGAGGAGGGATTTGAAGCTGTATATTCCTGATTTGGGGGCCAGCCCTCTACCTCACCACATTGCCTTTATCATCCTTTTAGTGACATCACAATGATACTTGAGAAAGAAATTTCTAGTTGCTGGTTATTCTTATAGCTCTACAATGGAGATAAAGGTGCTAGGTCATATGCAATGGCTGAAGGACAACTCATTGTTAAGCCCAGCTGCAACACCAGGATAATGGTGGTACCCATGAAAGGACCTAAATTAGGTTTTGCAGAAATGCTGCAGTGTTCGTGCCAAGAGAAGATATTCTTCTCATTTCCCTTTTTTGTTCCTTCCTATCAATCAATCCCTTTGTCCTCCTCACCTACCGCACATGAGGCCTATTCAGGCCCTTTCATGAGTACCACCATTGTGCTGTTGTTGCAGCTGGTATTAACAATAAGAGTAACTGGTATTTTTTAAATAGTGTTTTAAGGTTTGCAAAACACTTTCCGCTCATTTCCTCATTTTTTCTTTAGCCAATTTCGCTTGACCTATTCTTTTGTTTCCTGTATGCACGGCCTCCCACTTGGCAAATCTGAGTGGCTAATATTCATTTAGCACCTGCAGCTATAGCTGCTTCCGTGCTGAGCTATCTGTGCCAGCATTTGTAAATGTTTGTGAATGTTCCCCAGCTTGAGAACCGTGACTAGGAATGGGCGAGTTAGCCAGCCAGTTAGAGAAGAACATTTAGTGGAGCATAATTGGAGAGCGCTTTAATATTTCCTTTTTATAAATGTGCATGTTCTATTTAACCTGTATCAAATTGCTTACCCTCTTAAGGAGGGATGAGGGGAGGGAGCGAGGGAGAAAATTTGGAATTCAAAATATTATTTAAAAATAAATGTTAAAAATTATCCTTACATGTAATTGGAAAAAATAAAATACTATTTAAAACAAACAGAAAATATGCATGTTTGTACTGCCAGAAAATTCCATTGATGATTTATTTGATAATAAATCCATTTAGCTCCATTTTAATGAAGGAAGCAAAGCATCTGATTGACAAGTGACACACAGGAGCAAATTTCAAATGCAGGAAATGCAACTTTTAGACTTTGATGAAGGTATACAAATGCAGTGGTGTGCTGGTAAATGTTTTAACATCTGACTCTCTAAGGAAAATGTGTGCAAGATCCATTTTTAAGTTTAATCTACATTATTAATATTTTCTTTGTCATTTTCTTAAGTCTAGACAAATCAATAAAACAAAAATCAAATCCTGATTTGTGGCTTTACTGATTTTCCAAGGTGTAAATGCTTACACTGAAAATTTAACAATTGGCTCCAGTTCAAGCAGACTCCTGCACACTCTTGTATGCCTTGTTTAGATTCCATATAACACACCCAAGCATATCCAACTTCAGCTTCTTAGTCCCAAATTCTCTTAAGATCACCAGTACTTGGACCCCATCTGTGAACACTTGTTAACCTTATTGTGTGTATTTTGGGAGATTTTACATTTAGAGACTGTTAAGCATCAAGAAAGAATGATGTGCTGAATAGCCTTGAGGGACAAATGAAGAGACTCTGAAAAGGTCAGGAGTGGTAGATATACTGCTGGACATTTTTCCTGCAAAGCATGTGACACAGGATGTGTCACTTAGCAAGGATGACAGGCAACAGATGGATTCCCAGACTTGGAGACTGGAGCCCACAGCAACATGAATAGTTGACCAGAAGGCTGGAAAGTCAGTCAGCTGAGTCAATGATCTAGTAGTACTTTGGATAGAAATAGAAACATGGAGCATGATGTCAGTTTTGATCTTTGCTAGGACTGGACTCTCGACTTGTTGAGTGAAGAAGGATCTGAGTAGAATAGCATAGAAAGAAGACAGTCACATATTTTAGCATTTCAGATAGTGAGATGAACTATGCTTTGCTCATTTTAGGGCCCATGAGGGCCCTAAAAGTGGCAGTTTTGACTAAATATTGCTATCGTACAAATGAATTCCTAACAATTAACTTCCCCTAAATCTCAGCCAAGGAGTTAAGCTTGATTATAAACAGAAATTATTAATATCTGAGAGGCTATATTGTTGATGTTCATAAAAGGAAAATCTAGGGAAATCAGCTTGGGCAAAGAATGGAAGTCAATCACTAAAGAATTCTTGGGTGTCATCAAATATAAGAGAATATACCTTTTTTTTTTTTGAGGCAATTGGGGTTAAGTGACTTGCCCAGGGTTACACAGCTAGTACGTGTGTGAGGCCAAATTTGAATTCACATCCTTCTGACGCTGGTGCTCTTTTCACTGTGCCACCAAGAATTATATTTTCAATTCACATTAAAATGATAAAACAAGAGGCAGTTTGGCATAGTGGACAGAGAGGTGGCCTCAGAGCCAGGAAGACCTGCGTTCAAGTTCTGCTTCTAACACATACTGGTTTTGTGACTATGGGCAAGTCATTTAATTTCTCAGTCCTCTAGGGCTAATTTACTAAAAAGTTGCAGAGAAAGTGTTGGGTTTGCATTGGCAGAGGAAGTTTCTAATATGAATGGAATCACAGGTTCATGTCCTATCTTACCTTCTCCCCCAAATTGAACAAAGTCTTATTAATACATTATTATGTGATAAGAGCAGCTTCTTCCAAATATTAAATAAAAGGGATCATCCTAGCTGGTTATACATATGCACTCTCTGAGACAATGATCCTCAAAGCTTATTCTCAAATAAATCTGTGATATCATCAGTATGGATATTTACGCCAGTGATACAGATACCAACCATGCTTGGCCGTCTTACATCTGATGCTTATCACACAGGATCCACCCAATGTGTTGGGTGGGGGCCCTCTTCACTTCCTGTTGATGTTGCCTCTGGAACATGGGTTGCATCATTATACCTGATTCTCATCTCATGACAAGCCCATCTACTTTTTTGCTCATCCGTTTCTTTGATGGCAGGAATCCTTTACCCAAAATAGTGACTTACCTAGTGGAAATTAATTTTAATGGAATTAGGAAATTAGAAAACAGATTAGCTGTATTTTACTAGAAGATTTATGTAACATTAGTTAGTAAGAATCAGGATTTTCAAGTCATACATACGTCCCTAGGCAGGTACTCAGAGCTAGGGTTGTTCCTTCAGGTCCTTGCCCTTCTTAGGTAACTTGACTATACCTATCCCATGCCCAAAGAAGTAAACTAGGGAGCAACTGAGGTGAGTTGGTAGTCTTCAGCCAAACTAGAATTTAAGCCATTAAGGAAGACCTTTCCTGGGAAGTTTGGAAACTTATCAAGGCTCGTATGAGATTACTGGTCACTGCCCTTGAGGGAAGAATAATTGTGACCTCATTAGATTCAGGACAAATTAGAGAAGGGATCTCTCTGTCTCTGTCTCTGTCTTCTGAGTATTCTGTCCAAGAGGCATCAGAAGTATAATCTGGTGATGCAGTTGAAAGAGGGAAGAACCATCCTCTCCTGCCTTTTTTGAAAACCCAGTGTAAGAACACACTTTTTTTCCCCTTTGAATAGTTTTTTTCCCAATTACATGTAAAGACAATTTTAACATTCTTTTTTAATAAAATTTTGAGTTCCAAGTTTTCTCCCTCTCTTCCTCCGTAAGACAGTAAGCAATTTGATATAGGTTATATATGTTCAATCATGTAAAATGTATTTCCATATTAATCATGTTGTGAAAAAAGAAATAAAACAAAAGGGGAAAAAGTATGAAAAAAAATAAATGAAGTGAAAATAGTATACTTTGATTGGCATTTAGACTCCATAAGTTTTCTCTCTCTGGATGTGGATAGCATTTTCCATCATGACTCTTTTGGAATTGTCTTGGATCATTGTATGGAAGAGCAGACATTTTGATGAAAGAAACTCGCATCATGTTGCCATGGACAGGATAATGGATTTGGAATCAGTGATTTCTCTTCAAATCCTGACCTTATCCTTTACTGCTTATGTCACCACGAGCAAGCCCTTCCTGGCCCTCAGTTCCTTGTCTGTAAAATGAGGGGGTTAGGCTAGATGATATTTACAACTCTAAATCTAAGTTTCTATTATATTTAAAATCTGATAGCCCTGCAAGTATTAAGACATTGATCACATAGCCAGCTCCCAAGTAGCCACAA
This sequence comes from Vombatus ursinus, assembly GCF_900497805.2. NCBI lineage: Eukaryota > Metazoa > Chordata > Mammalia > Diprotodontia > Vombatidae > Vombatus > Vombatus ursinus. Next base: position 10,539,700 of record NW_020954592.1, on the reverse strand, counting down.
TCATAAAGAAGTAGAGTCATATAAATTATTCAGAGCATAAGAGAGAAGACAAAAGTTATTCCTCATCTGACTTAAGGGGAAGAAGAAAGAAAGCTGGGGAGTGGGAGAGAGAGACACAGAGACAGAGACACAAACAGAGAGAGAGATAGACCAAGGAGGGGGGGAGGGAGTGACTGGAGGGAGAGAGGTATTTCAGTAACAGGAATGGGCTGAGCTGTGACCTGTGGAAAGAACCAGAGCCTGAGTCCTAGGAACCCAAAATCAGTTAATTAATCAACAAATATTTATTAAGAGCCTACTTTCTGTGCTAGGTGGGGAATTCAAGTACAAAAATGAAATAACTTCCATCTGCAAGGAACTTGCATTCTAATGGAGGAGACAACAAATGTATAACTTATATGATGACATAATAGATAAAGTTTGAGACTTGGAGTCAGGAAGACAGGCTGTGTGACCCAAGGACAGTTAGTAAATCTCTCAGTTTTCTTATCTGTAAAATTAGAATAGTAATAACCCCTGCCTTCCAGAAATTTTTAAGGATAAAATTAGATAACATATGTAAATCACTTTGCAAATCTTGAAGAGCTATATGAAAGCTAGCTATTATTGTTGTTGTTACTGCAGAAAATATATAAAGAGAATAAATACAAATTCATATAAGGTAGTTTAGGAGATAGGGCACCTGCAGTTAGGGAGGTCAGAAATGGCTTCCTGTAGACAGACAGAACTTCTGGCAGAATAGGTCAGAGCAGTACATACTTTCTGCATAGAATTTTAATCTGTGGTAATTAACAGTAATCAGCTCCTCAGGACCAGCAACATTCATACAATGTTAGGCTGAAAAAGGTTTTTAGAAATTTTTGGTAAGACAAGTCCTAGCATTACAGATAAGGAAACTGAGGTCTAGAGAGATAAGTAACTTTCCCAAGACCACATAGCTGGCTAAGTGACAGAGAAGATTGGGGTACCAGCTCTTCTGACACCTAATCCAGTTCTCTTTCCATTATAATACCAAGTTTGTATAACAGTCACCCCCGTATCTCCTGCCCTGCCTTCTCCCAGTGAACTGAACTTTCCCAAGGGCACCAAGTGACATAGCAGAATGCTCACTATAGATTTTGAATGACTGATTTTTTGTTGTTGTTGAGTCTGAATCTTCATGACCCCATTTGGGCTAGTCTTGGTAAAGATACTGGAGTGGTTTGCCATTTCCTTCTCCAATTTATTTTACAGATGAGAAAACTGAAGCCAGCAGGGTTAAAGGACTTGCCTATGGTCACACAGCTAGTACATGTAGGAAGTCAGATTTGAACTCAGGAAGATGAGTCTTCCTGACTCCAGGCCTAGCACTTTATTCACTTAGCTGCCTTACTTGTATAATATGTAATTGCTATTGAGGGCCAGATATCTGGTACTTTCAGAAAACACCTGTTTCTGATTCCATAGTTCTTAAGTGATCGGAAATGTGTAGTTCTTGAGCGTAAGTGTAGCAGTCCACTTTAAGTTTCATTCAAGTTTCCTCCAAGTGTTTGTCATTATTCTTTAAGATCATCTGGATTTTGTCAAACCTCAGAAGTACTTATAAGAAATTAAAAAAAAAACACAACTTCTTCAGACCTTCAGACTTTTATTTATACTTCAGGTTCAAAGCCAGCATATGAAATACTTTTTATTAAAAAGTAATTCATTTCCTTTGATATAGAAGTTAAAAAGATTTGTTCAACTTCTGCTGTCTCTAAGCATTGTAGAATTTTAAAAGTTAGAACAGGCCTTGGCCATCATCTAGTCCAGCTGCCTCATTTCACAGGTGAGGAAACCAAGACCCAGAAATGTCAAATATCTTTCCCAAGATCACACAGCTGGACAGAGCTAGGATTTGCTTCAGCTCCCCCAAGAACTTTCTATTATACATTAATGCAAGTACAGTTGTTACTATGTTACTTCCTCACTTCAAAATCTTCAGTGGCTCTCCTAGATTATAAAGGAAACTGACCATAAAGAAGTACAGTTATCACTATTATATGTAAAGAAAGAAAATGAGAGCCAGAGAGTATGTGACTTGTTTAAGGTCACATGAGGAATAAATAACAGATTTAGGATTAGAGTACAGGTCCTTGAAATCCAAAGCTCTTGACATTTTGCCCTTCTGACATATGCTACCCCATTCACATGCTGAAGTTTAAAATGAAAATTTCACAAGGATGTTATGTCTTTTCAACTTTGCTGAAGATCACACAGTGACCTTAAAGGTTTGTACATTTTAGAAGGAAAATGTAAGACCATGAATTATACAGAAAAGGTTGTAGAAAAAAAATTGTGTGTCTGTGTATGGGGTTGCGAAGAGCATGGAATGGGGAGGAATAGATAGCTTTAAACTGTAACCCAATTTATATAGTAATTTACAATTTATTTTAATGTTAAACTGTATGTCAGATACCATTATTTGCTGTTTTTAAGTCACTTTTCAGTCACATCCAACTCTTTGACCCCATTTGGGGTTTTTTTTGGCAGAGATACTGGAGTGGTTTGCCATTTCCTTCTCCAATTTATTGTATAGATGAGGAAACTGAGGCAAATAGGGTTAAATGACTTGCCTAGGGTCATGCAACTAGTAAGTGTCTGAGGACAGATTTGAACTCAGGAAGATGAGTCTTTTTGACTCCAGGCCCTGTGCTCTATCCACTGCACCACTGCATCTAGCTGCCCTAGATACCATTATACTCATTAATATTTTCAAAACAAGAATGTCTATGTAATATAATGATAATCTTAATTAATGAACAATTCATTTTAAGCAGTGTTCAGTATAATAGAATTTTGGCATAACAAAAGAATTTGGGTTGTCCCTTAAAATAACAGCATTTGACCTGTATCTTATTAATGATGCCCTTAGATATCTGCTTTGTTCTCAGATTAAAAAAGAAGTTTGAGTGGAAAGAAAGATTAATTAATTTGATTTAATTTAATTAATTAAAGATTAATTAACGTTCTCATTGTTCATTGCCTCATGGTGTCTCTAATAATCTTAATTTTTTTTTCATTAATGTTATGTCTGGGATTGTTCTCTTGAAGTTCATTTTTATGAACAAAAGAAGTTAGCCGTTGCTGACTCAATTCCTCTTTTCATTTTGAATAAAATTATCAGCAGAATCTCAGCATGGGAAGGGGCCTCCAAGGCCATCCGGTGCATCTGAATGAGAGTCTCTTCTCTAGTATATTCAAGAAGTGGCCATCCAGCCTTTGCTTATGTTTTTCCCTCCGGTGAGGGAAAACTGGCTGCCTCCAATGGCAGCTTATTCCAGTTTTGAATCACTCTAAATGTTAGGAAATGGTTTCTGATATGAAACTGAAATAGCTTCTTTGCTACTTCAAACCATTTTGCCCTTAGGAGACAAATAGAACAAGTTTAATCCCTCTGACAAATGACTGCCTTTCAAATAATTATAAGGATAGTAATTACTAGAATTTATTTTTGTTGTTTATTGTTCATTTGTTTCAGTCTGTCTAACTGTCCATGACCCCATTTGGGGTTTTCTTGGCAAAGATTATGAAGTAGTTTGCCATTTCCTTCTCCAGCTCATTTTACAGATGAGGAAACTGAGCCAAACAGGGTTAAGTGACTTGTCCAGGGTCACATAGCTAATAAGTGTCTGACGCCAGTATCTATTTCAGGTCTTCCTGACTGTAGGGCTGGCAGTCTTTCCACTGGGCCACCTAGCTGTCCATAATTTATATAACACTTGAAAGTTTGCAAAGCAATTTATGTGTGTTATCTCATTTGTTTCTTACAACAATCCTGTGAGGTCGTGCCCCATTTCATAGTTGAGGAAACTGAGGCAAACAGAGGTTAAGTGACTTGTCCATGGTCACATGGCTAGTTAAGTGTCTGAGGCAGGATTTGAACTCAGGTCTTTCTGACTCGGAGTCTGGTGTTCCACCCACTTTGCCAGCTAGCTGCTTTAAATATTTGAAGAGAACTCCTTCTAAGCCTTCTTTACTTGAAGCTTCCAGGTTACTTCAACTGATTCCGATATGGGGTGGTCTCAAGACTCTCCATATGTGGTCTGCATAGAGGAGAGTACAATGGGACTTCCACCTTCCTTATCCTAGATACTTTGCCTCTCTTGATTTAGTATTAGTTTCCAATAATATATTTGAATGAAATGACAGGTTTCTGATTGCCATCTACTAAAAACCCCAGATATTTTCAAATATGCTGCAATTTAGACGTTTCACCCCCTATCTTGTGCATGTGAAGTTGATTTTGTGAACTGGAATATAAGACTTTACATTTTGATTTACATTTTATCTTGTTAAATTTGACCCTATATTCTATCCTGGTGATGTCTTTTGGGGTTCTGTCTATAACATCTAGTATGTTCACTATCCCCTTCAACTCTGTGTAATATTCTAATTTGAGAAACATGTCATCCAGGACTTTATTCAAGTCATTGACACAAACATGGAGTGGCAGCTCACAAGCCTGGCATTGCAGTAGTACAGTAGTGATGGCCACCATTTTTGTTCTCTCCTTTTCAGTTCAAAGATCATTGTCCATAGTAGAGAAAACAGAAGCAAACCAAGAGTGGAGAATCTCTACCTTCTCCATTCCCATCAGCTTGTCAGGGGTCCTATCCTTTCTTTGATCCTTATCTTTTCCCCAATTTAGCTTAAAAAGAAAACAGAACAAGATCCTTTCTGTTGTTTCTGAAATTCCCAGCCAGACTCGGCTCATTTTGAATTCTAGAATTCCTGATATTATTCTTATGTTACTGTCCCTCTTGTACTATGCTTCTGTTACCTACCCTTGCTTTCATCTTCTGTATATGTCTTTTAAAAATTTAAATAGGTAATAAGTTCCTCTTTAGGTGACTTCCATTTTTCTGCCTTACTGGAATTATTTTTTATGTGTCTTCAGAATTTCATTCTTGCGAGCTTTCTATCCCTCCTAGGATGACTTCCCCTGGAGAATTTGAGTCCATGGACTCCTACCTACCTATCCTTTCTCTTTACCCCTGAAATCTTCTTTCTTAATGTCTTATCCCATGATTTTTCTCTCTTTTCCTCTCATTCCTGCATTCTGAGATGGGCCATTCCCCATGATTTTCTCCTCATTTCTATCTCAGCAGCAAGACCCACTTTGTTGGTGAGAATCAGATCCAAAACAGGATTTAGTCTGCCTTTTGAACAATAACATTATCCATAAGATAAGTTAGGAAATTACTGGTTACTCTGCTTTGAGAAAAAAGGGAATTCCATCAGGGGTCTGCTTAATAGAAGCCTCCCATCACACTGTGTCATGCTGCCATTCCAGGCTTGTAATCTTTGTTTCCCAAGCTGCTCATCTCTAGGTCTTTTTGTCTAGGGGGTCTATAATAGTGTACCCTGATGTCAATATTGTTTCTATTTCTTCCTCCATTGTTCTTTATCCAAATACTTTCCATCCTACTTCCCATCCTCCCCCCTCCAACCTCTCTTTTGTCCTAATTTCCTGGACTTTCTCATATGAGTATGCATTATTGGTGTGTTATACTAAATATTATATTACTCACTGCCCCCCCATAAGCTCCATTCATCTGCACAGTTTCTTTTGAATAAAGTCTGCCAGTGTATATCTACACCCATATTCTAGTCATGAGTCCAATTTGCCTTCCTTCAATAGGGTCTCATTTTATTTTACTTGTTACCCATACTTTGTGGATAAATATCTGAAGCCATGAGTTAATATTGTTAGTTTTTTTCTTGACTTTTATCTCCTGCATTTCAGGGTACTTCTGCCCACAGAACTGTTTTGAGAAGCAAGTACTAGGTAAGAGTAGTACTTGCTAGCATTTACATAGTTCTTTGATGTTGGCAAAGTGTTTTACATTGAGAGAAATTGGATAACTTGTCCAAGGTCTAGCAAGTGTCTGAGACAGGTTTTGAGCTCAGGTCTTGCTGAGCTCAGAGTTTAGAGGCAGCTAGGTGGGGCAGTGAATTGAAGTCAGAAAGACCCCAGTTCACATCCTGCTTCACATATTTGCTGGCTGTATGACCCTTTGCAAGACACTTAACCTCTGCCTGCTTAATAATAGCATCTAACTCCCAAGGGTTGTGTGAGGATGAAATGAGATACTTGTAAAGTGCTATATAAATGCTGGCTATTATTATTCATGGGCGGCTAAGTGGCACAGTGGATAGAGTGCTGGGCTTGGAATCAGTAAGAATCATCTTCCTGAATTCAAATCCAGCCTCAGATACTTACTAGCTTTGTGACCCTGGACAAGTCACTTAGCCCTGTTTGCCTCAGTTTCCTCATCTGTAAAATGAGGTAGAGAAGGAAATGACAAACCACTCCAGTTTCTTTTCCAAGAAAATATCAAATGGGGTTAAGAAAAATCATACATGACTGAAAAACTACTGAACAACAACAAATTATTGTTCGTGACTCCAAGTCCAACACTGTATCCACCATACCACCTAGCTGCTCCATAACAAGTATGATAACATATGAATATACATTATAATCACCAAGCACTGTGGATATAAGTCTGTAGGATCATAGATTTAAAGTTGGAAGGACCTCATCTAGTTCAACCCCCTCATTTTACAGATGAGGAAACTGAGGTCTAAAGAGGTTGAGTTATTTGCCCAGGGTCACACAGATCATGAATGCCAGAGCAGAGATTGAAGCCAGGGGCCTCTGACTCCATGTGGCATTCTTTCTACTGCATCACAGATGATGTTATTATTGTTGTTCCATCAATTTTCTGTCATGTCTAACTCTTTGTGACCCTTAGTTTTCTTGGCAAAGATATTAGAGTGGTTCATTGTTTCCTTCACTAGCTCATTTAATGGATGAGGAAACTGAGGCAAAGAGTTTAGTGACTTACGCAGCTAGTAAGTGTCTGAGACCAGATTTAAACTCAGGAAGATGGGTCTTCCTGACTCCAGGACTGGCACTGTATCCACTGTGCCATTGTTATTATTTTAGGGCCTTTTAAATATTTGTGACTGATTTTTCTGGGTCCACAAATTGGACCTTTTTTCGTTAGAAAAATAATTAAGAATCCTTTCTCTGGCTTAAAGTACAAGAGAATTAAAACCCAGAATTAGGACAGTGCTATGATCATTATAAGACCATGGCATTATCCATCTCTTTTAGGGAAGTACATTCTAGGAGATAATGGATCTTGCATGGCATGGGAATTTTCCTTCACTTCACTCCTTTATTTCTACTTCTCCAAGACTATTTTTATCAACAGTATTTATAAATATTTGAAAAGAACCTGCCTCTGATATCAAAGTTCACTTTCCCCCCACCCTTCTCGTTCCATGTTTGAAAACATAAGTTAATTCTATCACAGATACACACAGATGTGTGTATGTGTATGTGTGCTTGTGTGCACACATGTGCTGACATTTTCTTTTTTTTTGTTTTGAAAGCTTTCTGATTTTGTACTTTTTGTCCCATACTATGAACTGAAGCCAGCGTGCTCATTGCATTTTTTTTCTTCCTGGACTAATATCAGACCAACATCATTGTTGGTTTAATAGACTATTGGAAAAGACTTGTAACTATCTTCTACCAACATTAAATAAATAGACTTAAGAATTATTCTCTTGCCCACTGTTTAGTATTTTTTTCCTGGAATACATTGTGGAGCATTTTCGTAAGAATAGCAGCTCACATTTCTCTAGCACTTTACAATTTAGAAAAGACTACTTTTAATGACCTTGTGAGGGAAATAGGGAAATCTTGGTTTTCATTTGACAAACTGAGTTCACAGATTGGGTGGCTTTCCTGTGGTCACACTTTAGATCCAAGATGTAATAAACCAAGTGGTCCTAATTTTAATCTAAGTGCCTTTATCACTTTGGCCACTAAGTAGAATAAAAAAATATCACTAGTATCCTACTTGTTACAGACAAACTGGATCTTGGGAAGGACTTCTTTATACCTCCTGTTTCCCAAATCCATCATGCAACACAGGTTTATTCACCACTAGATGAAAACAAAATATTGGGTTCTTAAAAAACTATTTTTGTAAATATTTGTTATTAGGATGTAAGTGATTGAAAATAAATGATGAGATATAAAGGTTTACCCCTTTCAGATTTTTAAAAATAAAAAGTGCTTATACTTCTTTATCCTTTAGGAGGTGTGAAAAAGTTCCTTGTTAATTTGATGAAGTGATAGAGTGGCTAACCATTGTCTGGCTAAATATCGGCCAATCCCCTGATAGCCTTTGGGAAAAAAAAAAAAAGAGTTTGCTGTCTGTGACAGACAGGAAGAGAGCCAGCTATGGAAGAATTCAACTCTTGAAAGGATATTAGTCTTTGACTTTTCCCTTGCACCTCTTCCAGAGTGCCGTAAAGTGGCAAGAGATTTCTTTTGTCTCCCCTGGTAGCAACAGTATCTTATAATAGCATAATTTGCCTAGTCGGAGACACTGCCACCAGCAAAGAGTAAACCCACAGAGCCAAGCTATGGAGCTCAGTTGAGTTTCAGTGACAACAAAGTCAGTCACTCAGTCAATAAACATTTATTAAGTGGCTACTATTTGCCAGGAACTGTGCTGAGCACTGGAGATGCAAACCAGCAGAACAACCTGCCAGTCAGAGACTCTTCACCTGGGGGAGGGTGGGGATCATTTTAAAGACAGAAAGAGAAGAATAAAGAGATTGGTGCTCACCAGTGTGAAAAGTGTGAGTTGCCTTGGCCTTCTGCATTCCCTACTTGCGTTCCTCTCTATTCTTATACTCTCTATGTGTTCCCTCTCTTCCCACTGACATAAGTGTATTTGTGGGAAAGTGTGCTTCAGGTTAATGGGGAGGGGACATGTTTGTAACTATCTTTTATACCATGCGTATTTCAGTAATGCCTTTGCTTTAAGCTAACTATGTCACCTGGCTATTAAAGGTTATGGAGATTAAAAAGGTTCGAGAGACATAGTTCTGGGTAACTTAATTATTTTATTAATAAGGCCAGCACATTTATTAATAAAGGGATGGTCATTTGGCTGTCTCTCTTAGACCAAAAACAATCATAGTGGGCAGCTCAGGGCTTATATGTTCTTATAGAAGAGGAGTAACAATCAACTCTGATTGGTTAACAATGAGAGAAAAAATATTACAGTGAGAGGCTGAGAGTGACATCAAGTCACCCTTGGAAAGATAAACTATCTTTATACCCAGACTACCCGCAAACTTGGGCAATTTATTCAAAGAATTTATGCCCTACCCAAGCCTGAGCAGAACACAATGGCTACCCCATTTGGGTGGGGTCTGAACAAGAAAGTTTGTCCAATCTCATTATCAGCAATGTCCTTCAAGAGACTGAACTTTTTAAAATCAGGAAAATAGAAAGGGGAGAACTCTGGATCTCCCCAAATCATTGGTTATTTATTAATAATTATTTCTCTCAAAGATGAAAACAATAGTGGGAGATTGCTAGCCATAGTTTTAGGAATGTGGACCTATGGAATACCTTGAACCTGGGGGTAATTGTCTACTCTGGAGGGAACCCACCTATGAATGTAAATGAGGATGTGGGGTTGCTACACTACTCTTCCACATGCTACAAGTAAAATAAGATAGAGGAGGAAAGAGTGGAGAGAATGATGGTACAGATAAACCATTCTGTAAAGCCTTTGACAAAAACAGTTTTAACTATTGTTACAGAACGGGCTCTGATAGATTTAGGATGATAATGTGCCCCACTTTCTCTCAGTGCCACTGCTTGAGGGACTCCTACTGAGAATTAAAAGCAAACATATGGTACATCTGAGTCCCTGGGATATGCAATTAAATTTTACTACAAAGCATGTGAAGGAAAGTGCTGAATTCCAATTTGACACAAACTTCAGTCTTGCATGACTCTTTGAGGTAGTGCCCATGTGGTAGGAGAGGCATGAATGATGTTCTATACAATTGGTTGCAGTATGCTAGAGTACCCTGTGTGAGAACATTTGCTGTACCCAATATTCCTCCTCCATGTTTTGTCACAGACGGTTCCCCCACATACTTCTTTAAGAAGAGACTTGATTATCATCTGTCCAGGATGCTGTAGAGGGAATTCTTGTCTTGGGTAGGAGGTTAAATAGTTAATTGATGACTGAGGGCCTTTCTTTTCTTTTGTTTTTTTAGTTCTATGATTCTTTTTATTCCTGGTCATTTTCCCTAGCATTTTTGTTGTTATGATACTTTATTTTATGTATATGACACTTTTCCTCTTTGTAAATTTACCAATCAGGCATTTATTAAAGATTCTGTTAAAAATATTTGTTAAAAATTCTGGTAACAAAGTTCACTATTTAAGCTCGTTATTAGGTTCTCCCAACTTGGCCACTGATGTCTTTAAAAATGAAAAGACAGCAAGAGAAAACCACCTTGGATTCTCCTTTTTGTTCATTTCATTTATCTGTCTTTAATGTCTTTAAATAAGAGAACAAGTAAATGACTTTCTAATTCAGGTCATTTAAAAAATTTCACTAAGATAAAATTTTAAAAACAACTCTTTTGTATGCCCACTTAAATCTTTCTCTTGTGGATTAAATGTCATATTTCAGTACTTAAAAAGATTCATGATTTTTTTCACTTGGAGACTCTTTTCACTAACTAGATTGCATCCCATCAATGCCTTATTAGACAGCCTTCATGAATTGCTACCATTTCAAATATTACAGTAACATAATCACTCTATTTAAAATGTGTGGTGATCAAACATTATTTCCAAGGCCATGTTCCTCTTGCAATGAATTAGGGAATCCAGGTTGGCCCTTGTTCAAATTTGAAAACCATAAAGAGGCCAGGTTAGTTCTACCTCCCCCACTTCCTACAGTGCAATTTACTAAATCTGGGGGGGTAACCTTGGAGAGTCTCTGTCTGAAGTAGGAAAGCCTCAGTAAATTAATATGGGTTTGGGAATGTTTTGTCCCAGCGAAGACTTCCGCAGTTTTAGAGAGGGAAGGAGAGAATCATGTTGAGCATATGTAATCATGTAATCAACAATTGCATTTTTATCAACCGAAATTGAAAGTTTATGAATAGCCTAAGTATTATTTTTAAATGACATTTTTGTCTTCATTTCATTAATGACTTTTAATATTACTTTCTTTAAAAAATTAATTTTGAACTTAAATACAAAAAGGCACACAAAAAAGAACAATTCCATGTATATAGCACAACATAAAAAGAGTACTCGATATAAAAGCATGAATTTCCATTTCACAGTTTACTTTTTTTTTTTTGTTGTGAGGCAATTGAGGTTAAGTGACTTGCCCAGAGTCACACAGCTAGTGAGTATTATGTATCTGAGGCCAGATTTGAACTCAGGTCCTCCTGACTCCAGGGCCAGTGTTCTATCCACTGTGCCACCTAGCTGCCCCCACAGTTTGCTTTAAAAAAAAAAATGTAATAAATAATACTCATCATTTTCAAAACGACCTTACTTCTTTGTGTTTCCTTTTAATTTTTCTTTTGTTCTCTGCTGTGCACTTTTTTTCCCTCTTTCCCCATTCTGCCCTAGATAATGCTACCATTAGACACAAATATGTGTATATATGTAAAACTATACCATCCATACTTCTATTTGTCAGTTCTTTTTTTGGAGGTGAATAGCATCTTCCTTCATAGGTCCTTTGTAATTGATTTGAGTATTTATGATAACTCAAAATGAATTAGTCGTTCAAAGTTGTTCTTATGACAGTGTTTCTGTTACTGGGGAAAACATTCTCTTGGTTCTGCTCATTTTACTTTTCATTATTTCATGTAAATCTTTCCATGTTTTTCTACCATCAACTACCTCATCATTTCTGACAGCACAGTAGTATTCCTCCACGATTCCCCCCTGAAGGGCATCCTCTTAATTTCCAGTTCTTTGCCACCACAAAGAGAGCTGCTATAAATATTTTAGAACATCTAAGTTCTTTTTCTTTTTTTCCCTAATCATCTTGGGAAACAAACCTAATAGTGGTGTTGCTGGCTCAAAGGTTTTTACACAGTTTTATAACTCTTTGGGCATAATTCTAGATGACTTTCCAAAATAGTTGGATCAGTTAACAGTTTCACCAATAGTGAATTAATGTCCTGATTTTTCCACATCCCCTCCAACATTGGTTGTTTTCCTCTTTTGTCATTTTAGCCAATCTGATAGGTGTAAGATGAATATCTCAAAGCTA
>NW_020954592.1:10509864-10527504 GCF_900497805.2 Vombatus ursinus | reverse complement strand
TTTTAATTTGCATTTCTCTAATCAATAGTGATTTAGAGCATTTTTTCATATGACTATCTATAGTTTTGATTTCTTCATCACAAAACTGCCTGTTCATATCCTTTAACCACTTATCAGTTGGGGAATGACTCATATTCCTATAAACTTGACAAAATTCTCTATAAATTTGAGAAATATTACTTTTTAGCTGTTTATCTTAAAATTAATTGTTTTCAGAGTTTTGACATCTATCTAATGGAGAAGTTTGTATGACTAAAGTTCATGTCACTCAACCTCTGTCTGCCTCAGTTTCCTCAATTATAAAACAGATACAATAGTACCTATCTCCCGGGGTTGATCATATCTGTAAAGTACTTAGCACATTGTCTAGCACAGTAGGTGCTACGTAAGTGCTGCCATTCATTGTCATCATTGCACCTCTAATAATCAACAATTGTTTTTAATTTAAATGTCAAATAAGATCAGTAGTACACACTTTGTCACATTCTGTTAAACCTGAAAGATGAATTCTAGGGAGTCCCCAACATCTATTCCTTCCCACTCACACAGCCTAGTACAGGCCCTCATTACCTCTTTCTTGAACTTTTGTATTAACCTCCTAATTTGTCTCTTGGCTTCCAGGTTGTTCTTGCTCCAGTCCACCCTCCATATGGCCCATTTTAGATGTTTTGTTATTATTATACACTTCAATGCAGTTTTAAGCTACTAATATCTTTTTCCTGTATGTGTGGGAGAGCTTGGCTCCTCTATGACCTGTCACACCACCATCTTAACTGGGTATGTTATAATTGTCATACTCATTCCTTCTGGATCCTTGTTTCCTTGTTCTATATTTGGCAGAATTGGCCTTTGAGTGAAAAGCAGTCTTGTTTTAAGACCTACAAATTCTACCATGCAGCTGGACTATGAATGGTAAACGGAATTTTCATATGAAAACTCTTGAGAAAAACAAGGTTGAAAACATTGGCCTTAAAAAAACTATTAGGAAAGCTTCAGTGAGACAGATTGACCCCACATTCTAAACTTCAGCACAAGATTCCATTATGACTGTGTCTTGGAGCCGCTTGTGGTTTTAAAACAGATGTAGTTTAGAATAGTCTGCGTTGGCTGATGGATACTTTTTTGTGTCCTTGCAGATGAATTTTGTAAACTAGCATAAAATGAACAGTGCATTTGTCTAACTTAAGTGCAGTTGTACAAAGCAGACCTCTGCTGTCTTAAACTTTAGGGTCAAAGATTTAAAGGGGGAAAAAGATATTTTACCACCCTCCCTGAGGTCAGTTGAAAATAAGGAATCCAAGTAGGAAGAAAAACATAGGGAAGAATATATTCAAAAGAAACTGTGATTTCGTAGATCTGAAGGGTTTCTACAGAGGTGCAGATTGCGACCCATTCTTCCCTGCCCATTTTGTGAGACTCTTGTCCATATCCTTCCATGGTCCATCCATGTGCCAAGGCTTTGTACTCACTTTCAGTTGATTTTGTGAGGATACCAGTGGAGCACATGGATGGTACACCCAACCTTGCCCTTATCCATATGACAAATCCCTCTGCTTTTTCAATCATACCAAATGCTAATAAAATTCACAGAATCACAGAATATAAGGGCCATCAGTGGTCATTTAGTCCAACCCCTACATGAGAGGAATCCCTATAATAACATTGATCTGTGGTCATCTACCTCCAAGAAGGGGAACCCACTACCTCTCAAGACGGGCCGTTCCACTTATTTCGTCGTTGTTCAGTTGTTTCGGTCGTGTCTGACTCCTCATGACCCCGCGTGGGGTTTTCTTGGCAAAGATACCGGTTTGTCATTTGTTTGTCTAGCTCATTTTACAGATGATGAAACTGAAACAAACAGGGCTAAATGACTTACTTAGGATCACACAGTGCTAAGTGTCTGAGGATGGATTTGAACTCATTGAGTTATGTTTTCCTGACTCCGGCCCCAGTATTCCAAACCCAGTGTTCTATCCACCATTCCACTTACGGATGGTACTAATGGTAAGATGATTTTCTGACATCAAACTCATATTAGATTCTTCTTAACTATCAGCCATGCCTGCTGGAACCAAACAGAACAAAGCTAATATTTTCTCCACACAAAAGTTCATCAGATTCTTGAAGACAGCTTTCCTGTCTCTGCTCCCCACCCTCTGCCCAGGCTTCTTTCCTCCATTTCCTTCAAATGATTGTCATACGACATGGGCTCAAATATCTTTACCATCCTGCTTGACCTCCTCTGGACACTCTTCAATTTCTCAATGTTCTCTTTAAACTATAGTACCCAGAACTGAACAAAATATTCCAGATGAGCTCTAATGAAGTCAGAGTACAGTGTGATTATCACCACCCTATTCCTGGAAGCTATTTCTCTTAATGCAGGCTGAAATCACATTAAGGTTTTGTTTTTTTTTTGGCTGCCATATTACATTGCTGACTCAATGAGGCAGCTAGGTGGCACAGTGGATAGAGAGCTGGACTTGGAGTCAGGAAGGCCTGAGTTCAAATGTGGCCTTAGACACTTAGGAGCTGTGTGACCTTGGGCAGATCACTTAATCTGTTTGCCTCAATTTCCTCAACTGTAAAAAGAGATTAATAATTGCACCTACTTCCCAGAATTGTTGTGAGGATCTAATGAAATATTTGTACAGTGCTTAGCACATGAGGAGCACTATATAAATGTTAGCTATTATTATTAATGAACTTGTAGTCTACTAAAACCTCCAAATCAATTCTCAGAACAACTATTATCATACCATATCTCCTCAATCATGAACTTATATAATTGAGGGTTTTTGTACCCATTTGTACCCATCAATACCCCTATTGAATTTCATCTCATTGTATTCAATCCAGTCTCCCACGCTGTTGATTATTTTTTATATTAACTCTACCATCCACTGTGTTACCAATCCCTCCTAACTTTATGCCATCTGCAAATTTGATGAACATTTCATGCCATCTATGCCTCTATCCAAGTCATCGACAAAAATGTTAAACACAGATCCTTGGAGTATTCTCCTTGATGCAGAACCATTAACGAATACTCTTTGAGTCCAGGCTTCTGACTTCTTTGGAATGCATATGATTCTGTTGTCACCTAATCCATATCTCTCCATCTTCTCCAAAGAAGAGTAAGAGATGAAAGCTTTGTCATAACCTATGTAAACCATATTCTTACCATCTCCTTCACCTACTAGTTTAGTAATCCTTTAAAAAAAAAAGGGAGGGGGATGTTTAGTCTGCCATGACCTCTTCTTGATAAAACCGTGCTGGCTCTTTGTAATTACTGCCACTTCCCTTTCCGGATGTTTAACAAACATCTCTTCAATCATCTGTTCTAGAATTATCCCAGGAGTCCAAGATAAGCTCACTCACCTATAGTTTTATGACTATTCACTTCACATGTTTGGAAATCGAGACAATGTTTGCCCTTCTCTCATCATATGTTTCCTATAGCTTTCCACAGTCTTTCAAATATCACTGACATTGGTTCAGCGATACTTATCTGACGGTTCTTTTAAGACCCCAGGATATGATTCTTTTGGGGTAGGTGTCTTGAACCCTTCAAGGACAGCTAGGTTCATCTTACTGTCTTTTTACTTACCTTAGGTTTCAACTCCTGTTCTTTGTTTTGTCGTTTCCAGTATATAGGTCATCCTCTTTGCCCGAGAAAATAGGAGCAATAAAAGAATGAGCACCTTAGCTTTCTTTCTGTTGTCAATCATCCCACCCTAAAACAAATGTCCTATCCTTTTTCTGTTGCTCTCTTTCTCTCACTATAGCAAAAACAAAACAAAACAAAACCCCCAACCCAAAAATCCAAACCTCGCTTTTTGTTGTCCTTAGCTTTCTTCAGCAGCCTCAGCTCCTTCTGAGCTTTAGCACTCCTAGCACTGTTTTCACAGTACCATGCCATGCTTTTATCTTCATCATCTGTTACCCAGCATTGCTCCCATACTCTGTATAATTTACCATCACTAGCAATACTTTTTAATGCCTTCCTGGTAGCTTGCTTTCTGCCCTTGTGAGTCACTAGAAGTGAGAGTTTCCATTGATCTCAAAGTCTTGGGAAACTTTCTGTTACGTCTCGAATGCACGTCCTGTGAAGATTGCAGGTTTTGTTTTTGTTTTTGTTTCTTTGTTATTGTTGTTGTTCACTAAAGAGGTCACCTTTAGATACCTGCCCGCAAAACCCTAAGCAGAGAGTCACCAGCTACAGCTATTCTTCTCTTCTTTCTTTAACCATTAGTTACTAGACGGCCCCTTATATTACGGCTTTTGTGGCTCCATTGCATTATTCTTTGAAGGAGAAGAAGTTTCTTAAGTATACAGTTGCCTCTTCTTCAAAAAGAGCCTCTAGGGGGCAGCTCGGTGGTGCAGTAGATAGAGCTCTGGCCTTGGAGTCAGCAGGACCTGAGTTCAAATCCAGCCTCAGACACTTGACACTTACTAGCTGTGTGAACCTGGGCAAGTCGCTTAACCCCAATTGTCTCACAAAAAAAAAAAAAAAGAGAGAGAGAGAGAGAAAAGAGCCTCCAATTTGTGTTTAAGTTCCAGTTGTATAGTTATCCTTTTCTCTACTGTGTACCTTTCTTCTGTCCAACATCCTGACAAGCTCCAAGTCTCCTCTCCTCCGCTTCATCTCCTCCCCCATTTTTCCCATTAAAGCCTAGGTTTTGTTTCCCTTATAGACACTTAATTCTTCCTAACTCCAGTCTCCCTAAGTTAGCTATGCAATTTCTTTCTCCTTTTTATTCAACTCAGTTCCTTCTTTCTTTCTAGCTCTTTTTTTTAACCTACCCTCCTACAAAAGCCAGCAGCAGGAATCCTTTTCTCCTGTTCCTCCTTGAAGTTCCTTATTTATCATGTGTTACAACCTTCTTATACCAAACATGCATTTCTCTCTTTACCTCAGTGTGATGCTGATTTTCCCTTGTTTGGAGACCGTTGTGTTCTGTGACACAGCCATATAATAATGTTAGAATATTTGTGTTACAAAGATGGATTTTTGTTTCTAGGAGAAGTGTGAGATCACTAAATGAGGCTTGCAATGTTCTCAAGGTAATCATTGTACCCTCTTCCTCCTATTTAAGTCTGGATTCAGCTCATCTGCTTCTACTTTCTGTCTCAAACATTTATTTTTGGGGTTTTTTTTTTGTTTGTTTTTTTTGGTGAGGCAATCAGGGTTAAGTGACTTGCCCATGGTCACACAGTTAGTAAGTGTCAAGTGTTTGGTTTGAGGCCGGATTTGAATCAGGTCCTCCTGACTTCAGGGCCGGTGCTCTATTCACTGCCCACCTAGCTGCTCCCTGTCTCAAACATTTATGTACTGATGGAGATACTCTATAGCAAAGGTATGAAACATGTGCTGCACAACATTCCTAAGTGTGGCCCACCAGATTAAAATGTAATTGGGAAATGTTTAACAAACAAAATTAAATATAGTAGAACACAGGTAATATTAATATGTGGTTTTCTAAGTCAATATGTGGTCTGCAGGGATACTTATGTATATGTATAGGTTTAATGGCATCTGTTTCAAAATGAGTTTGACACCATTGCTCTCCATCCAGTTTGCACATCACCAATGTCATTGGTCCTCTTCAGAAACAGGGGACAAACAACAATCAGCTAGGCAGTGCACATTCTTCATCCACTTTTTTTTAACCTATGTGGATGGTTAGGCCAAATTCTTCTGAGTGGTTATGGATGTCTTCCAGGAGCCTTTGCAGTATTCTGGGGCTTGATGCACTCAGCATAATGTCATCTACAAACGCAAACATATGAAGTATCTCACCATACACAGGGAATCCTTCAACTTGTACTCTCCACTGAATCTCCTCAATCACAATCCCAGCACCTTTAGAGAGCACCCATCTCCTTGCTTTGTGCCTCGTTTAATGTCCGTGATCAGAGTCAATGAGCAAGGTTACTTCTGCAATATAGTTCAAGGAATCTTGAATGATTGATTGTGATGGATAGATGAGAGATACTATGTTGGAGAAGAGCCTTTAAGGTGATATTTGCTCTACTGAATAAAATGCTTTTCATATAATCAGCAAACAATAAACACAGTACACGGACTCTTGCATTCTGTACATGCTTCAGGGAAAATGTCTACTTTGGAATGTTGCTTTCAAAAGCCTGACTGTTCCCTCTGAATACTCTTATCAAGAATATACATAATGCATACGTAAAGCTGGTTTTCATAATAATTTTATGTTGATGGGAAAAGCAGGCATATAGGTCATTTGTTATTGTTTTCTTAATCACTTTTATCTGCTTATGTATACTTGATCTAATTTGGTTGCTTCTTCTTTTTCCTTTATTAAGAGCCTGAACTAGTGTAAAATAGTTCCTTTGCAAGTAAACATCAAGGCAAATATTTTTAAGCTGGTTTACCCGCTCTTTCTCTGTGCTTTATGAGCTGATATTGTTCATAATGTTTCATCTTTTCTCTCAAGAAGTTTTCACGGATGCATTTTTATTTTAAATAGGTGTAACCTTTGGCTTCCATCTCTTTCCGCTTTATCATGTAAATCAAGTGTTTCCTAACTAAACCATTTTTAGGATGTTTTTATCTCTTCTTTATGGCAGTTGATTTTCATAGGTTAATGTTCTGTGTAAAATTATTGTAATGGAGGTCAATTACCTTTCTACACTCTATTCTCTTTTGAAATATTTAAATCTGTGAGTTTATTGAGTCATGAAACCTGCCTGATGGTACATATCAAAATCCATCCATGCTTGTCCATTCCTTGTCACTCATGTTCTCCCACAGTCCACCCAGCTTGCTAGGAACCTTCTTTGGCTTCTCCCAACACTGGAAAGGGATCAGTGGAGCTCTCTGCTTATCCATTGCTTTTGCCACTTGACTAGCCCATGTTCTTCTCCTGACATACAGTTCCTAATAATATCATTTCCTCTTGCTCTTCTTTAGTGTTCCTTATTGGTTATGTGTTTTAACCTGTCCACACACACCATGGCCTCTTCATTGTCCTTTTGTATTCCCAAAGAACTTATACTTAATTTTTTAGATACAGTTATGTTTCACAACTTGCTGCCATATAGCAACACCAGTAAATGTTAGACTGGGTCTTTGCTATTACAGGATGCTTGGAGTCAGCAAAAATGCTCTGTAATTTCTCAAAAGCAATCTTCCTCATTTTTTTAATTCTGGGCCTACCTCATTGTACCATCAGTCTCAGATTTATATACTGTCAGACAAGCTCTATATGGTGACCATCCAAATGCATGTTGACATCTGAACAAAAGACATTCTTCATCTACTTTGTCTTTTCTGTTTGGATGAACAGGCCAAACTCCTTTGAGTGATTATAGATCTCTTCCAGGAGGTTCTGCAGTATTCTGGGGCTTGATTTAAGTTGCATAATACCATCCATTGAGGTTGATGGCCTTCCTACAGCTTATTCTCTTTTGAAATATTAAAATTTGTGAGTTTATTGATCCATTCACTCCTGCATGTTCTGTGTCAGTCTTACTCATTCATGTTCTCCCACTTTACCATTCATAGGGAATCCCTCCTTGACATGGATTATCTACTGAATATTTTCCATCACACTAACAAATACCCAAATGGCCAGAATATATCTTTTTCTTTTATGCCTCATCTGGTGTTTATGATTAGAAAGTCACTGAATAAGGTATTGGTTTGTTTTGTTTTTTTCTGTTGCTATATCTTCTGGGAGACATCTTGCTGTAAAAGAACTTGAAAGATGGTTATTGTTCTACCAAATCAAATTGTTTTCCATAATCCACAAATAATATATCTTATATTCTCTACAATTCTTAGCTAATTGTGAGATGGTAAAGATGGGGTCCATTGATGAATATTGCTTGTGAAAGCCTATTTGTTTCTACTAATAATCTTATCAGAGATACCCTTAATTTGCATAAAGATGACTCCTACAATGTTTTTTTAGAGATGGGAGAGCAGGCACATAGGGTAGTCATTACTGATTTCTCTATTACTTTCTTTTGGTATTAAAAAGGGTCCAACATTTTTCATGCCTTTAATATCTTCTTTTTCCTTCAAATACCCTATACTGTATGTCAGTTCCTTAGCCTCTCATAATTGTTAAATTGTCTCTAGAATGGTTCTCCTCTACCATAGTTGGTCCAATTCAGCTGCTTTCCCATCTTTGTTCTCTTTAGGGTTGTCTCTATCTCTTCTACAAGCATACCTAGGACTGTATTGCTAAGGACCGAGAATGGTGGTTCCATTGTCTTTGATGAGGAAAACAATTTGTCAAAATGACTTTTACAGATCTTTTCCATTTTTCATCAGCTTCTTGTTTTTTGGGTTTGGTTTTTTTTTTTTTGCTACTTTTATCCTGTATAGAATAAGAGTAAAATGGAAAAACTAAACAGAGAAAAGGAGCAATACGAAAAGGTGTGTGTTGTTGTTTGTCCTTTGTATGAAAGGAGAAAAGGTACTAAGAGGGAAAGAATAGGAAAAAAAAACAGTTAAAGAACAAAGGATCCCTTATTCTTGATTTTCTCTTCTGAGTTGGAGGTGAAACCTTTTGGATTCCTAAACCAGCTCTTAAGTAGAGGTTAGCACAGGCTGTCAGTTGGCTAAGATCTTACCATCCCATGTAATGAAAGGAAAACTGTGCTGCTGGCTTAGTTTCTGTTGTATGTTTCAGTACATGCTAGACAGCCAAAGTATTCTGAAGCATGGCACTTAACGTGTTTTCTCAAAGTTAATTGACTCCATTTTTTTTGTGGCTTTGATTGTCAGTTTTATCATGTTTCCAATGACTGACTGGCTTCTCTAATAGAGCAAAGTTTAGAACTGCACATCCATTTAAAATGCTTGAACACCATCAGTAATGGGTAGTTCACTACTTTGGTAGTCGGCCGTAGTCTATATTGTTGACTAGCTCTATGCTTCTTAAAATTCTTTTTCCCCCCCAAAGGTGTCTTACTTGCTGGAAGGAGGCAGCACAGCCCATGAGGATTTCTGTGGACACAGTGGTAAAATGGACCCTGGTGACCTGCAGGTACAGCAAAGGAAAAGGAATTATTGATAGTTTAATGGTGAACTATTCATTTATTAGCAGGTTTAAGTGTTGTACCCTTAATTAAAAAAAATTCTTCGTGCTGCTTAGGAAAATGTTAGATCTAAAAATCTCAACTATTATGATGTAATGTATCAACTATACCAACAAAGTTGTTTACCATATTTGTAAAGTTGATCTAGTACTGTCTCCACACAGTTTTCAGGGATTATTTTAATATTTTACTTAAATGACATGAATGTTTTGATGAATTTTTTAATGCATGAAATTTTAAAGACAAGTGTCAGAGACAATTGCCCTCCTCTCAACCACCACCCCTGCCCCCATGTCCAAAGAGAAGACATCATGGCCAAACTCTAGCATTTCTCCCAATGAGATAGTATTTATCCTGAAATCTGGACAAGAAACTGACTATGACTTTTGGCTCTATCAATAGAAGTAAAATGTACAGATCAAGGGATGTAGTATCCCAATATGCTCTATACTAGTCAATGAACTCCTGGAATATTATGTTTGATTTTGGCCACAACATTTTAATGGAGGCACATCAGAGGACGTATAAAAGAAGATGACCAGGATGGTAAAAAAAAAAAAATCATAGGACTATGGACTCTTAGATTTAGATCTGGAAGAAATCTTAGATGCCATCTAGTGCATCCCCTTCCCCTCATTTTATAATTGAAGAAGCTGAGGTCCAAACAAATTAAGTGACATACCTAAGGTTACACAGTTAGAAAGTAGAAAGACAATATTTGTATTCTGGTCTCTCCTAAATTGAAGTCCAGCATTCTTCCTACTACACTGTGGACTATGTCATATGAAGAATAGTTGAGGAGCTGAAGAGGAGAAGGGTTAGGGAGGACATGATTGTTTTCTTCAAATATTTGAAGTACTATCAGGTGAAAGACAGAAAGACTGAATTTATTTTGTCTCATCTCAGAAAGGAGAACCAGTGTTCAAGTAGAAGATGGGTGAATATCTGTCATGGATGCAGACAGAATCCTGGCATTATGGGAGAGGCTGGATTAGATAACCTTCTGAAGTCCCTTTCAGTCCAAGAGTCTATGAGTTAATGATTCTGTCACCTTATATCTCTTGATTCTTTGTGATTTTGTCAATGTTATAAATAAGAGCTGTTTATCACTAAAGAGAATGAAATGATTTAATTTTTAAAATTGGATTAAAAATCCTTTTAACTTTTTTTTTCATTGAGTGCTCAAGCACTGTTCTGGGTGTTTGGGTCATTTGGATATTGGTTCAACATTTTTTCTTCATTGTTTCCTCTGAAATTTTGTTTATAGTGGATGACTGCTGGCCGTGGGATCCTGCATGCAGAAATGCCTTGCTCTGAGGAAACTGCTCATGGTCTACAACTGTGGGTCAATTTGAGGAGTTCAGAAAAGATGGTGGAGCCTCACTATCAAGGACTGAAAAGTAAAGAAATCCCCAAACTCAGCAAGAATGGTGTGACAATATCTGTTATCTCAGGAGAAGCCCTAGGAGTTAAGGTAAAGTATGCTTTTGGAGTATGTTATAAAATTTACCCTTTCAAGGCTATATCTGTCTATACTGTTTTAATTATATGAGAGTTAGTCTAATTCAGTGGTGTCAAATTCAAAAGAAACCAATCTGTGCAGACTGCATGTTGACTTAGAAAATCACAAATTAACATTATCTATGTCATATTGTATTTTTGTTTATTTTGTTAAATATGCCTTAATTACATTTTAATTAGGTTCAGCCAGTCTTGGGATTTGGATGCCTCTGGTCTAATTCCTATCATTATATCACCTCTTAGAATTCAAGTGGCTTTACAAACCAGGGTTAATTGGAGCCCTCCAATATGCAGAATTGTTAGTGCACCAGTCTGTCTTTATGTAACAGTGAGCACAAATTCATAGCAAGGATTTAGTTTAAAAAAAAAAAGCCTTCCAGAGAATGACACAGAACCAATATAGATTTAGTTTATCTTCCTAGATTTGTGTTCTTACATGATGAAAACTAATTTTAATAATGATGACTATCAAAGAAAGATTAAATTATACTCAACTTTATAAAGAAGGAATTACTTGCTAGAAGTAAATATCTTCCCCATATTTGAGGGGAAGATTTTTCATAGAAAGAAAGCATTGATGAATCGGAAAATCCAATTAACCTGAGCAGTCTGTTGCCAAGCATTCAGATAGATGGATAGATAAACAGATAATTAGAGCATATATTAAATTCTTGAGATGTGCTAGAGCTAAGAGCTGAGGAGAAAAATAGAAGCAAGCAAGATAGTCTCTGCCCTTAAGGAGGTTACATTCTAATAAGGGAGAAAAGGAAGAGACCACCCTGGCAGATTGATGCCAGGGCTTGAGCCATGGCAAGATGAGACTGGTGCTGGGACCGTGCGAGGTTAAACCCAAGTTTTTGGTGATGTAAAAATATCCAAGAGTAGGCAATTTGGGTTAATTTGTTTTCTATAGCATTTTAAAAATATATTTTCTATAACTTTTTTTCTGATAGCATTTCTTTCAACAGTCTGCAACACGTTTTTTTTTTGTTTTGTTTTGTTTTTGTGATGAGGAGTCAGTGTGCTCAGTTTACTGCTATACTTTGAGAGACGAGAATGGGGAGAGGGAAGTGCTGATTGGTTATGAGAGCAAAGATTAAGAGTGGGGAAGATTATGGCATATAGTGGAGTAGTGAGGCACTGACCTTGTTGTACCACTCTACTGCGATAATGAGACAGTTAAGCGTATTGGCTTTGTGGAGAGCACCAGCATTTAAAGGTGTTTACCATAGAATAGAAGAGAAGAGTTAATATTTCACTGTCTCCATGGCTCATCGGTATTTAAAGTCTCTTGAAATGACAATGAACCATAGAGAGGGGTAAGGTGGTAGCCCTGAACTCACTGTCAACCAGTTCAGATCTCAGAATTACCTGGATAATAATATTTAACTGGTTGGGATGCCCTCATACCCTTATTACTTTTCCTCCACATTCCACCTGAAATATAACTTAGCCACCCTATGATCTACAAATCTTTATTGTATCAGATTACCACAAATCAAATGGTATCAAATAAGATAATATTTGTAAAATGCTTAGCATAGTGCCTTGAATATAGTAGGTGCTTAATAAGTGCTTGTTACTTTTCCCCTCCCCTTCCCACAAAACCACTGTGACCTTCTACTGTTGTCCTGGGGAACAAAAACATTCTTTAATTCAGAGAAAGATGCTGTAGAAAAATAGCTCTATCAATAGCTAGCCTACAGTACTCACACAGAACTCATGTAAGAAACCACTACTCATATGGCACCTTGACTTTTTTAGTTTGTGTCTGGAATCTATTTCTGTTGCTTTAATCCAGAACAATTGCCTCTTTCACCACATCCTCTCTGAAAAGGGAAGAGAAATCAATTTGAGACCTCCCTAGCAGAAGTACCAAGAGTACCCAACTATGATACTGCTAGGATGAAATTAGTTATTAACTAAAAGTGCCAATTCATTCCACTTTAATGAGCAAGCAGACCTAGTGATGGTGTATCTCCTTATGGCCTCCCATTTACTTTAGCTGATGTGTGTGTGTGTGTGTGTGTGTGTGTGTGCGTGTGCGCACAAGCACTAGCATGACTCACGTGCCCTATATGCATCTGGGCTTGTTCCATTTGTAATCAGAATTACAGGGGACATTTTGAAGAATTCTAAGACCAGACACAAAACAGCTGTATAGTCTTGCAAACAAAACCAAGGATTGTGGGCCAGAAATATGTTTTAATTTTGTGTAGACCACTTAGTTTCTTAAAAATGGATTTTCAGGTAGCTCAGTGGATAGAGCAATGAGCCTGGAGTCAGGAAGGCCTGAGTTAAATTCTGGCCTCAGACACAAGCTGTGTCACCCTGGGCAAGTTACTCTGTTTGCCTCACTTTCCTTAATCTGTAAAGTGGAGATAATAATAGTACCTAACATCCATAGTTGAGAGGATCAAATGATATAATAATTGTAAAATGCTTAACACAGTGCCCAGCACATAGGAGGTGCTTAATAAATGTTTATTCACTCACTGACTGACTGACTAGTCAGTCTGACTAGAGGTTTACTTAGAAAACTGAGGTTAAGTGACTTGCCCAGAGAATACAGCTAATATGTGTTGGAGGCAGGATTTGAATCCAGGTCTTCCTGGCTTCAAGGCCAGATCTCTATCTACTTTATTTATGCCATTTTGCCTCTTCTGTGCTTCCATGTGGCTATGAATTATGAAATATCTTGGTCTCAGAAGAGTCAAGTGGAAAAGTCAGGTCTTTGGAAAGTTAAGGAGTAGTTGTTATGAGTAGGTTGCAACATATTACCAATGATGACTTGAATAAGAAATGGCAAAAAAGACATCTGACTGGAAAAGAAGATGGCCTGGTAATACAATAAAAATAAAGGATAATAGAATAGAATGAGTGTTGCACTGGTATTCATGAAATACTAAAAGATTGAAAGGAAGGCTTCTAGTTGTTGGGGAGATCTTTATAAAGGATTTATGAATGACATGGATGAAAGTCACATAGAATGAGAAAACATGAATGAGTCATGATCTCTACTGGTGAAAAAAGTACCAATATTGATGAAGTTATGGATCTATGGAAGTATATGTACATTTAGATTGATTAATTATACTTAATCTAGGTGTAAAAATAAATCTGATATATCTTTGTGGCAAGTTTCTATTTCTGTGATAAAGATCTCATTTGTAAGACATAAGAAACTGAGTCAAATTAATAAGAATAAGAGCTGTTCCCAACTGATAAATATGCAAAGGGTATGAATAGGCAATTTTCAGAGGAAGAAATCAAAATTATCAATAGCCGCATAAAAATGCTCTAAATCATTAATAATTAGAGAAAGACAAATTAAAACAACTCTCAAGTCCCACCTCACCCCCAACAGATTGGCTGAAATAACAAATAAAGGAAAATGACAAATGCCGGAAGTGCTATGGGAAAACAAATATGTTGATGGAATTGTGAATTAGTGTAATCATTCTGGAAAGCAATTTTGAACTATCCTCCCAAGGCTATTAAACTCTGCATTCCTATGACCTAGTGATACTTAAATCTATATCCCAAAGAAGTCAAAGAAAGAGCAAAAGGACCCACATGTACAAAAATATTTATAGCGGCTCCTTTTGTGGTGGCAAAGAATTGGAATCTGAGGGGATGCCCTTCAATTGTAGGATGGCTGAACAAGTTATGGTACATGAATGTGATGGAGTACTGTTGTGCTATAAGAAATGAGAAAGTTTGATTGCAGAGAAACATGGGAAGACTTATATGAATTGATACAAAGTGAAATGAGTAGAACAAGGAGAACGATTTTTACAAATAACAATAAAATTTTAAGTATAATCAACTTTGAAAGACTTCACAACTCTGGTCAATACAGTGACCAACCACAATTCCAAAAGACTCATGATAAATTGTGAGAGAGAGAGATAGAGAACTGATGGGCTCAGTGCAGAGTAAAGCATATTTTCTTTTCTTTAATTCTCTTTCTTCTTTGGACATGACTAATGCAGGAATTTGTTTTGATTGACTTTGCATACTTGTCATGGGCTTTGTTTTTCTTGCCTTCTCAATGGGAGGGAGAGAATTTGGAAATGAAAATAAAATAGAATAAAAAATATTTGATGGCAGCGAGGCCTGTAATACCACTGCTACTGAAGAAATAAAGATGAGAACCCACAGAAGGTAGTAGTGGGGCATAGGGTAGGTGGCACTAGGATGTAACATATAACCAGTGAGTTACTCTGAAGAATAGCAGGAGGAAGGGATATCACCTGACAGAAAGAAAAGATGAGCCAATCCCATGGCTGGAGTAAGGGATGCCAGGTGGATAGCCAGGCAGTTACATTGGTACTCTTTTTTTTTTTCTAAAACTGTACATATAAGTCTTTATTAGTCAGAAAAAACATAGATCAGAAACAATACATGAACCTATGGTATGAGTTAGGATTTATTCTAGAGGAATAATAACAATAGCTAGTATTTATATAGCGCTTCAAAATCTGAAAAGCACCTGACAAACACCATTGATCCTCACAACAACCCTAGGAGGTAGGCACTATTATTATCCCTATTTTATCAAAGAGGAAGCTGAGGCTGAGATATGTTAAATGACTAGTTCAGGGTCACACACAGTATTTGAGGCTGTATTTGAGCCCCCGTTTTCTTGGTTTCAGTTCTAGTAATCTATTTCCTGTACCATCTAGGTGTCTTGGTTAGGTCCAGGATGTATGAATCTTTTCCATTAAAAAATTCCTGAGGATCGTCCTAGCAACTGCACGTTTCCTAGCAAGTGAGTGGGTTCATTGGTACTCCTGACTTGTTAGGAGAATATGAGAGAAGCCTCCAGTATATTGAGATGACATCATGTGGTAAATTTTGAGAAGGACATGGATGAGAGTTACATAGGATGGGAAGACATAGATAGGTTGATTGGCATCCCTGGAGGGAACTCTTGAATTGATGAACTCACATTAATTTGACAGAGTTTACCTAGGAGAAATGATTTGGTGGCTATAATTCTGAGGGCCAGAGATCTTCTCCTAAGCCTTTTTTTCAACTTTAGGTGACTGATCAAATATTTTAAAGTTAAACATTTACTGTATCCTAACCAGGGGCAGCAGGTGACTCAGTGGATAGAGCACTGGGCTGGGAACCAGGAAGACTCATCTTCCTGAATTCAAATCTAGCCTCAGATACTCACTAGCTGTGTGACCCTGAGCAAGTCATTTTACCCTGTTTGCCTCAGTTTCCTCATCTGTAAAATGAGCTGGAGAAGGAAATGGCAAACTCCTCCAGTATCTTTGCCAAGAAAACCCCAAATGGGGTCATGGACAATCAGACATGACTGAAATGTATGAACAACAGCAAAGCCAGAAAAAAGTCATGGCATCTATGAAATTCGGAGAGGTCATTCCAAGACTGTGAATAATTTGTTTATGTATCAACATACTTGTATACTTTCATGATTTTTTTCCTTCTTTCCTTCCTTCCTTTCTTTTTTTTTTTTTTTTGAGGCAGTTGGGTTTAAGTGACTTGCCCAGGGTCACATAGCTAGTAAGTGTCTAAGAACTCGTCTTCCTGACCACAGGGCTGGTGCTCTATTTACTACGCCGTTTAGCAGTCCCTTCTGTTATTTCTTTTGCAGAAGTCATAGTTGACATTGTCTCCAAATCTGCATTTATAAATGGCCCTTACATTGGAGTCTGAGGCCTACTACTGAGATCTATTCTTGTCTGTCTATTGAAACAAATCCCAGTCCTGCTTTCCGTTAATAGATGGTCTTCATGATTTATAGCAACTGAAAAATTCAATCACCTGGTGGTCAACTTTCCACTATAAAGTTTTTCAATCTGTGGTCCATAAACATTAAAATAACATATTTTATTTTTAAAATTATTTTATTTATATATTTAAATTAAATATATTTATATATTTAAAATTATAGTTTAATATAATATTATATCACATATACATTTTAATATTTTCAATATGCCTCATTTCCTTCATAAGGCTATATATTTTGTTTTATGTACTTAAAAATGTGAATCCCAGAAAGGGACTTATACTTCATGAGATTGCAAGAGGAGTCCATGACAATAGAAAGAGTAAGAATCTCTGTCCTGGTGACAAGCCCTTCTGAACTTGGTGAAGTTAGTCTGTCAGTGACATTCAAAGCTTGGAAGGACCCATCAGAGCTTGCACTTTACTAAAATAGTCTTTGGGAACCCAGGGTTACCCTGTGGCAGCAGGAAGCCCTGGAGTAGGACTTCTGTAGAGCCTCATGACCAAACAGTAGAGAGATGTGTCTTCCTCTAAAAGGCAGTCTTCATCTCCAAAGGAGTTTAGCAGAGATTCCAAATAGCAGGCTCAAATGCAAATTGCTTTACACCCTGTAAGGCCCACGTTCAGATTTGTCTCGTAAGATCATCCACTAACATGTGTAGGTTTATGAGGCCAGGTTCTCATTTTATAATCACTGAAATGGCACCTGCCTGCCATTCTTAAAGTAAATGAAGCCTTTAGAATGCCCATGAGTGCATTCTTACTAGCTTTTTCCTTGACTGTCACTGAACAAAATGACTATGCTTAAATTTTTTAATTTCTCTTGCCATCTAGGAAACTTATGGGGAAATACGTTTTGTTAAACGCATAGAATGGGATGTTAACAATATCCCTACTACCTTTAGTCTAGCAAAGGTTTATGACTCTTTTAGGGAAAATACTTTTAAAGGTTAATGAATACAATAATATAGCAATTGCAAAGGAGAGCTCCCCACCCTAAATATGAGAAATTTGAGAGATGTCATTTTCACTTGCAGGGAATTGGGGAAGGCTTCATAGATCTTGAAGGAGTTTCAACAGGAAGATAAGGGAGGGGGGAGGAGCAAAAGCATGAATAGATATGGCAGAGAGCAGGGAGAGAATAAAAGGGTAGTCTTAAAAAGGTAGTTTAGGTGTATATAGAGTACGTGAATGGGAGTAGTATGAGATAAGACTAGACAGGTAGGTTGGACCCAAATTGTAGAAGACCTGAAATGCCAAAATAAGGGG
>NW_020954592.1:10490467-10509750 GCF_900497805.2 Vombatus ursinus | reverse complement strand
GATAATGTCCTGGAAGTTTGGCAGTTCCTTTTGGTCCTCTGTAGACAAGGAACACTCATTTTGTTTGATAGACAACAGAGAGCCAGGGATGATTTCTGAATGTAACACAACCAGGGTGGTACATTAGGAAGATTGCAGCTAAAGAACCGTAAAGCGTGGAATGGAAAGAAGTACCAGAGACAGGAAGACCAGTTGGGAGACTTTTAGAACAGTCCATGTAAGACGTGAAGAGCTTCTGCGTTAGAGTAATTGCCCTAGAGTAGAGAGGAGAAGATCAAGTCATTAAGCATTTATTAAGCTCTTACTGTGCTAAGCTCTAGGGGAAGAAATACAAGCAGGAGGAAAGAGAGTCCCTGCCCTCAAAGAGCTTACATTCTAATGGGAGAAAATAGCCCTTGAAAGCAAAGAGGAAGAATACTCACATGGAAGGCATGGTAGAGAATGTCCGAAG
Source organism: Vombatus ursinus (assembly GCF_900497805.2). NCBI lineage: Eukaryota > Metazoa > Chordata > Mammalia > Diprotodontia > Vombatidae > Vombatus > Vombatus ursinus. The sequence continues at coordinate 10,509,299 of NW_020954592.1, read as the reverse complement.
AATCGAGGGGTAGAGTAAAGAGGTTTCTGTGGCATGGTAGGCATGCCCTGGAGAGTGTGGAGTGCATCCTGGAGAGGAGTGAATGTGTGGCTGGTCTGAGGGTCCTCCTTACAAAGGAGATTCTGGGAGGAACCAGTCAGTCAGAGGAAGAAGCCATCAGGGCAAAGGGCTCTTCCAGTGTGAGAAGTCCAGAGGTGGACTGACCTTCCAGAATGAAGAAATTTCTTTGGCAAGGTAGAGAAGGTTGGGAGAGTCAGGAATAGAACCCAAAGTGGGATCAATGGAAGAAATGTGGTAGAGGGACAGCTAGGTGGTTCAGTGGATAGAACACTGGCCCTGGAGTCAGGAGGACCTGAGTTCAAATCTGGCCTAAGACGCTTACTAGCAACGTGACCCTGGGCAAGTTACTTAACCCTGATTGCCTCTAAAAGACGACGAAGAAGAAAGGAAGAAAGAAAAAGAAATGTGGTAGAGGTGTAATTGAGAGGAACTTGGAAACTGATTCCATATGAGAAATAAAAAGAAAAGAGCAGTCAAAGATCATTCTTAACATGACAAACCTGGGTCCTTCTCCCAGGACGACTTTGAGGAAGACAGAAATGAAAATTGCACAGGATGGGCAGGCACTAGCTGCTTTCTATCACTGGGAAACTCCCAAATCATTGAGATCACAGATCCATCTGATTATCTAAGTATACTTATAGTTAATTAGGGGACATTGGTGTGGATTAGGGCCCCACCATAATCCTGGTGGCCAGAGACCTTCTCCAAAATCCTGTTTTACAATCACTGAGAGGCTGGTGATATAAACTACAGAAATACAGACATAAAAGGACAAGTTTTAATGATGTCAGATGGGATATGTTAAGTTTGAGGAGCCAATAGAACATCTATATGGAAATAACTATCAGACATTTGGGAAATTAGAAATGGATGTTTGGGGAATGGTTGGGTCCTGAATTTGATGGGTTATTTGCTCATTAAGACAACTTCTCTGATACAATGGGACTAAATTTCTACTATGCTTTTTGTAAGAAATTCTAAAATTCTGTAACATGGAGTTTTATTCATTAGACATCAATTCTCTTCTCTCCTCATTATAGTTGTGAATCTTGTTTCTGTTTGAATATAAGATTCAGAAAGCGTATGAGTCTCCCCAAGTGAGGTCATTCCTTTCCAATGGACCTGTTAAGGATAATTTCTTCAATTAAGGTGAAGGGCATAATAAGGCAGCAAGCATTTATTAAATACCTATTTTGTGCTAAGGACCATGCTAAGGGCTTTATAAATCGTATCATTTGAACCTCACAACAACCTTGTGAAGTAGGTGCTGTTATTACCTACATTTTACAGTTGAGGAAACTGAAGCAAGCAGAGGTTAAGTGACCTGCCCAGGGTCCCATGGCTGATAAGTGTCTGAGGCCAGATTTTAACTCAAGTCTTTCTGATTCCAGACCTGTTAAGAAAAGCACATATGGTACTGGTAGCACACATGCCCAATAGGAACAGCTGTTTGTTGCCTTTGAGATTTTCGTCTTCAAGTTCATGGCTTTGTCTTGAGCAAGAATGGGAAGTATTCTCCTGGTAACAGTGAATGTGAGTGTTGGTACAGTTCTGACACGGGAAGCTGGATGCAGCAGACGCCAGCTGGGGTTGCAAACATGTCAGTGTGAAACAATGCTTGCATTCCAGAAATGTATCTTATCTTTAGAAGCTCTATTTTTGTCATTTCTTAGAGGAAAGCAGTGGCTTCTGAAGTGATTGAATGTCCCCATCAGAAATGGGGGATTGTCAGGTCTTTGAAGTCTATGGTTTCACACCATAGTTTTTTTCAATAGGCACCTCCTTTGTGGACCGCAGATATAACCCTAATCTCATATCTAAAGAACCTAAGATGTTGTAATTTTTGAGAGTGCTAATCTTATATTTCCTTCTGATAGTACTCATTTTCTTTCCCATTCTCTGTTAGTTTCTGTATAGACTTAACCTATCTAACAAATAAAATTGACACTTTTTCACCAGTCCTAAATAGGGGATGGAGAGCACTTTTTGCAAGGTGTTTTTGAGAAAAAGAGGAGAGGCATGCCATTCTGGCACTTTCACCTAGAAAGTTTACCCAGGTTCAAAGGAGTAATTCTATTCTGAGAAAGTCAGTGAAGTTTACTCAGGCCCTGTGAGTTTTACAACATTTTAGTAGAACCTGTTGTGGTTTTAAGTCATGCCCTCTTACTGGCTCATTAGTATTTTTTTAGGTGCACTTAGCAATGTGAAACAGTTACATCTGGCATAGGAAACCCTTTATGAAATTAACTAACTGTATTTTTGGTCCACACTGGACACTTGACCTCTCAAGGTCATTACGTATAGGACTGATTTTATACATAAGTGATGTAAACAGATGGTCATGTGCTGATTTCATGGGTGCCAGGAAAGGTCCACCTACCCCAAAATATTTTCTCATTCAGGTATGTTGCAGTTTCTTTTAAAGGCAATCAGGGTCAAGTGACTTGCCCAGGGTCACGTAGCTAATAAGTATCTTAGGCCAGATTTGAACTCAGGAAATGGGTAGTACAAGAATTATAGTTCCCATCATTTGGAGAAGGAAGTAGACTCAGGGAGGTGACTTGCCCAGAGTGATACTGTTAATAAGTGGGAGACACAATATTTAAGTTTATGCTTTTTGACTAATAGAACGACATTGTTGATGAGGTGGTTGTGGGTGCTACAATTGGGGTGAGGTGGGGTGGGACTTTGAATACATGAGATCTGATTGAGGTCACAGAGCATCTATTGGTGTTGGACACTGAAGGGAAGAGGAGGGACAAAGAAATAGGAATAGAGAGGCACTGAAAACAAACTACCTCCTTAAGAAATTGGCCAAGGGCTAGTTCTAGATATGGGCAGCTAGATGGTGCAGTGGATAGATTGCTGAGTTTAGAGTCAGAGAGACCTGAGTTCAAATGTGAATTCAGACACTTAGTAGCTATGTCCCCCTGTTTGCCTCAGTTTCCTCATCTATAAAATGAGCTGGAGAAGGAAATGGCAAACCACTCTAGTATCTTTGCCAAGAAAACCCCAAATGGGGTCACAGAGAGTTGGATGTGACTGAACAACAATAATAAGTTCTGGATATATATGTCTTTTATAAAGCCCTATTCTGGTTGTAAAGAAATTAGGGTGAGGAAGAGATGTTTTGGAATGGGGTGGGCTAGCCCTCCTGGTATGCTGGGTATTATAAAGCAGTGTAACGTGGTCCAGGAGCTGTGGTCCCTTCCCCATCCCCTTAATAACTATCTTGATCTGAATTTCATACAAGGCAAACTGATCCTCTGGAGACTGCTTGATACAGACCACTGAAAGTGAGATGGTAATCACTGACAATTTGCAGGCCAGAATTTGTAAAACATTTCTTAATTAGAAGTGTTAAAAAAAAAAGTGCCCATGTGGACATGACTCATTTTCTCAGTCTTGTTTATTTTAACTAGGAGCACAGAGGGGAAACTAATATGGTAACTTCAAACAACCTGCTTCAGAGCTATGCTATTACTGGCATGCCTCGCTGACACTTCATTTAGAAGTAGGAATTTTCAAATAAACAGTCATGCAAGACCTGAGCATCCTGGTTGTACAAAAAGTTGATTTTGCCTAAGGCAATCCACTCATCTCAGGAATGACATTTTCCTTGTACAAAGAAGAGTGTGCCAGATGTTTTTGTGCCTTCAAGATGTAACTGTTGACTTGTTCACCTAGGAAGCATATTCCAGCAACACCAAACAGGGCCTTCTCTACAAGAACAGCATAAGGATTATGTGGAGGCTGCACCATGTAGGTATGCCTATAAGGCAAAAGTCACATCCTATGTCACTCTGAGGTTCTTGGCCCCAGTCATTATGACTATGGAGAAAGGAGAAGTTAGAGTGGAAGCATAATTATAGTATAATATATAAAGCAAGTATCTCTCTTGGTGAAGACATGATGGGCTATTAGAATAGTAGATGAGTTTCCTATACTATAAAAATTTGTGTCTCATTTTGTATGCCTGTGTATATGTTTGTGTGCATATATGTGTGTGTGTTGACCAGACCTATGATTTATTCATTGTAAGAGAGTTTCCAGTGAAGAACTTCCTCGACTAGAACATACCAGTTACACCTACCAATTATACATGCACATACATTTGCATGCATACTCATAGATGTATGTATGTGTGTACATATACACACACGTATATACACAGGCATACAAAATGAGACACAGATTTTTATACATACACATGCATACATACATGTGTATATGTATGCTACCTGTCAATACTTGATATGGAGGGTAGTGGAGATGACATGCATTTACCCTCCCTCCCACACAACCCCCTGGGGGAGTGGGTAGAATTGATTCTCCCTCACCACACTTGACTCTGTCCATGGGGCTTCTCAGGGTGTGACCTTTGCTTTAGGTCTCTACCTCTACTACTTTTTCCTTCCCTCACCTGGGAGTGGAGTGTGAAGGAAACCCCGAAACTCCTAGGGCACACTTGTCTACCTGGAGGTAATGAAGCTCACTCATCAGAGTTTTAGTCAAGGGCAAAGTTTCTAGTTCCAGGTGTTTTCCTTCCTCTGAAAAGTTAGGAAGCTTAAAAATACAGATTATAAATCATCTTCATAAAGATCTGAGTCCCTGGGCAATCTGTTGATTTACAAACCAAGAGGGTTCTCTCCCAGCTATTTGAATCTGATGCAGACAATTACCGCTTTCTCCCCTTTGTTGTAATTTCTTGCAACGAAGAAATTAATTTTGAACATAATAAAAATTATTTTAGTTTTACATAGAATCATAATTAAAATACAAACCACCAGTAAGCAAATGTAAAAGATCAAAGAAACACTTAGTGGTAACCAGTGCTGGTTCTTTATACGCAGCAAAAAAAACAAAAGAGGAAACACGGGGAGAGAAATCAATCACCACTGATCCAGTGGCTTTTCCACATAGACATGGTCCTATGCTGGGTCCTCTTGATGAGCTCAGTGACAAATCAGGAAAGACCAAGACCAAGACTGTAGCAACTACAAGGCTGAGAGTCAAACTCCAGGAAAACACTCTCCATCTGTTGCTACTACCTCATTTACTGCCTCCAGCTCTTTCCGAATCTCTCTTAGAGAGGTACAAAAGGTGATATTTCGGTAGAATACTCCTCCGTCCAGTTCTGATCCTGTGATAGTTTCATCTCTTTCTAAGAGGAGAAGGAATGTAACTCCTGAGGTCATTAGGGGCTTAATCCCTCATAGAAGCAGCCAATCTAAGCTTTGGCAGAATGATTATTATGAACATGTACATGTATATGTATATATATACATGGATATGTAGATAGATGCATAGATATAGATGGATGGATAGATAGATAGAGTTGATGGGTGATGATGTGTCTTTGGGAAAAGTCATTAATAATAACAATAATAACAGTGACATTAATAACAGCTAATCTTCAAGTAGCTGGGTTTGCAAAACACTTTGTATTTGTATTTGCAAAACACATATTGTATTTTGAGCCTCTGTGAGTACAGGCATTAGTATGGTCTGTTCACCGGTAAAGAAATGGATACTCAGAGTATAAGTGACTTGTCCAAGGTGACATACTTAGATTAGCTCCTAGAGGGCAGGGACCGTCTTGTCCCTCAGTGCTTAGCACAGTGTCTGGCACATAGTAGGAGCTTAATAAATGTTCCTGATTGACTGATATGAACAGCTAATGCATTTAAGAGGTGATATTTAAACCTAATTTTCTCATGACTCTAAGAATTCTTTCTTCACTATCACTCTGAGAACTTAACATTTTTCTTATTACTTTTTCTTCTTCTTATTTTATCTCTTGCATGGATTTGTGTCTTCTCTGTCTCCTTCATTTGCAGTATTCTACTAGTAACCTCCTCATTATCATATTCTTTGTTCAGATTCCCTACCCTTAGCAATAACAGGGCAATAAAACCAGTCTTTGCTTATCTCTCCTCACCCTCCTGTCAGCCCTGCTCTCACCAGGCATTTCTCACTAAATCTGCCGTGAAATACTTTTTTTTTTTTAATATATTTCTATTTGGTTTTTTTATTTTATTTTTAGTTTTCAGCATTCACTTCCACAAGATTTTGAGTTACAAATTTTCTCCCCATCTCGTTCCTCCCCATGAAATACTTTTGATGCCTGTGGATAACTATTTGGTTTTGGCTTATGAATTTTCTCAGAATTAGATACTGATTTGAGGCAGTTTATTATATATATATATGTATGTGTATACACACATATACATATATGTATATAGATACAGATAAATACACATATGTAACACATAGATATGTATACACACAGATATGTGTATATATGTACATATGTGTATATATATACATACATATAAATATATATGTCACTAAATAGAAGATTTCAACTGCGATTCCTTATGAATGCCATTCAGTGTTTCCCCTGGTCAACTCAGACAAAACCAAGATAGACCAATTGAATGGAGTTAGAAAATGGGTAGAAGTCAACTTTAGGGTTCTGAATCCACTGCCCTATGATATCCAAGTTGTCTATTGAAGACCAGTGAAGTAGGAAATAGGTGTTAGAAAAAAAATTCAGGGAGTAAAAATCAGAAAAAACAATTAAGGGGCAGCTAGGTGGCGCAGTGGATAGAGCACTGGTCCTAGATTCAGGAGGACCTGAGTTCAAATCCGGCCTCAGATATATAACACTTACTAGCTGTGTGACCCTGGGCAAGTCACTTAACCCCATTGCCTAGCCAACAAAAAAAAATTAAGAAAAATCAGCCACAGTTTTAAGTTACTTTCCTAGCACCATGCACATTCTTCTCCAGCACCATATATATCACATTTACTGATTAAGGTCTGGGGGGATGGAATGATAATTAAGTGGTACAAATGGATTAACTGCTTTTATTCTTTTATCATTGTCTTGGTGGCCTCTTGCAGCCAAATTCCATGCCCTATTTATCTTGGCCCCTTTAGCCTTTTCCTTATTACCTTCTATCCTCTATCTCATATCTTTTCTTTTCCTTGTGTTTTGGTTTTGGCCTTCATCCCTTCTTTTCCAAGAATAGCATAGCATAGTGGGCTTATTTGTTTTCCAAGGTCTGAGATCCTAAGATGCTGATTAAATTACATGATGTTAATGATTTTAAGTGCCTAAGTATTCCTTATTCATGGAGAACCAAAGCAGAGACAGGCTAAATGCCTTTTGGGGGAATCCTAGATAAATTTTTATAAACAATGGATGGTAGCTCATCGGTTTTATTTGTTCCCTCTAAACTCAAAACGATGATATTTCCAGCTACTGTAATGATTTAGCTTAAGAGAAGATTAAAGGGAACATTATTTTGTGGTGGTTCCGTTGTTCCAGTCATGTTTGACTCTTCCCAACCCCATTTTGGCAAAGATACTTGAGCAGTTTGCCATTTGCTTCTTCAGCTCGTTTTACAGGTTGTTGTTCCTTCATTGTCAGAGAGGACCAGTGACATCACAAGGGTGATGTCTTGCTTCGTGGAAACTGAGGCAAACAGGGTTAAGTGACTTGCCTGGGGTCACACAGCTAATCAGTTTCTGAGGCAGGATTTGAACATAGGAAGATGAGTCTTCCTGATTCCAAGCCCAGTGCTCTATCCACTGTGCCACCTAGCTGCCCAAGGGGAATGTTATAGTAGTCTTTAAATATTTGAAGTTATATGGAAGATGGATTAGATTTGTTTTACTTGGTCCTAGAGGGCAGAATTTGGACCAATCATTAGAAGTTACAGAGAGGGATTTTAGCACAACACAATGAAACATTTCCGTCTCTCCTGTTTCCTGCTGGAAGAGGAACAGGGAATCCCGGTAGTTTATTGGGTTGCACACAGTCTCTTCTGCTGTCTCCTGTGTTGGTTGGGGATTCTCTAACTGCTTGAAAAGGGTCAGCAACAAGTAAGATGAGCTTGTTGCCCAGCACAGGTTCTTCTTTTAAGACCCGCCTTTTGTTTTTTCCTCCTTGCTTTTCCTCTAAAATGACCCTTCCTCTCCTGACTCCTTGGCTTTTCGCTGGCTTGTCCCCCATCCCTGGAATGGTCTCCCTTATTACCTTCACCAGGTTTCCTTGGCTTCCTTCAAGACCCACTTCAAATCCTGTCTTCTACAACATACCCTTCCCTATCTTCCCCATTGCTAGTGCCTACCCCTCCAATTTACACTGAAGATATCTTGTATGTCCATAGTTGTTTCCATGTTGTCTTCCCCATGGAAGCCAATGTTTGTTTCTTTCCATGTGTACCCAGATCATAGCACAGTGCCTGGCACATAGTAAAGTGCTTAATAAATGCTTGTTGACTGGCCAAAACAGTACTGAACATCTAAATGAGAACTACACTGTAGAGGATTTCAAATACAAGATTAAGCTAAGGAGCTTTTATTTTATTGTAGCTAAAATAAAAGTAGCTTGCCCAACGTCACATAGCAAATAAGTTTCTGAGGCCAGATTTGGACTCGGGTCTTTCTGACTCCAAGCCAAGCACCTAGCTGCCCAGAAAGAGAATAGGGAACCTAAAATAAAGCCTTAACTGACACTCATACTTGACTGGACAAGAGGAGTATTTGCAAAGGAGACTGAGAAGAAACATCAAACAGGTAGGAGGGGGACTAAGAGAAAGCAGTGTCACAGAAGGTGTCCAGGAAGAGGCAGAGTTTGACAATGTCTAAGAAACATCTTAGATGATCAGGCGCACACCAAACCTCCCATCACACCCTGATAGCCTTTGACTGGGTCTATGTTCCTATAATCCCTCTTGCCCCCAACAAAGCTACAAAAGTTGTATTGTCCTTAGCATTTATAGCCTTAATTCCCAAACTCATTGACTAATTTTTCTTCCTATGTAGGAGATGTGCAATCTTCTCCCATAATGATTATCCTTTATCTTAAACTGCAGTTCATAAATCGAAATATAATTCTCAAGCACCATCATCTTACCTGATTTTTAAAAATTTGTTGTTAGAACAACTTTCAAAACTTAATAAAGAAGCATTATATCCAACTAAATTTCATTTTATCATGCTTAAAAGGTTCATATTTTCACTGGGGCAAATACCACCAGAATGCTGGTAGTTTTTCCTATGGGACCTTATCTTTACTAGTTTCCCACACTACATCTACGTTCATTTTCTTGCAAGAATCTCTTTAAACATTATAATAAATATGATCAAGTGGAGCTAATAGAGATTAAAAATGATCCAGTTGCCAATTAGGTACATTTAAGGCAATGGGATAATAAATTAGCATGTTGAGACTTGAACCAGTTATGTAGTTGAGAGTTGAATGGTCAGAATGCTTACTAACATAGTTTGGACCCGTCATTATTTATTATACTGCCTCCCTTTCTGTAGCTGCAGATGTGTTATTTTGTATAGAGGAGGGGCACTTGCCATTTCTTTGGCAGAAACACTCCCAAAACATGTGTAGTCCATCTTCAGGCAAGGACACTGACTCAGTGAGTGAAGTAATTAAATTAGTTTCACAATTAGCTTTTCTCTGATTCTGTTTGTGGGCTGTTTAGTACAGATTCACTTGTTTTCTATTCCCTAGCAGTTTCTTAATCTCTCTTACAACATTAATGAACATTTATATAATGCTTTAAGGTTTATAAAATATTTTTTTTGTATTTTCTCATTCAGTTGTGCTCTCCCACCTCCCCCCCACCCCCGCAAATTCAGTAAGGTGGTGGTGGTTGTTGTTCAGTCTTTTTAGTCATGTCTGACTCTTCGTGACCCCATTTGGGGTTTTCTTGGCAAAGATACTGGAGTGGTTTGCCAGGGTCACACAGCTAGTTGTTGAGTTGTTTCGGTTGTGTTTGACTCTTTATGACTCCATTGGGGGTTTTCTTGGCAAAGATACAGGAGTGGTTTGACATTTTTTTCTCCAGCTTATTTTTGAGGTAAACAGGGTTAAATGTCTTGCTTAGGATCACATAGCTAGTAAGTGTCTGAGGCCAAATTTGAACTCAGGTCCTCCTGACCCCACTGCACCACCTAGCTGCCCTGAAGTAAAGTAAATGAGGCCAGATTTGAGCTCAGGAAGATGAGTCTTCCTGACCCCAGGCCAGGCACTCTTTCCACTGTGTCACCTTCTGCTGCCCCATGAGGTGGACACTATAGCTATTATCATTATTGTCATTTTACAGAAGAGGAAACTAAGTTTCAAAGAGGTTAAATAACTCAGTCATGGAAGGAAGAAAATGAGTATTTATTAAGCACTTTGTGCTAAGCATTTTACAGATATTGTCTCATATGATCCTCACAACAGCCTCTGTGAAGTAAATACTGTTATTATCCCCATTTTACAATTGAAGAAACCGAGGCAGCAGAGGTTAAACAACTTGCCTAGGTGACCTACTAAGTGTATGAGGCTGAATTTGAACTCCAGTCTTCCCAACTCTAAGCCCAGTTCTTTATTCCCTGTACCCACCAGCTGCCTGATAGTCATATAGCTGGTGAGATGTGAATCACAGGTGATATTTGAACCCATTTTTGTTTTTGGTGACCAAAGTCAGCATTCTTTCCCCTTTGCTGTACTGCCACTCATGTACCCTCTCCCTTCCTCCAATTCCTCCTCTCCCAAAGAAAGTTTAAAAATGGGGGTAATAGATGATAATTACTTAATAAAGCTTAATAAATATATAAAATGCATATCACAGATATGGGGTGAACACAGCCTAGAAAATCCCAGAGTTCCTGGTTGGCTTCAGAGATTTGACATCTCCAAATTTTTACATGCTTTGTCAGGGTTAATAGAAATTTAAGAAGGTTTTCTGTCATTTTCTAGTGTTCTTCACATATTGAATCACCTCTGTCAAAGAATTGCCTGTCTTCTCTCTCTCTCTCTCTCTCCTTTTTTTTGTTTTGCCTTCTCTTTTTGTAACATTTCATGTATATTTGAAACTCAAATATAAGATGTATCCTCTTTCTCACACTACCTTTGGCACCAAGGATGAAAACTAATCTGTTCCCCTCCTTACCATATTTATGATAAGGTTTCAACAACTTGTACATTAGAAAGGGAAGAGAACAGTTTCCATCCATGGTAAAGGATATTTACCAATTTCATCAATCATGGTTGGAATGACCACTTAGAGAAATCTTGAAGTTGCTTTAAAATATCAAGGAAGCATCTAGAGTTGAGATCTAGTCATCTTTATGGGAACGACCTACTTTACTTCAGGGCAGCTAGGTGGTGCAGTGGATAGAGTGCCAGCCCTGGAGTCAGGAAGACTTGAGTTCAAATCTAGCCTTAGACCCACTTCCTAGCTGTGTGACCCTGGGCAAGTCATTTAACCATGTTTGCCTCAGTCCACTCATCTGTAAAATGAGCTGGAAAAGGAAATGGCAAACCACTTCCATATCTTTGCCAAGAAAATCCCCAAATGGGGTCATGGAGAATTGGACGTGACTGAAACAACTCAACAACAAGTTATTTTACTTAATTTTCTCCAAATCTTGTGATCACTAAAATGGGTAGTGGTGGGTATGCTTCAAGACTTTTACAGTGGAGTCCTTGAGTAGAGCAGGGAGATATACTGGACAACTCTTCTTCCCCCTCCCTTCTTCCTAATAAAAATTCTAGAAAACTGTGGAAAGAGTGAAGATGAAGATGGTATCAGGGACTGGCTTAGAAGTCAGAAAGGTAAGACTTTAAGATTTGCTGGTAGATAACAGGTTTATTAATTGAGGAACTCTGAGGTAAGCTGTCAGAAAGAGGGTCTCAGCTAATCTGAGGGGCTAAAATGATCAAAAAAATAGTGCCTCCTGACCTTATCAAAATCTTGAGTCATCCTTGAGTACAGTTTCTGCCCTTTAGGGCCTTCACTTCATTAATTGAGGCTTTCAGAAAGATAACTGCATAGACTATGTTGGAGTCTTCCAAAAGATAAGTTAGAAAGACATATCCTGGTTTGAGGTATTGGGGTCAGGGAATGAGATATCTCATATTATTTTATCTCACTTAGCCATGCTCTTTTTGTAATTTGCCCCTGTTTCTGTTTACTCTGGGAAAATGATGTAAAAACATAATTGTAAAGAGTAGGGAGTTTGCCCTCATGGAACCAAAATTTAGAGGGTCCAAAAAATTGAACACATATACTGCTTTAGCAGTGTAGAAACAACCAAATTTAGTATCCCTGTGTTAAAATTAGCAAGAATAATTAGTTAAGTCTTTAGTAACTAATTTTGCCTTCTCTGTAATTGTACTGGTCTTGGTTTCCTTATATTGTTTTCATATCATGAATATGAGAGTCATTGTGTATTGCTTGCCCCAGTCCCCAAAATTGCTAATTACAGTTCTGGGAAGAGGCTCATAATTCGTTGATAAGTCTGTGTAAGGATCAGAGAGAGCACCTCAAGCCTGCGCTATTGCTGTAGACTTCTGGTTGGTCTCCCTGTCTCAGATCTCCTCCCACTCTAGTTCATCGTCCACTCAACTTGGGTTTCCAAAGCACAAGTTTGCTCATGTCACCCCACTTTCAGTAAACTCCAGTGGCTCCCTGTCATGCCTAGGATCGAATGTAAAGTCCTGTTTGGACTTTCAAAGCCCTTTATAATCTGGCCCTCTAGTGAACCAGCCTCCTTACTATTCTACTCACAAGAAACTCTATGTCCTGGCTCCAGGCATTTTCACTGCTTTGTCCCCTGTGCCTGGAATTCTCTTTACCTCCATTTCTTAGCTTCTTTAGCTTCCTTAAATTACACTTTCTCCAAGAAAGCTTTCCCAATCCCCCTCAATGCTAATGCCTGTCCTCTATTGATTATCTTCATTTCATCCTGTGTGTATCTTGTTTGTACGTAGTTGTTTATAGTGTGAGCTCCTTGAAAGTAGGGACTATCTTTCACCTTTCATTGTATCCCAACACTTAGCACAGTGCCTGGTGCATATTAGGTGCTAAGTAAACACTCATTATTGATTAAGAGAGAACCTTGAGGAATGTACTAAAAAATGAAAAGGTATATCATAATGTAAGTTGAGTGGAATTTCTTTTTATTGAGATTTAGTTTTGCTGAGAAGATGCTGTGTGTGTGTTTATATCACTTTTAACTTATAAAGAGAATCAAAAGTCATGCAGTTTTTTAGTACTTAGAATCATAATTAAATTCATATTTCTAATTTCCTCATTTACATATGAAGAAACTGAGGCCTATAGAATTTAAATGACATTCACAAGATCATGCAAGTAGAAGTAGTAGGCACATATTTCTGGTTTTCTGGTCTTTTTTGGCATACTTGTTGGATTATACCTTAGCTGACCCACACAGGAATAAAACTCATAACCTCAACATTCTTAGTGAATCAAACAAACTAGCTACAAATTTGTTGTGGTTTGCACAATGAACACTTTAATTCCACCTCCAGCCCCCACCCCCAATCCCCAACTCCACAAGGATCTAGGAACTGCTTCAAACATTATTTCCAGCATCTCATAAGACTTTAAAGTCAGACATCTGATACCACAGTTACCTACCATAACTCACCGAGCAATGAATCACAGCATTTGTGAATGTGAGGGTGGGTTCTAAAAAGCAACTAAGTCAGAACTGGCCTTGAAAATCGTCCTGCAAAGATTTCTAAAAGCCTGTAGATCCTGATGTTGAAAGCAATTACAATTTTGACATGTGAAGCTGACTTCAATTCACTTAATGTCCAGGAAGTGTAGTTATTATTATATGAACACAAACATTCAGAAGGTTAAGAAGGCAATTCTTATCCATGGAAAGAGAAGAAGAAACAATGGGAAAGGGAAGGAATTTTCCTTTGCACTTATACCCAGACTCCCTATTCCATTCCTTGGGGTCAGCCTCAAGGCCACAGGGCTTCCATGTGGTAGTGATTTCTGTTCTTAATTAGGATCACATTTACAAATAAAACTGGAGGAAGGAAGGAAGCATGTCAGGGGTATCAAATGAAAGTCTGGGTGAGCGGGAAATTTTTTGAAGGAAATAAGGTGAAGGTAATTCTCAGTTCTGAACTAATCTGTTTTACAACCCCCATTGGATGTGGTCTTCATTTTGTCATAGAACACCAGTGGGCCTGAGAGCCATTATAATTTTATTCTTAAAGTATTTGTAAAGCAAGAGTGATAAGGTTTTTTTTCCCATCTGGAGGCACTCCTGTTGGCTAAAGGGCAAGACAGAATTTCCTTTTGTGAAGTAATTCATTGCTCTGCTACAAAAAGGTCCTATTTTTTTGAAACCTGAATCATCCTGAGAAGCTAGAAGTGAGAAGAAGCAGATTGAGATAGAAAGGTCAGGAAAGAAGACTGAGGTACTAAGGAAGCAGAAAGAAAAGTTGGAGAGACAGGGTTGGAATAAAGGTAAAGATAAGTTAAAGAGACTATTTCTTTGCTTCCTGTGGTCCCAAATACATCATTCTGCTCCATTTGCTTCTGTACAATTCTAGTCTAAGAGGGCAAAAGGAAATTTTTTAAGTTGAAGGCCAGGGAAGGGCTCTGACTTTAGCTCATTACTAACTTTTCCCCAGGATAGTAGAATCCCCTCTTTACATATTAACAGAGTCCCAGAAATGGAAGAGACTCTGGAGGCCATTTAATTTGTTCATTCCCTTGCACTGTCCATATCCCATTATGCCCATCTAGTGGTCACCAAGCCTTTTTTTTTTGGAAGACCTAGTTAGGTCCCCCATTGCCTCTAAAGGCAACCCATTTCAGTGCTTGGATAAACATTAATTGTTAGGAAGTTTTCCCTTGTATTTTTCCTAAGTCTGTCTCTCTGCAATTTCTACCTGTTACTCATAGTTTTGCCCTTTGCAGACAAACAGAATCAATCTCTCCTTTCTTCCCCATAACAATCTTTCAAATATTTGATAATAGCCATCATATGCTTCCCAAAGTCTGTTCTTCTCCAGGTTAAATGTTTCCAGTTCCTTTAGTTAATTCATATATGGCACAATCTCGTGGCCTTTCACCGTCCTGGTTGCCTTCCTTTTGCCCTTTCCAGTTAATCAATGGCTACCTTACAATCTTCTACCCAGAATGTCTTGTGTCTTCAGTTCCATAATAATACTAACAACAAAAAACCCTAATATTTACATAGTACTTTAGCAAAATGCTTTATATATGTTATTTCATTTGATCCTCACAGCAATCCAATAAAGTATATGCTATTGTTATAACCATTTTACCAGTAAAGAAACTGAGGCTTGAGAGGTTTGACTAGTATCACACAGTAAGTATCTGAGACAGGATTCTAACTCAGATCTTCTTGATGTACCTACTACTTCTACTTGCATGATCTTGTGAATGTCATTTAAATTCTGTAGGCCTCAGTTTCTCCATATGTAAATGAGGAAATTAGAAATATGAATTTAATTATGATTCTAAGTACAAGACCTATGTACTAAGTGCTGGTAGAGCTGCAATGATGGAAAATTAGTTTCTTCCTTCCCCTCCCTTCTCTTTATTTCCCTTCTCTTCCTTTTCTTTGCCCTCCTTTCACTTATTTTCCCTTCTTCTCCTTTCCCTTTTCTTCTTTTCCCTTTCTTTCCCTATCCCTCCCTTCCCCTCCCTTCCCTTCTCTTCCCTTCACTTCCCTTTCCTTTCTTTTCCTTGGTTTCCTTCTTTCATTCCTCCCTATCCCTCTTTCTTTTCCCTCTTACCTTACCACCAACCCCTTCATTAGGAAAAAAAAACAACAAAAACCAAATCCAAAGTCCTTGTCGCAAATATGCATAATCAAGCAAAATAAATTCTTATTCTGCAAAAAGATAAATAGCATGTTTTGTCTTCAGTGCTCATTGCATTGATTGGGCTCTCAAAGTTGTTTTTCCTTATAATGTTGTCAATATTGTATAAATTGATCTCCTGATTCTTCTCACTTCACTTTGTATCAGCTTGTACAGGCCTTCTCTGGTTCCTTTGAAGCTGTCCATTTCATCATTTCTTATAATGTAATATTTCTACTACATTTATATATTTGCATGTCTTCATTTAGCTATTCCCCAATAGATAGGCACCCCTTTGGTTTTTAATTCTTTTAGTACTGCAGAATTGCAATATTCTTTCTATTTTGCTATACTGTGAGGATTAAATATCACCATGTTAAAAATTAAACTAAAAAAGACCAATGATCAGCATTTATCATGTAAGCAGCACTATAACCCCTTTCCCTGGGGATAAATAATAGTTGCTGTTGCCTACCTAGAAAGATTATTATAAAGATAGCACATTTAAAATACTGTGTTAATATGATGGGTTATCATAATCACTGTCACCGTCACTACCATTCTGGAGGCCGTAATGTATAAAATCAAGGGTCCTATTTTTTGGCAGAGGAGGAAAAGTTTCTCACACAAAGTATGTATCCAGTATGTTGTAAATAATACCCTTAATTTTCTGAAGATAATTTTAGAATTTTTCCTTGGACAAACTTAAGTGCAGTGCTGTTGGGTTCTCAGTGGTTAGGGGATCATCAAGAGATTAGGCAGAAATTTAAGTAAAATCACATCTTGCTCTCCCAGTGTGTGCTGCCCTGATGGTCATTTGTGATTTGAGTTCTGCAGATTTATTGCTAATTTGAGCCTCCACATGCGTTTGCCATCAGTGGGTTTTCTGGTTTCATTTATGCAGTCACACAGGGATACTCTTCTCTGTTCTTTGAAGGTTTATGAAGGGAACTTGAATTGATTGTAAACTATGTAAAAACCACCTACCAGGCAATTTCAAAGCCCATTGCTTCAACACATCTAATGTTGAAAGAAAAGGGGAGATTATATGACACACAGAGAACCCTCTATGCCAAACTTTCACCACTCCTGGCATACTTACACACATGTATGCTTTAAAATTTAATTTTTTCTTCTTATTATAAACTTTATAAACATTGGTAAACATGAATTTTTTTTACCAAAAAAATAGAATTAGAAGATTGCATATGAAGCCATGAATCTCTGTTATATTCAACTTGTTGGGGTTTTTAAAGTATATAATAAATTTAGACCATTAATTCCAAAGCTGTCCTATTTGACTGAATTCCGTCTCTTATTTCCTAAGCAATTTTAAAATGTTTCACTGATACCCTTTTATTGAACATCACTATGACTGGCCTTCATTTCCACTCCTAATTCTCCCCACTCCTCAGTAAAGCCGTGCCTTGTAACATGTAAGCATAGTTCCATTACCCCCATTTATGATAAAAGCTCCTCTCTGGGTCCATGCTTTCCTGCTCTTTGGGTGTTAACCCCAGCAGCTGTGATTTCCCTTCTCCTGAGGCAGGATGAGTGTTCTTTCTAAGCGTCAAATCCTTGTCGATTATATCCATGTTAAAGTTTTTATCTCCAATTGTAAAATATTTTTCTTTCCCCATGAACATGTTCTTCAGTGGTTTCCATTCCCACCAATGAAATAAGATTTCCTCTTTTCTTCCTCTTCTTTGTTTCCTTACCCTTTGCCTCTTCTTCTTGAGCAACCACAGGAGTTATTTTCCCTTCACTTTCAACCTTTGACTTGCTTAGGGTACATCTTTTATTCCCCTCTATCTTTTTTCCTCCCCTTTTTCCTTTTTGCCATCCCATTCTACAATTTAATCTCACTAAAACACTGTTTGACCTATAGGTTTAGTCCATGACTAAAGTTTCAGGTTTGTTTCTCCAATATCACTTCTATTTTGCTTCCTCTTTTACCCTTGTATCTTTGTGTACTTTCCAGTCTCTTAATGGTTTCTCTTATTACTTTATTATCATTGTTGTGGTTGTTGTGGTTGTTCACATCAGAGGTGGCTTTATTCTTTTAGTGGTGTCTTTTAGTATCCTCATCACCTCCCCCTCCCATTTATTTTGTTATCTGTGCATTCATTGTGTTTGTTGAATACCTTGATGAATTTCTTTATCTTTCCTGAATTTCTGTCTGGAGTATTTACAAAGCAAACAATTTGTTTAGATCTGGTTTTCTTTGAATTATGTTGTTGTTCAGTCATGTCTGACTCTTCCTGACCCTGGGCCATAGCACACTTCTATCCTTCCACTATCTCTCAAACTCGGTCAAAGTTCATGTTTATTGTTTCCGTGACACTGTCTATCCATTTCATCCTCTGGTGTCCCCTTTTCCTTTTACCTTCAATCTTTCCCAACACCAGAGCCTTTTCCAGTGAATCCTGTCTTCTCATTATGTGGCCAAAATATTTAAGTTTCAGCTTCAGTATTTGACTTTTCAGTGAATAGTCTGAATTAATTTCTTTTAAGTATTGACTGACTTGATCTCCTTGCTATGCAAGGGACTCTCAGAAGTCTTCTCTAGTATCTCAATTCAGAAATGATGATTCTGTGGTGCTCAGCTTTTCTTACAATCCAACCCTCACTGCCATACATTACTACTAGAAAAACCATAGCTTGGATTATATGGACCTTTGTCGGAAAGATGACATCTCTGCTTTTTTAGTATGCTGTCCAGTTTTGCTATAGCTTTCCTTCCAAGGAGCAAGTGTATTTTAATTTCATGACTGTAGTTTCCATCTGTAGTGATTTTTGAGCCCAAGAATATAAAATCTGACACTGCTTCTGTTGAAGTTTAGGGATGCTGGGACCCCAAAATCACAACACATGTGTCCTGCCTGAAAGAAGTCAACCCAAGCTTCTTTCAGCCAAAGACAAGATTTATTAAAGGTCAACCATAATGGCCAGACTCTTAAGGAATCTGAGCATCTGTGAGCTATTGTCTAGAATATAAGAATCTGAGCAATGGCTAGATTTTAAGAATCTGAGCACCTTAATGGAGACAAGATGGACCTTATATACAGAAAGACTATGAAAGGGATCCAT
>NW_020954592.1:10479685-10490429 GCF_900497805.2 Vombatus ursinus | reverse complement strand
GAGTGGCCAAGTAGTCTATGAGGTAATAGAACTCCAGGGACCTGAACCACATGGCCAAGGGAGAATGGAACCCACCTAGGATTAAGGATGGGAAATGTCTGGGGACCATAGGGAGGTAAGACAATGGAGGGGTAGGCTAGGTTAAGGGTGACAGAGAATTGGGATCATAGCCTCGAGTGAATGCCAGAGATTTGGCCATGTGGGACAGTTCAAGGTGTTTCCCTTTTTTGGGGTCTAGATCCCATCCTCATCACTTCTACTTCTTCTCCCTCTGTTTACCAGAAAATGATGGGACCAGTTGCCAAGATCTTAGTTTTTTGATGTTAAGCTTCAAGCCAACTTTCATACTCTCCTCTTTCACCCTCATTAAGAGGCTGCTTAAGTCCTCCTCACTCTTTGCCATCAGAGTGGTATTGTCTGCATATCTGAGATTGTTGATATTTCTTCTGATAACCTTGATTCTGGCTTTTGATTCATTCAGCCTGTCATTTTCCATGATGTATTCTGCGAATAAGTTAAATAAATAAGGTGACAATCTACAGTCTTGCCATACTCTTTTTCCAATCTTAAACCAGTCAGTTATTCCATATTCAGTTCTAACTATTGCTTCTTGGCCCACATACAGGTTTCTGAGGAGGTAAGTAAGATGGTCTGGTACTCCCATGTTTTTGAAGACTTGACACATTTTATTGTGATTCACATAGTCAAAGACTTTAGTGTAGTCAATGAAGCAGACGTAGATGTTTTTTTTTTCTGGAATGCCCTTGCTCTCTCCATAATTCAGTGAAATTGACAATTTGGTCTCTAGTTCCTCTGCCACTTTAAAAACTAGACTGCTTTTCTGGTAGTTCTCAATTAACATATTTCTGAAGCCTGGCTTGCAGGATCTTAAGCATAACCTTGCTGGTATGTGAAATGGGCACAACTCTTCAGTAATTTGAACATTCTTTGGCAATGTCCTTCTTTAGGATTGGAATGTAAATTGATCTTTTCCAATCCAGAGGCCACTGTTGTGTTTTCCAAATTTGCTGGGATTTGAAAGGGTGCTTCAAATACCTCTTTTTTATTCAATGTCCATATATTTCCTTTAATGGTTAGATTCAGGTTTTCAGAGTACCCTACTTTGGGTTACATCTTGAGTTCCTTTGCTGTTCAGAACAGATTGTTTCATTCTCTTCTGTGGTTTCTGGTGACTGTAGAATAGTTTTATGTTATTTAAATTTCCTTTCCTTTATATTTAAAGGTCTGTCTCCTAGTTGCTAGCAAAATTTGTTGTTTATCATTGGAATTCATCTCATTCATATTCATGCTAATTATGTATTTCTCTTTTATTCTCTTATGCTTTTTGTTCTTCATGCCACTTGTCCACTTATTTACTAAGAAGAAAATAGTAAGAAAGAAGAAATTTGGTTAATACTAGTAATTTGTAATAGAAGTGGTCCACTCCCACTCCACTGACCTGTGCTCTTTACCTAGCCCATATTTCAAACACTAATACCTTTCTTTCTTTTTATTACTTGTTTTTAAGATTCACTCACCAAAGTTGAAGTTTATTTTTATTTTACCTGTTTCTTCCCTGACCTTTTTCCTTCTATTAAACCCACTCTCCCTATCCCTGCCTGTTGGGTTTAATGAATTTCTATGCCAAACTCTGGTGTGTGTATGTGTGTGTGTATTCAATTTTCCTTTCTTCATATATTAATAAGATTCATGAGGTACCTACTCCTTCTACATCATCCTCCAATATGAGGACATGATGAAATACTGCAGCTGGTGGGTAATGATGAGGTGCCTGCCCTGGGCTCCCTCCTTAAATGGAGGACCTGGGAAGCATGCTCCAATGTCCACCCTTTACCCTCTCTTTGCAAAGAGAGGTAGGTAGTTCAGCGGCAAGAGGCAAGAGGTGTGAGTTTCAGAGTTGACATGATCTTGCAGGAAGATGAATTTCTGGAGACCATAAAGTCCAAGAGAACAGCCAGGTGGAAAAAACAATGAGAGACAAGTCAAGTGAATGTTTGCCATATTTAATCTGCAACCAGTCATTCTAGATAACATTGTATCAGATAATTCATTTTATGAAATCACTAGCTGAATCCAAACCACTATTTACAAAAGAAATTAATATGAAAATCATACCCTAAAATAGGCAGAGTTCTAGCTTTCTGAGTTCAAAGTAAACTATTGACACAGAGCTTCATAGTTTTATACTACAGAGTCACACACATTAGTTGTGGGTGACTTTTTGTTGTATTTGTATTAGTTTTCTAACCCTAAAACTCTTTCTGTACTACACCTTATGGCTTTCCCACTAAATGAACTATTTAGAAATATAATGACTGGGAAGCTGAGCCCTAGTGTTGAGGTTTAGATACTAGGGGTGCTGGGACTGCAAAATCACAACATGTGGGTCCTGCCCAAAAGAATTCAACCCAAGCCTTCTTTCAACCAAAGACAAGGTTTATTAAAGATGAACCATATAGGCCAGACTCTTGAGGAATCTGAACATTTGTGATGCTCACGGGCAGGAGGAAGTCTTAGCCCCTAAATGGAGGCCAGGATGAATCTTATATACAGAAAGACTATGGGAGGGATCTGTGTGGTCAGGTAGTTTTGGGGTGATTGGGGGGGCAGGGCTGGGCAAAGGGCATCTTGATGGGAGTGGCTAGTACTGGAAGAGAGGTTTAGGGAGGATCTTGAAGCTGGGGTGATTGGGGAAAGGGTTTTAGGAAAATCCCAATGGGAGTGTCTGAGAGGTTGAATGGGGTCATCCAGGAATAGACAATGAAGGACTAGGCTTAATTAGGATAACAAATAATTCGGAGGTTGGGCCTAGACAGATAAGGAAAGGCCAGTTGAATGGATTATAGCTTCACGCAACCTCTTGAGACTTCTTTGACTAAGTAAGTGAGTACAAGGAAAGTTTAAGGGTTTTCTGGGACCTGTAGACAAAAAAGACCCAAATTCTTTTTGGGGTGAGGGGCAAAGGTCTTGGCTTGGGCCCATACCCCATCACTAGGATGGTGATGTAAGAGGGCAGCCTAGAGGAAATTCAGAGAGGCAGGAAAAGGTAATTCCAGGATGTTAAAATGTATAGGTGGTTAGGTCTTCAATTCATACATGGGCAGATCTATCTAACTTCTCTTTGGGTAAGCTATATATATATATCACTTTGTTTTGTGCCTCTTTTGTTGTACTTAAGATATTCTGCCCTATTTGTTTCATTTGCTTGTCATATTTCCCCAACTAGATTATAAACTCCTTGAAGAGAGGAGTTACATGTATATATACATATATATATATATATATATATATACACATATCTCTTTACCATCCAGATATAGCAATATCCAGTATAGAAGAGGGAAGGTTCTAGATAGCAGTGGCAAAGTGAAATGAGTTGTGTAGATCTCATTCCATAATTCAATTTCACCTTAAATCCTTGTGTCTTGTCTATTAACAAAGTTATCTTGAGCCTAACTCCTTCACCCCACCCCTTACAGGCACACACACATATACCCCATCCCCACCCCAAGTAGTGCCTAGCTTTCAATGTAAAGTATTCTATCCTTTTAGGACCCTTTTCAAAAGGAGCAGTTAATAATGAAAAGGGCAATGTTTCCCTATAAGGGAAGAAATTTGTTATGTCAAGAGGTGTGGGATTTTGCCATTGCTATGGATGAACATTTTGATTCCTAATATAAGTGGAAAAAAGAACTTTGTTTTAAATATATTGCTAAAATATGTGTATACAGACACAGATTTCAGATGGGATTTGTACAGTTTTGGAGAGAAAGTCATCTGAAGTATAGAAATGGAAACATAGTTATAAATATATCATTAAAATTGTAATTTTCATGAAAAAAGCAACCCCATCATAAACACAATTATTTTCTAATTATGGTTATTACAAAATGGATTTTATCACTGGTGTGATGATAAATGTTTCATGAAATTAAATATTCTTTATGGCATAGAGTAAAGATCAAGGAAGCAAATATTTGAAATGGAAGAATAATGAATAAATTTGTGAATTAAGATTCTCTTGATGTGCCTATTATGACTAATGCTCTTTTGTTAGCTTAACTAATCCCCTATATATCTTAACAACAGGTGTCACTATATTAAAGTATTGATTAACTTGGGTTCTTGTAAAATTCAAGCATATTTGCTTTTTTTTTTTGTTGGCAAGGCAATTGAAGTTAAATTACTTGCCCAGGGTCACACAGCTAGTAAGTGTCAAGTGGTTGGTCTGAGACCAAATTTGCACCCAGATCCTCCTGACTCCAGGGCCAGTGCTCTGTCCACTGTGCCACCTAGCTGCCCCTAGTTCAAACATATTTGAAAAAATGTTTTAAAAAATGTCCTTTTCGTACGCATGAATGAAGTCAGGAAAAGAATCATTTAAGTCAAACAAATGAAAATGTTGTAAAAAGAATCCCCCTAAAGTCAGCTCTTGATCTTCAGCATCTAAATATATACGCATTCCATCCTTTGAAAAAGGTTAAACAAACAAACAAACAAAAAAACTCTGGGCCTGATAACAAATTGGGAAATGCCAAAAGAAAAACATACACATATTTTAGCTACAGGGTTGTTGTGGAAAGCCTGTAAAAGTGCAGTAATTAAGAATAGCTGCTTTGGGATTTTTGTTTTTAAATATTTTGAAATTGGAATTCATTCAAAGTTTTGAAATTTTAAAAAGCCACATGGTACAAATATCTCAAGCTTTTGAGTCTTGGTAGATTTATTTTCTACCTTCTTATTGCATTCTTCTGGTGGCTAGCATTTTTAAGAGAATGCTTCATGATTATTTTAATCAAAGCTTTTTGGAAATTTGTAATCAGTTTTTAAAAATAAATTTAATCCTGGATATTAAATTTAATTTAATAATATTCACCTCTTGGTGAAATAGCTCATATTTCAAATGAAGGTAAAAAGATCATATTTTATTATCTATAATAAATTAAATTCAAGAAATTTGTAAGATTCTAGATTTAGAACTAGAAGGAACTTTGGGGGTCATCTAATATAAGTCCTTCATTTTACACATGTGGAAACTGAGATCCAGAGACTTATCCAAGTGACTTAACCAGGATCACACAGGTAGTAAGTCAATTCAGAAAACATTTATTAAATGCCTGCTCTGTTGAAGGCACTGTGCTGAGCTCCAAGGATATAAAAAATAAAATGAAACAACCTTAATGAGATGTGAAGGGAATAAAGTTAAATGATTTCTTAGCTTATTTTAAAAATCTGATATTATAGAATGACTGTGGCTACTAATTTGATGAATTTAGACAATATTTCTAGGATGGTAGAGAATTTCTGCTCATAGTCTTTGTTGTTGTTGAGTCATTTCAGTCATGTCTAACTCTTCACAACCACACTTGGGTTTTTCTCAGCAAATATACTGAAGTGGTTTGCCATTTCCTTCTCCAGCTCATTTTACAGATGAGGAAACTGAGGCAAACAAAGTTAAGTGATTTGCCCCGGGTCACACGGTAAGTGTCTGAGACTGTATTTGAACTCAGGTCCTCCAGACTCCAGGCTCAGCACTCTATTGTGCCACCTAGCTGCCCATAGAACCTGTCCATAGAACCAAAGTCTAAATTACCTGAAATATACATCACAAATGTATTTAGTTTTATGTATCCCTTAATTTATTTTTTATGAGAACTATACCATCAGAAAAATACTAACTGTTATTCATTTCTCCAGTCCAGGATTTTTACTCGCACACCTACCTTATATTTGGAATTCAAATTGGACCAAGGAGCCAAGCATTGCCAGCCTGTTCCTGAAGGTAAGTAGCACTGTCATTGTCATTTCAAAATAAGATCTTAGGACCATAGGTCTAGAGATGAAAGGAATCTCAGCAGTTTTCTAGTCCAGACCCCTTATTTTACAGATGAGGAACCCAAAACTTAGAGAGGTTATATAATTTGTCTAAGGTCACACAGATAGCAAATGGATGAGTTGTAGGAGTTGAACTCAGGTCTTATGAATTCAGCATGCTCTTCATGGCACCTTTCCTTCAAAATTGGTTGATTCTGAGCCTGGAAAAGTTCATCAAGTATTTTGGCACCTGTGTATGAACGTGCTTTAGAAATTAAGAAAAAAACATAATGGGAGTAAGCCTTCTCTGGAACTTAGCTCTGTCCTACTTTGTAAATATTGTTTATGGCACTGGAAATCCCATTCCGGGAATTCAGGGAAGAGCTGGTCTTCTGATTCTAAAGAATGAATGAAAAGTCTTTCATCTTCTTTTGTTTCTCTATGGCCAAGTAAAACTGCTTTTGAAAAGTAGTAGCAATAGGGGCTGTTATTGACATCTGAAGAAGTGAACCTAAAGAAAATTATTTCCTTTTTCCTGTGTGGCTTGTGTATTTTTTAAAATACTGTCAGTCGGTCAGTCAATAAACATTTATTAAGTGCCTACTACTATGACAGGTTCTGGTGCTAGTATCTGGGGATATAGTGAAAGGTAGAAGACAGTCCCTGCTGGCAAGGAGCTCACAGCCTAATTGGGGGACAATATAGGAACAACTATTACAGACAAGATATATTCAGGATGAACTGGAGATAGTCGACAGAGGAAAGGCACTAGAATGAAGGGAGGTTGGGAAAGGTTTCCTGTAGAAGGTGGGATTTTAGCTAAGATTTGCCACCTGTGGTTTAAAAGCAATGTAGCACCATAGCCCAGAGGAAATCACAAGGACACTTCCACTCCTGGATGATTGATGTCCCTACACTTTTGGCTGAGAAGCAACAATCATCTTAAAGTGGTTCCAAAAGATAGGTGGTCCTCCCCCAGCCCCTTAAGGTCAAGGCCAGAAAGGGGTTTGGAACAAAGATTTAATTATTCTTAAATTTATTCTAGACTTGTGATTATTAATCTGAGCTCCATGAATTTCTATTTTAGTGCTTAACTACATTTTAATGTAATTGGTTTCCTTTGCAATCCTTAGGTATTTAATTACTTACTTAAAAGCATTATTTTGAGATAGGCTTATCTATCTACCACTAGACTGCTCCAGGGGTCTGTGACAAAAAAGGTCAAAAGCCTCTTTTCTAAATTCTTAAGAGATAGGTAAAGGCCAGTGGGTAGGGAGATAGGGAAACTATTATATGTGTACACATCAATTTGGAAAATGTCATCCTCTTTTTTTATCCACTTCTTAAGATTCTTATGTACCCACATTTCAAATGTCAGATGCTGTCTACATCCTCTCTTCTTTCAATTATACTTCTTTCAGTAACACAATAGATGATAAAACCAAAAGTTGTGTGTTTCTTTTTCATTGACACAAAGAGACCTGTGAATTAAGCAAGCATCCAGGTTTTCTTTAGATAATTTAGGCACATCTTGTTCATAAAAATTACGTTTTATAGATGTTCAAATGGTGTTTTGAAAGCTAGAATCAACCCTCTATCAGTCTATCACCTTTTTTAAAAAAATAAACAATAAAGCAATCAAATCCCCTTATATTATGGGTAAGGGAAGAATTTATGACCAAATGAGATAGAGAGCATTACAGGAAGTAAAATGGATGCTTTGGATTATGTTAAATTAAAAAGGTTCTGAAAAAACAAAAGTCATTATAACAGATTCCAAGGACTTTCCAGATTTAGCTGTTTCAAGATCTCTGTTGTTTCAGATGGTTCTGGGGACAAGTGGTCCCTAAAGCTTGTGAAGTATTTTGTTATAAAGAAATATGTTTGCAGTGATATTCCTATTAGTGCATCTTTGAGCTGTGTCTAACTTTGTCAGCATTGAGGTTGAGCTTATTTAGCATGAGGCAGTTATGTAGCTACCTAAATAACACAATAGAATGTTCCAATCTATTCCATGGTAGTGATGAAAATACATTCTTTTACAAGCCCAAAAGATGAAGCATTCACCCTTGGGAGATTTTCCTATAAACTCTTTACTCTTTTGTGTCAGGAAATGGCCTTCGTGATTCAGCCTACATTTTATCTAAATTCTTTCCCATAAATAGTACTGGAATCAGTTTTTACCATCTCCCTGTTTCCTTCAGGCGACGCACATTTGTATTCTGTTGTGCTAATCTTGCAGAAAACAGATGTTTTGTACAGTGATTTTTGGAATGTGGTAGGTTTTAGGTATTGAATCTTACTGTGTATCACTTATAAAGAATCCTATTTGTACAGTTTCTGACATTACCAGATTCCTTCACGTTTGCCACATGATTTTTCATTTGTTAGCTGTGAGCTAAAAAAAAAAATTGTAGCTGGTGTTTGCTTTGACTCTTTTCGTTACTTGGATAACAATCTAATTTTCTTTATTGAAAATTGATAAATTTGCTAGTTACCATTCACTGAGAAGGAAATAACCTCTGTTTCTAGGAAAGTATCATTTACTAAACTGGGCTTTTCCTAGAAATACACGTTCCTTCTGGTCCTATGACTTCTCAAGTACAACTTCATCCACCGTGTGACCAGCTCAAAGTTTGTACTACTAGCTGTTCTTTAGTTTGCCTTCTTTCCCCTTTAGTAGCTCTCTGGAGCCGGCAATTTATATGTTCGCATGGGCTTGTTCATGTATATTTGTCTGCATTTTCTTCAGAAAGTCTTAGAGGGGCTATCATTTTCTTCTGACCTTGGAAAAAGGCTCTAAGATAAGCCAGTCAAAAAAGCTGATAGGGTGTTCAGGTAATTTTAACTTTGTATGTTTCTGTGTGCATGCTTAACAAATACTCAAAGACTCTGAGATTGGAAGAGGTTTATGAATATCTGCAACTCTAGTAAAAGAAGGAGACAATCTGAATAAACCTGTTGTTATTATTGTTCAGTTGTGACTCCATGGACCATACTGTCCATGGAGTTTTCTTGGCAAAGACACTGGAGTGGTTTGCCATTCCCTTCTCCAGCTTATTTTACAGATGAGGAAGCTGAGGCAAACAGGGTTAAATGAGTTACTGGGGGTCACATAGCCAGTAAGTCTCTCAGGGCTGGATTTGAATTCAGGTCTTCCTGACCCCTGGGCCCAGTGCTTTTATCTGTTGTGCCACCTAGCTGCCTCTTGAACCTGCTGTACACAATGCAGAAACAAACTTTTCTCAAAGCTCTCCTAGTGCATTTCAATCCAGACCTGTATTTCTTTGAGGATTTTACTTCTCCTGTTTCCACCTTGAATTAAAATTCTTAAATACAGGTGTTGCAGACTAAATTGTGGAATGGTTTTGTACAGGATGCTTAGGAAGGGAGGGGGAGAGAGATAGAGATAGAGACAGGAGGAAGAGACAGAGAACAAAGTCTCATGTATTTAGTTAATAACTTTAAGTCAAATTCAACTCATTTGACTGAAATTTTTAAAAGCTTTGAATATTATACATATATATACATATGCACATATATAATATATGTGTCCTGTGCAAGAAAGGACCCGTGATTTAGTATTCAGAGTGTTTTTTTTTTAATTTTAGTCAAATGAGTTGAATATATGTGTGTGTATGTATGTATGTATGTATGTATGTATATACCAATTAGTCTCTAGAATGGTGGCAAAACCCAATCTGAGATATGACATAATCCAGGGAGCAGTTCTGTATCACAAATATAAACATTCCTGGTTTTACTTTGGAGAGTGTGGATGCATGTTAGGACAGTTAAGTCTTTCCTTAGCGTGCCAGAACATAATTGTTTTCAAACAGCACATAATCAGAACACATGAATTTCATCTGTGACTTGAACTTAAACCTTTGGGATTTCACATTTTATTCTGTGCTAGGAAAAACAAACTAAAGACCAACTCCCTAATTTCAGCACAAAAAGCCCACAAGACTACTGAAAATAGTTTAGAGGTGACATAGCTTTAAAAATGCCAAAGTAAGCTTTTTCTGCTTTAGAAAATAAATGAATCAGAAACCTAGATTAAATCTTCATAATAAACAGTTTGTTTTTTTTAAGTAGGAAAGATGTATTTGGTAAAAATCTCATTTATTAAACCACATTTTTTTCTGTTAATATGCAAAAGTTAGAATGTTTAATGAAGCACTAAATAAAGCATTCTCTAAATTTTAAATGAACTGAAGTTTAGATATATATATATAATATATATAGTTATATATATGAACATATATATGAATGTATATTTCTGATTTCCCATTTCCTACCCTCTCATATACCAATTAGTTACCAAGTCATATTGATTATACCTCTGCTGCATCTCTCAAAAATATCCTCTCGTTTCCTACTACAACATGACACAGGCCCTGATTACCAAAACAATTACCTGGATTATTACTATAGGACCTAATAGATCTTTCTGCTTTCACTCTCTCCCTCCTTCAATTCACCCTTCATACCATTGACAAAATCACTTTTATGCTTTTGAGTTTCATATGCACATAGTCACATGTTTCATTTATGTTTGCCTTAGGTCCTAGTTCTTCCCTCTTGGAGACTATAGGGAGCTCAAGAATTTGAAATCTATGCATGTTGTGCTATACAGAAATCCGACTGGATTGACAGTGGATCGGTCAGATGCTGATAATGAAATGGAAGGTTAGGATTGTGTAGGATTAGGATTCAGTAAACTTGCAAAAACAAACAAACAAAAAAACAAACTTCTTTTAAAACCAAGCTTTAAAGAACATAGGTTGCCAATATTAGTAATTGCTCTGTAGTGGGAGATGTGGAGAGAGGTTCACTACAAAGCACGGTCTTCAGCTCACCAGCTGTCCCAGATCCCCTTTGTCGACTAGAGTTACAAGATGAATTC
>NW_020954592.1:10458539-10479622 GCF_900497805.2 Vombatus ursinus | reverse complement strand
CACACACACACACACACACACACACACACACACACACAGTTTTAATAATTCCTGAAGCAGTTGTTTCTGAGGAAAAACCCCCAAACCCTCTCCACCCTCCAAACTGAACCTTCCTTGACTCAGGGATGTGCTGATAAATGTTTAACAACTGGCTCTGAAAATGCAAGATTCAGTTTTGAGTTTAATCTGTATTGCTAACATTATCTCCATCAATTAAGTCTACATAATCAACCTCCCCCAAAAATAAATAAATCAAGCCCTGTTTTGAAATTTCTGAGGCATAAATGAGCACACCCAAATCTTAACAATTGTCTCTCTTGTGAGCCTTTTTAAGCTGGTTCTAACACATCCCTGATTGAACCAAAGAAAAACAATTAAGTTGAAACATCTATTACATGTATTACATCTTAATAATAAGATGTTAATAATAATAAGATATTATTATTAATAATAATTACATTTTAATAAAGCATATTTTCCACAGGAGTCCTTGTCTCTCAGAGATGAGGTAGGACAAAAATATAATAGTCACAGAACCTGCCCTCTCTATGCTTACATTCTGTTGAGGGATATGACCCATTTACAGATAATAATATAAAGTTGAAAATGAAAAGAGGCAAAGGAGGTATCAAAGTGCTCTAGGAATACTTGAAGAAGGGAGATCATTAACAGTTTGCAGGGACTCAGAGAAGGCTGCATTGTGGAGATTACACCTGAGTTGAGTCTTAACAGGAAGATAAGGTTCTGGGAGCAACAGACTAATCAAGGGAGAGGTTGCAGGAGCAAAGTGAACTTCCAGAGTGAGAAGCCTACTGCAGGGAGGTGAGGCGGGGGAGAGAAATTCCTGAGAGTCAAGAATGTAGCCCAGAGAGGAAACAGTCTAACAGAAAGATTCAATTCAATAAGTCTTTACTAACAGCTTACTGCATGTAAGGCATTATGGTAGGTGCTGGGGCTACAAAGACAAAAATGAAACAGTTTCTGCCTGCAGAGGGCTTATATAAACAAGGCAAACTAGGCGATCTTTTGCCTCAGTTCTTACCTATCCTTTAATTACTGAATGGGCATTGCCTCAGACAAACTGAGACCTGAGAAATACCTTAGCTTAAAAAGGCGACGGTATCCAGGGCCGTCGCCAGTCATCCTGACCTTTGTGTAGCCACAGGACTTCAATGATGCTGAAGGAGAGAGTGAGACATTACTTTGCACAGCTTTGCTTCACTCAAAGCCAACTCACTAGCAAGTCAAGATGTCACCCTCCTGTGATCATTGGTCCTCTTCAGAAACAAAGGACAAACAACAAGAACAACCTACAAGTTATCTGATTGTTGACAAAACTTCAATGTTGGTTTTGAAAGAAGATGTTTGGGGGCAGCTAGGTGGTACGGTGGATAGAGCACCAGCCCTGAAGTCAGGAGGACCTGAGTTCAAATCTGGCCTCAGACCAAATAATTGACACTTACTAGCTGTGTGACCCTGGGCAAGTCACTTAACCCCAATTGCCTAAAAAAAAAAAAAAAAGAAAGAAGATGTTTTATTTCCCATAGGGTCTCCAAAAATACAGTGCTTCCAATTCCAGTCATCTATTCCTTCTTTTTCCTGTTTTCTTCCTAGACCTCGGCTTCTTTGTCCTCTTCTCCTTCTTCATAATCATGCAATATCTCTCTGCTGAATAGTGTGCTAGGCTCTTTTCTAAACATTTAAGACACAAGCCCCTTGTCTTCTATAAACTGACATTCCAAGTAGCTAACATTGTAAGAGTTTGAACCACAGTTTATATACTTTCAGGGGTTTTCTTCAGGGGTTTAACCTTCAGTGAAATGTAAGTTTAGTATTACCTATGTGGACTGAATGACAGTTGATGATACTTACACAGATTTCAAATTTTTGTTGTTGTTGTGGTTTAAAACATAGGTTGTATAGCTAGAGACAGCATTCTGTGCTTACATCCCCATGATTTAGATGTGAGCTTACATAGTTTATTATGTGAGCTCATCAGTGTTCTCAATTCACTTTGAGCATTTCTGTTCTGTAAAGCTTAATTTTAAAGATGGTTTTATGAGTGCTTACAGAATAATACTACACAATCTTAATCTGCCATTTTATTATCAGTATCT
This sequence comes from Vombatus ursinus, assembly GCF_900497805.2. Classification (NCBI taxonomy): domain Eukaryota; kingdom Metazoa; phylum Chordata; class Mammalia; order Diprotodontia; family Vombatidae; genus Vombatus; species Vombatus ursinus. Next base: position 10,477,505 of record NW_020954592.1, on the reverse strand, counting down.
CACAAAATTTCGTAAAATGTGAACTCTCCCAGTTAGAATCGTTTGAGAATGGGTTGCCTCTTTCAGAAGTCCTAGAGATGCACAGGGTATTGACATCTGTCTTGCAACTGCACTGTTGTTTATTTGTTTGTTTTTCCCCATATGTAGAATGGAGGGTGAGGCAGCTAAGTGGTGCAGTAGACAGAGCACCAGGCCTGGAGTCAGGAAGTCTCATCTTCCTGAGTTCAAATCAGGCCTCAGACACTTCTTAGCTGCGTGACCCTGGGCAAGTCACTTAACTCTGTCTCAGTTTCCTATCTGTAAAATGAGCTACAGAAGGAAATGGCAAACTACTCCAGTATCTTTGGAAAAAAAAAAAAACAAAACCCAAAATAAAAAATAAATGGGGTCACAAAGAGTTGGACACAACTGAAAAACAACCAAAAAGCAACTGAAAAAGATGGAGAAGTAAGCATATCTTACTGTTTTTAGTAAGTACATATAACTTATTCTGTGTGGGCAAATCATGTTTTTTACTTGGAATTATTCCCCACAACTTCCCTGAAAGGTATAGGGTGGGGAGGGTGTTCAGTTGATAGTTAGATTTGACTCTTGATGACCCTGAGGATCATATTGTCTATGTGTTTTTTTTTTTCTTTTTCTTTTTGGCAAAGATACTGCATTGGTTTGCCATTTCCTTCTCCTGTGGATTAAGGCAAACACACCTAGTAGGTATCTGAGGCCAGATTTGAACTCAGGTCTTCCTGACTCCAGGCCTGATGCTCTAATCACTATGCTACCTAGCAGCCTCATTATTTGATTTTGTGATGATGTCATTTTGGCAGTGTGTTATGGAAAGGGCCCTGGATTTGGAGTCACAAAATCTGGGTTCAAATACCAGCTCTGCTACTTATTAGGTGGGTGATTTAGGGTAAGTCACTTAACTTTTCAGTTTTAGTTTCTTTATCTCTAGATCCTTTGAAGCTATGTTCTTAAGATCTTGACTGTTCTAAAGAGAACACACTTTACCTTCATATCTGAGGAAGAATTGAAAAGTCATGGGATGTGAACTTTAACAAAACAAAGAAAAGTGTTTCTGGTTTTAAGAAGAGGGAAGGGGAACAAAGGTAAAGAATCTATGTTTGGAAAAGAATTGAAGACAGCAAAAGTCCTAGGTTTATATATACAGAGAGATTTTAACTTAATTCTGCAATAAGCAGAGACTGTTATAGTTAGTTATTAATAATAATAACTAGCATTTATATAGTCCTTTTAAGGTTTGTGAAGCATTTTACAAATATTATTTCATTTGGTCCTCATAACAACTCTCGAGATAGGGCCTTTTATTATCCCCCTTTTACAAATGAAAAAACTGAGGCATACAACGATCAAGTGTCTTGCCCAAGATCACACTGCTAATAAGTGTCTGAGGCACTTCCTGATTCCACATCCAGTGCTGTAAAAAATATTAATCATTTACTTGTCAGTACATAACATAATTGGGAAGCTACATGGTGAAGTGGATAGAGCACTGGGCCTGGAGTCAGGAAGACTCCTTTACGTGATTCAAATCTGGTCTCAGAAACTTACTAGCTGTGTGACCCTGGACAAGTCACTTAACCCTGTTTGCCTCAGTTTCCTTATCTGTAAAATCATCTGGAGAAGTAAATGCCAAACCACTCCAGTATCTCTGCCAAGAAAACCACAAATGGACTCATGTAGAGTCAGACACAACTGAAACAACTGAACAACATATTAGGAAAAAAAATCCTTAGTCTTATGTAGCTTTAAAAAGCTTGCCATTTTAAATAGTAAGCAGCAAGTAGATGCAGACATAAGGTTAAAAGTAGACCTGACACGCATTTAAAATTTTCCTGTTCTCTCTTATTCTCTGTACCTCTTTATTTTTCCTGGATAGATTGGTGATTCCATTGATATTGAGAACTCCAGGTGAGAAACTTCCCTTAACCAATTCAAAGAGCAGTAACTGTTCTTCAGTTTAAAGTCTTAGAGAGTGACAGCTTAAGGATTGGCCCAGGATCACATAGCCATTATATGTGTCAGAGTCAGGACTTGAACTCAGGTCTTTCTAACTCCAAGGCCAGCTCTCTATTCTCTCCAAAAGAGGTATAAAATTGAATCAACTGCAAAACTCCAGTACTCCCTGAATCAAATTAAAACATAATCGGGAAATATTGAACAAGATAAATAAAAAATACAATACAACATAGATAATGTTAATTTGTGGTTTTCTAAGTTAATATGAAGTTTGAAGGGACCTGTTTCTATTGGATTTTGACACCACTGTCTAAAAGGTTGTGTTAACCATGCCACTGACTCATATAACTGCCATATGGACATACTCCAGTCAGAGATGCTTTTTTGTTTTGTTTGGGAGATTTTTTTTTTCCAGTAGCAAGTTAATAATAATACATTTACCCTAAGACCATAGAATTTCAGAGCTTGAAAGAACCTTAGAGGTTCAAACCCTTCATTTTACAAATAAGGAAACTGAGGCCCAGAGAGTTTAAGTGTTTTGCTCAGGGCCACGCAGCTAGTAAGTGATACAATCAGGACTAAAACCTAGGTTTCCTAATTCTAAGCCTAATGAACTTTCTACTATACTTTTCAGTAGATACTGTACAAGGCTATTTGACCACTCATACAAGCCAACATGATTTTCTACTGTACAGGGACTGGACCTATGGATTTCATTATTACAGGGAACTCTCAGATGAAGAAACTTCCTCTACCATTACAATTGGCACCTTGCCTAGAGCACCAAGAGATTAAGGGACTCAGGGTCACATAATCAGAATATATGAGGGACAGGGTATAAACCCAGGTCTTTCTGGCTCTGAAGTTTGCTTGTTTGTTTTTTTAATACATTATGCCTCAACGTCTCCCATCTGTACTTCATAGGAAATAAAAAAGGGGAAGAGACAAAGAAAAAAATAAGGGGGGTTAGATTTGGGCTAAGTTGAGGAGATAGGGAGCAAGTATGTGGGATGGGAGAGGGGAGGCCAAAATAAACCAGATGAAACAGAAAAGTGAGCAGCGGAGCTCTGTTGAAGCAATGCTTAACCATAGGATGGAGGTGGCCCTGGGTTCTCCAAGGTTGTGCTAAGCTTTGTCCCACCAAACTGGAAAAACCTCAAGTATAGGACCATTGAAAGATGATGAATCTGTTTTTTTAAGGACCGCTCTAGCAGAGTGGAAAAGATTCATCGCCAGAAGGCTGGCTACAAGCTGAATTTCTTGGTATGTCGAAATGAGGAATGATTGATTGGGCTTTATTTTATGCCTAACTGATCTTTTAAAGTACTGATGGTTCTTGCTTTATGTAAGTGAACCTTTCTGCAGACCTCGATGTAAAGACATTTTTATCTAATGTGAATTGACTCATAGACTTGGGGAAGGGAAGGAGGGAGGGAGAGAGGAATGGGGTGAGGGGAATGGAAGGGAGGGAGAGAGGAAGAGAGGGAGGGAGCTGGCACACATTTCAAGGACATGTGGGGCCAGAAATGGAGAAGCAAGAGCAGACTAGGGCCAGTCATGTAGGGGTGCCTGGCCTGAATGGAGAGGAAGAACTGGATAGATCTGTAGGTGGAGTGGGGCAAAGGTTTCCTCTCTCTGCCCTGGAGGTCTTAAGCCAAGTCCCCAGTTGAGGTGGTGGGGTTGGCAGTCTCTCCAAGTGTCATTTCTTCTGCTTTCACTTGAAGAGTTTTTTGTTGGTGGGGGGGGTGGGGGGAGGCCTTGGAGAAACAAGAGGGGTAGGAGCAGAGAGAGAGGGCACAGTACTGCACAGTAAAGTTAACACAAATGTTTTTTGGAATGCAGGTTTCTTTCAGAATTACTTATATAAAGTCAAATTTGCATAATATGGATTTGCCTAAAGCCAAGAACCGTCTTTATTACAATATGAGTCAGAAAGGAGGGAAGTAAGGAGACAAAGACTGTGATGCAGGCGGAGAAGAGAAAAAAGAAAGGGGATTACAAAAGGGGTTATTGCAAACCAGGACTGGACTATACTAGATAAACAACTAGAAAGGAATTTCAACACATAACTTGGTTATAAATCTGAGCAAATGGGGAGAGGTTGCCATGCTCTTAGAAAACAAATGCCATAGCGTAATCAGACTCCCCAAATGATACTCTAGAATTGGGTTCTATGGGGCAGCTAGGTGGTACAGGACTCCAGCCTTGGAGTCAGGAGGACCTGAGTTCAAATCTGACCGTAGATACTTGACACTTACTAGCTGTGTGACCCTGGACAAGTCACTTAACCTCAATTGCCTTACCAAAAAAAAAAAAGAATTGGATTCTATAAGGTATGGGTCTTCACTAATTAACTCCCCTGCTAAGGAGTACATTGTACAACCAATGAGAAGAGACCTAAGTGCTGGCAGTACCCCACCACCACCACCACCAAGATTCAGCACATAATTTGGATGCTAACACCCAGCACCCTGGCATATAGGCTTTGGGAGGCCATGACCTGAGACCTCATTCACCTTTATGAGGAGAACCATGAGCTATGTTTGGGTAGAGATCTAGGAGAGAAGAAGGGAGGAAAGGAAGGTAGGAAAAAAATTGCTCACCTTTTTGTGCTCTTACTGAAAAGACTTCATTAACAATGGCCATGCTTGTGTATTTTCTGTTGTGTGACTTTTTCTTGACTGTCTTACTTTGTCTAGTATCTTTTTTTATTTCTAAGCCAAATCCTGTAGCTTGTCTTTGGTTTTTCTCTTCCTTTCTCCATTTTCCTTCACGTTTTACCCTGTAAGCTGTGTGTTTCTGTTCTCTCAGTTGACTCCAGTTATTTGGATGATAGGAGGCTGGCTCTGATTCCACTCCCTTATGCTATCTCCTAGCCTTGAGATTACTTCCCTTTCTTCCTATTCATTGCAATAACAGTGGTTTTCTGAGCAATTTTTAGCTCTTCATTATGCATTTCATTTCTTTAAGAGGTGAGTTTTCCTTAGGAAAAAACCAAGTTCAGGAGAAATCCCAACCTCTGTACTGTAGACACATGGAATAACTAGGTACTTGCAAAGCTTTGAGATTGCCAATGATGTGCCAATCTGTGATACATCTGCCATCTCCCTGTCTTTGAACTGGCTGTCTACCATGCATGCAATATTCTCCTTACTCACTTCCACCTCTTAAATTCCAGGCTTCCTTCAATATGTAGCTCAAACTCCACCTTCTAGAAGGTCCTTCTTCACTCCCATAGCTGCTAGTGCTTTCCCCTCTGAGATTTCTTTCCATTTCTGCAAATATCTAGTTATTTACATGTTGCCTCTCGCTTTAGAATGGGAGCTCCTTGAGTGCAGGGGCTATTTTTATCTTTCTCTTTTCTTTTCATGCTAAGATAATTTAAGAGGAGGAAGAGATCATTTTGACTGGGAAGATCAAAGAAGGAAGGCATCGTAGAGGTAATGGTATCATGAGGCAGTGTATTATAGTTATAGCTTTATCTTTCCTAGTTCATAGTAAGTATTTATTAAATACTTAATTCTTGATTTGACTAACACATCCTATCATCCTATTCCAAGAACAAGTATGCCCATTCAGAGTGTTATTTTTGAATCAAGAAGACCTGGACTCAAATCTTGTCTCACACGTGGGCTAGCTTTGTAACTCTAAGTTATTTAATGTCTGCACCTCAGTTTTCTTATTTGTAAAATTAGGAAGTTGGATTTGATGACTTCTAAGGCCTCTTCTGTCTCTAACTTTATAATCCTATGAATTAATTATTCAAATATCTGGGTACCTGAGGCAGCTAGGTGGCACAGTGGATAGAATGCCAGGCCTGGAAGACTCATTTTTGTGAGTTCAAATCTGGCTTCAGACACTTACTAGCTGTGTGACCCTGGGCAAGTCACTTAACCCTGTTTGCCTCAGTTTCCTCCCCTATAAAATGAGCTGCAGAAGGAACTGGAAAACCACTCCAGTATCTCTGCCAAGGAAACCCCAGATGGGACAAAGAGTAGGAAGTGTCTGAAAAATGATGGAACAACATCTAAGTGCCCACTGTGTCCTAGGTACTGATCTAGGTTCGAAGGATACAGACCAAAAAAACCCTCCAAAACAACCCAGTCCTTGCTTTCTGGAAAGACTTCGAATAACCCCAAGTACTTTTATAACTATCTTTTATAACTAACTTTTATAACTGTCAACAATCTAAATACAAGATCTTGGAGGGGGAAGAAGAGGTGAAAATTAGTTGCAGATGGCCTTAAGAGTGAATGAGAAGTAATTCATGATTCCGTCATGAATTAAGACGGAGAAAAAAACACTTCTCTTTGTTCTGGTTTCACTAACACTTTAGGAGACTAAGCATTAACTGTTTTAAGAGGCTTAAAAAGGAAAACTAAAGCTATTATAGGAGAATGTAGTCAGTACAATGGAACCTACTGTAATTTAGAAGAAAGGAGGTTGTTGTTGTTTATACTTCAGATTTTGATGTGCAAATATATGGGCCAAGTAACAATTTTAACTTGAGGGGCTGTGTGGCTATTTTCTCATTTGGTTCAAAATTAAGTTTCTAGTGTTTTTAAAAAATATATTTTTTTAACTTGGAGCATCTGCCACGCTTTGAACTATATCTCTAAGAGGAAATGAAACATCTTATCTGAGTGTTTTTTCTTCATTCTTAGCTTATTTCCTTCGAAATTATATAACTAACCTTTCAGTACTGTCGGTTCCATTTCAGGATGGACAGCCTTCATTTATACAGTGTCTGGCAATGTGTATATTGGTGAGTATGTTTTTGTTCAGTTCTCGGTTTCATCTAAGCTATTATATTAGAAAGGTGGATTCAATTTCCTGAAATTACTTGTTTAGAAAATAAGACACGCTGAAACCCATGAGTTTAGAGTTTGTTCTGAGTGCAATTAGAAATGGCCTGATGGAACAACTTGGCTATTAGGTATCAGCAACAAAATTCATTTATTTCAGCAATCTGAAAAACAGACAAGTTTGGTAATTTTGTTATCATGTGCACATACGCTAAAGTGTAGAATACCTCTGTTTGAGAGAGGTGAAATGCAATTTGTTTTTTCAAAGTTTTGATCCCCAGAACAAATACTTGTTAGAGACGGAAAGAGAAAACATTTTATGGAGCTGTTTCTACTGACTCATCACTTCAGCAGAAACAACTAATCAACTCAAATGGAAAGGAATAAGGGAAAAAAAAACCATGAATTTTAGTAATAAGGATACAAACTCTCAGAGCATGTGAAAAAAAAAAACCAAGTGAGAATATAGGCAATTTAGGATCAATGAGGTGATGGGAGATGGAGGGTAAAATAAATAAATGAATCTAAACTCATTTTACTCAACTGTTTCAGCTTTGTTTCCTGCCAAACTTCTTCTTTTTTAAACCAGAGCAGTTAATAACAACAACAACAACAACAATAATAATAATAAGTGCTATCCAGTAAATAAGAATGACATATACTTTGAGTTATTTTTCTAGGGATGTAGGAATTTCCTGAGTCATACTGACTCTTGTCTTACCTCCACTGTAATCAAGGGTACACATGTGTAAAAAACTCTGACAGTGTTATGGTCATTATCTCTCCCTAGACTATTTCCTTACCCCAAGTTTCAATCTGTCTATTCCAATATGTACAATCTTCTTGTACTTTCTTCTCTGCAAAGTCATCTGCCACTTACGGAGATCAAACTCACAACCTCAGCCTCATAGGGACCATGTTGTAGCTGCTCGAGCTGCCCAGTCAGTGAAGAAAGCTGGGACTCTAGTTCTTTTCTTTTTGCTTACTCATCCATTCTTAGAGGGCTTAACAAGCAGCAAAAAATGGCAAAATGGAGAGGAAATGAGAAGCACAAGGAGAACCCTGTAGTTTGAAAAAGAGATAGAGAAAAAAATATTAAAATTATGTTTCTCTTATAAACTTTCTAGTATATCTGCTGATAGGAATGTTGTATAGGAAATCAAGATAATCAGTCAATCAATAAACATTTATTCAGCACCTGCTAATAGCAACAATGTGCTGGGCACTATGCTAAGTGCTGGTGTTACAATGAAAGGCAAACTACAATACCTGTCCTCATGGAGCTTTTAGTACAATGAGTGAGACAACATGCAAACAAGAAGATATATGCAAGATAAATGAGAGACAAGAATTATAACACCAAAAAGAATGAAAGCATTGCCAGAAGAGAAGTATGAAGACAATACTAAGATAATTTAGAGTAGGAAGAGATCATTTTGGCGGGGAAGATCAGGGAAGGAAGGCGTCATAGAGGTAATGGTATCATGAGGCATTGTGTTATAGTGAATACTGGTTTTAGAGTCAAGAGAACTTGGTTTCAAATGTTATCTCTGACATGTAGCTGCTGTAGAACTGTGGGCAATTCAACTGAACTTCAACTCTCTAAGACCATCGAACAGGGGTGGGGAATCTGCAGCTTCGAGGCCACATGTGGCCCTTTAGGTCTTCAAGTGTCCCTTTGACAGTCAAACTGACAGGGCCACACTTGAGGACTTAGAGGGCCACTTGTGGCCTCGAGGCCACAGGTTCTCCACCTCTGGCATAGAATCATCATTTAAGAGCTTAAATGGACTTTAGGTCATCTAGTCTTATTTACCAAGTCATAGATGGATGTGAAATTCTGCTTTGGTGTTGAAATTATTACACTAAATGAATCATGAATACTTGATGTATTGACCTAAGACTTTTATTGTCTGCTTCCCAGGGCTGTTGAGAGGAATGAAAATTCAAAAAACTTAAATTAAGTTAATGAAACAAATGGAATTAAAATTTGAGTTATTATTGTACCTCAAAGGATAAGTAGAATTTTTTTTTTTAACTAAGTCTCCTTATCTTGTCCAGGTTGGAAGTGCAGGTCTGGTCTCATTGACCCGATCTTATTCTGATCAGCAGAGGTTTTTGATGTGTTCTATTTCCTACCCCGACAGGTAGTATTTCAATAAGTGGAGATGCCAGAGTGAGAGGAAGCAGGTTACAGAGAAAGGGTATGCCATAGGAAAAGGCCTGTAGACAGGAAAACATAGTATGCCTTCAAGCGGAGAGAATAGTTCAGTTTGTTTGGGGGCAGTAAAGGGGTTCATGAAGGAGAATAGTGGTGAAAATAGAAGTTGGGGCCAGATTGTGGAGGGGCCTTAAGCAATCCTGAAGAATTCTGTGCAGGGAGAAATGTCCTGATGTCAGCTCAGAAGGTGCCACAAAGATGGGCTAGGAGTTCAGGAATCTGATCTGAGTAAGGCACATCACTTCCTACAGCCTGTCCCCATTACAGCAGAGAGCCTTCCCCACCTACTTCACAAAGGGCATCCCTAATATAGTCTGCAGTACACAGGACTCCCTACTGTGGGTCACCTCCCCCTATTACCTCATCTATACTTGGGAGACCCAGGAGTTTGAGAAGTCAAAGAGGAAGAAGCCAAATGACTTTGAAGGAGACAAATTAGCAACACAAAGGGAAGTACAGCAGTCTTGGTTCCCTGGTGGTCAGCTCTGTGACTCGGTGGAAGAAGAGTGTATAAGAATAGTTTGAAGATGTAATAAACTTACATTTCACACAGACATGAAAAAGAATAGTAGTTTATAATTCAACCACCAGAAGAACCTAGATTTCTTCTGTTTTTAATAGCATCAAGTTTATTGTTTGGTTCATAGAAAACAATAAAACACTTATAATAGATAGTTGAAAGATTTAAAAAGCTTAACTAACTTTCAATGGTTGTATAACAAAAAATTAATTGTATCACCCAAGTGGTACCAAAAATGTATTTGATCATTTAAAAATAATATATATTGAGCATCTATTTATTCAGTGCTATTTTACATAGAACAAAGTAAAAGAAGCCTCTGCCTTCTAGAAACTTACACATCCAGTTTGGGAAACAAATATACACATAGGAAATTGATAGCATCTGACCATATGTACTAAAATGTGTTGTGTAGAGTAAATGAGTGTGATGAAGATGAAGAAGAGGAGGAGGAGGAGGAGGAAAAATAGGAAGAGGAGGAGGAAGAGGGGGAGTAGAAGAAGGAGAAGGAGAAGGAAGAAAGAAAGACAGAAATCAAGCACTGGGAAATAGATGTACGATAGTAAGTTACACCCTGCAAGTACAGTATTCAATTAGAAACAGGATTTAAGGTTGTTTTGCCCTTTCACAAATGCTTAGACAGCCAAATCCAAAAATATTTGCAATTAAATTGTTTTCAGTTGGATTTTTTTTTCTTAACTTTACAGTAAGATTTAGCATTCTTGGCAAAAGTTAGCAATGGAAACTTTTTAGTATCTGATCTGGCTCTGTTTGTCATTAAAAGTTGTCAGAAAAAAAAAAAAAATTTCTGACTTATTTTAGACTTAGGAGATTACTAGATTGATGAAAAATTAAGTGACCTGTGAACAAATATTTTTATCAATCTTGCTGCTGAAGTATGACTTTGCCTTAAACATTTCATTTTACAATATGGAAACTAAAAGAATTCTTAAATGTAAGATAGGAGCCAGAATGACATGGATTCTCATAGTTTCTATGTAAAAATCTACATTAGTGTTTCATTTCATATCATTTTTCTAGTAATAGTTCCAGTAAATCCTTTTAGATGAAGCACAGAGGGTAAATGAAAGGAGCTACTCCATATAAACTTAAGATTAGGGTTATGTGGCTAATGCCTCAAAAAGCAATGAAAACAAGCCTGATGAAAAGCATGGGTTTCACATTTAGCCTTATTTTTTTTAAGAACTTCCTTCTTACCAGTCACTTCATCCTAAAAGTAATCAAAGCTTTTTACAAACTGTTTTGATCTCTATAGGCTACTAAGTGCTATAGTCAATAGTTGTGCCTGACTTGGAATCAGGAAGAGCTGAATTCAGATTCTGCGTCAGATATTAACTAGCTGTGTGATCATTGGCAAGTTCCTTAACCTCTCTTACCCTCAGTTTCCTCATTTGTAAAAAGAGAGATAATAATAGTACCTACCTCCAATGAAATAATAATTGCAAAGCACTTAGCACAGTACCTGGCACATAGTTAGTACTACATGAATGTTAGCTATTATCATTATTATTATTATTGTTATTACCTCACAAGGTTGATGTAAAGATCAAATGAGATAACATAAGGTCCTTTGCAAACCTTAAAGTACTGCATAAATGCTAGTTATTATTGTTATATATAGAATATATTTTGTAGTTGTTGTTATATATAGAATTATTGAATATATTTATTATATATTAGACACATGTGAAAATATAGAAATATTATCTATTATACACATATACACATATATATGTATGCATATATACATATATATATATACACACATATAATATAGAAGCAATTCAGGGATCACAAGCCACTCCACAGTTCATCCACAATAGTATACATATGTTAGATTATAATACAGTTACATAATTTAGAGTAGAAAGGGAACTTAGAGACCATTTAATCCAACACCTTAATTTCATGTGAATATTCTACCTCAGCCAGGCAAATGTCTTTACTTTCCTCCAAAACTCCATGTTTGATCTTGTCTCTATGCATTTATTCTTTTTATTTTTCTTTTAACCCTTCCTGGAACTTTTCCCCTCTTTTGCTGTACCTCTATCCAGTTCCTATCCAACCTTTGAGATTCAGCCTAAGTCAACTTCAGGCTTAAATGGCAACCAGAAAGGTTCAAAAGAAGCCCAGCTCTTCCACAAAGACTCTAGTAAAGTTCTAAAAACACACCAGAAGAAATAATAATGATAGAGAAAACCAAAGGAAAATAGTAAGAAACTTCTTTATCTAGTCCAGGACTGCACAGGAAGACCACCTTAAAATGTCTTTGGGCATTAGAAGTGGGCATTAGGTAGTAAATAAGGGAGCCAGTGCTCCAAGCTGGGACCTAAAGCTAGCAGGATCTTGGTTCTGGCACATCAGAACAACAGAAGACAAAGCCAGGTATTGTAACTTGCAGAATTGGGATATAGGGCTGGTTGGCATACACTTGCCTGGAGCCCTTGAAGATGCCATAAGCCAGTGCCTCAGCACAGGAGACCAAGCTAGCACACTGTCCAGACCAAGCTAGAACAACAGCATCTACCACAGCACCAAGTTAGCTGTGTGCCTGAGACCCACCAAGAGGTCCAAAGCTAGCACTCAGAGCCACAGAACTGAGGTAACCATTGGCCAAACCTCAGAGTTAAGGACAACATATTTCCTAGGAAACCCATTTCTGAGCTACATTGAGAGAGAGGGCCAGCTCATTCCCCAGGCGCACCAGCAGCAGGGAACCTTACAAGAGCCCTGAAACCAGTACTCTTGTCAGAACCCTTATGAAAGAGAGGGTTGGTTTAGCAACCGGGCAGCTCCAGCACCAGGAAGCTTGTCACCAGTGCAGTTTATCATTTTGTGTTAGAACCTATCAGGAGATGAAGGCAGCATCGGGTTGGGGTTTGTGCAAGGAAGAGACAAAGAAGGGCTGAGGGCAAACCCGAGTTGGGCCACCAGGAAACAGACCCAGATGTTAGGGATTATAGGAGGGGATGGGGTCTGGTCCTAGTCACCCAATCCAGAAAAGCATCTGCAGCATGCAGCCTGTGGAGAGAAGAGGTCCAGGCAATGCCTGATCAAGGCATCCAAAGTATGAATGGGCAGAGCATCTGAACATAGTCCAAAGTCTCAACTGAGAAACTAAGCAGGGAAAATGAGTAAACAGAGTAACACACTAAATACAGTGAAGAAACAGTAAGAATCAAGAGAAGCCTATGAGATAAACCCAGAAGAAAGAAGTCATTCCACGATAAGTAAAGAAAAATCATGCTTTGCTAAAGGTCCCCAAGAATTGTTGGAAGACATGAAGCACGAGGAAATGTGAAAGTTAAGTTACAAGTAAAATTAGAGCTTTTGAGGGAAAAAAGAATAAATAGCTTAGACTAGAAGGTGGAGATCCTTACACCAAATACTAAACTCCCTGAAAAACAAGAATGGAACAAATAGTACTCAGTGATTCTGAGGCCAAAAAAATATTAGAACTAAGTAAAAAGATTGAAAAAATGGAAGAAAATTTAAGGTTCCTTCTATGTAAAATAATAGGTTGGGGATGGATAATTTAAGAATCAGTAACCTCCCATAAAACCATGACCAAATAGAAAAAAAATCTGATTATATTTCAAGAAATCATAAAAAAGCTTTCCAGATCAATTAGAATCAAAGAAATCAAAATATGAACAGTACAATGTTCATCAGTAGAAAGAAACCTCAAATTAAAAACACCTAGGATTGTCACAGTTAAGATCTACAGTTTCCAAGTAATAGGAAAAATGCTCCAAGTAAAAGAAAAAGGTCATGTACCAGGGAACCACAGTCAGAATCACTCAACGCTATGATGTAATTCCTTTAAATAAGATAAATTCTTGGTATATTACATTACAAAAGAAAAAATGAAATGTACCTTGAAAAACTGAGTATGTCTTTTGACAAAATACAATATTGATATGTTTTAAAAAAACAAACCTCAAAAGTATAGGAACAAGTGGACCTTTCCTTAATTTAATTTTTTTTTTAAAGTATCTATATAAAAGTAAGAGTTGGTGTAATCTGAACTAGAGAAACACTAGAGGTCTTTTCAGTTAGATCAGAGTAATTCAAATATGTCCAATGTCACCACTATTGTTTGTTTGATTCTGGGAATATTAGCTATAGCGATTAAAAAAAAAGAAAAAGAAATTGGGGGAATAAGCCTAGGCAAAGAAGAAACAAAATGATCATAATTGCAGCTAATATGCTAGTTTATCTGGTTTGACTTCTCTTTCCAGTGAGGCTTTAAGTACTGTCATGGGCAGGGGAGGAAGGAACTTAACTAATACTTCTTTTGTGTACTCTGCAATGCAGGACACATAGTAAGTAAGATGCTTAATAAACTGGTTGGATTTCATTGCCGGTGGCTATCAAGACATCTTTGCATTTCCCTAAGTGTGCTTGGCTCTTAGATGTTGCATTTCACATGGAATAAATTAGACTCATAGGGGCTTTTAGAGCAAAAGTCATTACCAAAATATGGAAATTACCAAGCTGTGGGGAAAAAAATGCAAACAAATATAAAAAATGACCTTACCATTTGTTCTTCGCTGCTTTGGCTATGAGCCAGCCAAAAATTAAAAGTCATACAAAGATGCTCAGGTAAATAAATTGGAAAACATCTTTCTTCTATTTTGAAAGTAAAGTTTTATCTTCTATTTTTTAAAATTTAAAGTATTTTTAAAGGATTACCCAAACTAATTTATATATTCAATGCCATCCCAATTAAATTACCAAAAATTATTTTACTGAATTAGAAAAAATACTAAAATTGATTTGGAAAAAAACAAAATCAAGAATATGAAAGGAAATAATGAAAAAAAGTATAAAGGAAGGAGGTTTAGTAGTACTATATCTTAAACTGTATTATAAGGCAGTAATTATCAAAACTATCTGGTACTGGCTAAGAAACAGAAAGGTAGATCAATGGAATAGAATAGACATACACTTTACAGTACCAAATAAAAATAATAACCTTGTAATTGACAAGTGTAAAGACTTTAAGATTTGAGATAAGAATTCATCATTTGGTAAAAAAATTATTGGGAAAATGGGAAAACAGTATGGCAGAAACTGGACATGGATCAATATCTCACACTATTTACTGAAATAAGGTCAAGATGTTCACATGACCTAGATATAAAGAGAGATTTTACAAGAAAATTAGAAGAACATGGGACATATTACTTATCAGACTTATGGACCAGGTGAACAATTTATGAATAAACAAAACATAGAGAGCAAAATTAGGTGTAAAATGGACAATTCCTATTACATTAAGTTAAAAACGTTTTGTATGAGTAAAACAAATATAGTCAAGATTAGAAGGAAAGCAGAAAATTGGAGGAAAATGTATAGATAGTTTATCAGATAAAGGTCTCATCTCTAATATATAAAGAACTTTGTCAAATATATAAGAGTACGAGTCATTCCCCAACTGATAAATGGTCAAAGGATATGGACAGTTTTCCAATTAAGAAATCAAAATAATTTATAGTCATATTGGAAAATGCCCTAAATCATTATTGATTAGAGAAATGCAGATTAAAACAACCTTGAGGGGCAACTAGGTGGCACAGTGGATAGAGCACCTCCTGGAGTCAGGAGGACCTGAGTTCAAATCCAACCTCAGACACTTGATACTTACTTGCTGTGTGACTCTGGGCAAGTCATTTAACCCCATTGCCTAGCCAAAAAACAACAACCTTGAGATATCATTTTATACCTACCAAGTTGGCTAAAATGATAGAAAGGGAAAGTGACAAATGTTGGAGAAGATGTGGAAAGATGGGGATTCTAATTCATTGTTGGTGGAATTATGAAATGATCCAACCAGTTTGGAGAGCAATCTGGAATTATGCCCAAAGAGTTATTAAACTACTTATACACTTTCACTCAGTAATACCGCTATTTGGTCTATTTCCAAAGGTGATTAGGGGAAAAAGAAAAGAACCTATGTGTTCTAGAATGTTTATCTCTTTGTGGTGGCAAAGAACTGGAAATTGCAGGGATGCCCATCAACTGGGGAATGGCTGAACAAGTTGTGGTATATTATTGTGATAGAATACTACTGTGCTATAAGAAATGATGAGCTCAGTGATTCTAGAAAACCATGGAAAGCCTTGCACGAAATAATGAAGAGCTAAATGAGCAGAATCAAGAGAGTACTGTATATAGTAACAGTAATATTGTTTTAAGAACGACTTAAAGTGATTATTTTGTCCAGTATGAATACCCAAATTAACTATAAAGGACATATGAAGAAATATGCCACCTGCATCCAGAAAAAGAACTGATAAGTAGAAGTATGTATAAAATAATTTTACATATATATTAATTTTACATACATACATATATACATATATATACCTATACTTATGTATGTCTAATGGTCATGGTAGCCATCTCTAGAGGGGGGGGGGAGAAAAAGAAAAAAAAGAATTTTACATGATAATTTTGTTGTATATTTGAAAGAAATAGCAAGTTGCGTGTAATAGATTTGCAATTTCATGTATAATCATCTTTTTTATTATACTGTGTTTTGGAAATGCTTATTTTATTCCATAAATTAAAAATGAAATTAAAAAAGAAAGTATAAATGAATATATATCACACTTAATGTGTATAATTAAAATAATATGTAGTCATACAATTACTGTAATACATAATGATCATTAAACTTAATTTTGATTCCCTTTTTAAGGTCCTAACGGTGAACAACAAAAAGTTGAACCTCATCACTCTGCAGTGTTGGGGGATGGTGACAATGTCCAGGTAGAAAACAAGGTAACTCTCCATAATCATCATTTTTATTCTTTGAAATATTCCTCTCAGCTACTTCCTTAGAAATTGACCAATGCTCTTTACTGAATCTCATCTGTTGTCTGAGTTTCTAAGCTCTTTCCTGGAGAAAAAAAGAGTCCATTATAATCAAATTTATCAATCCTCATTCATTTTTGAAATTTTCAGTGGTTCACTTCTGCCTCTTTTCAGTAAGAACCTTAATTCTCTAGGTTTTTTCTAAAATAAGTCAATTACTACTCTTTCCTCAGGAAATGTGAAACCACAACAGTTCTCTAGTCCCATTTTCTATAATATGAAATTTCGTCTTTACCTTAAATGGAGGAAAGCTTTCATTTTATTATTTTTCTGCTACTATATTGAGAGCTAAAAGCCAAAAGATGTTTATAAGTAGATGAATTCATATTGTTGTTTTGTTGTTATTTATTACTTCTGATTCTTATGTCATTTGAAGACACTGTGAATTCAAAATTCAAAGGAGCTATACAATATGAATAATTTGAGTCTATTTTTTGATTAATGATACTAGGAAAGTACATCTTCTCAAGCTGCCTCTTCTTGTAATTCCTTTCCCAGGGAACTAGGTGGCTGGGCCTAGAGTCAGAAAGACTCATTTCCCTGAGTTCAAAACTGGCCTTAGACACTTTTTAACAATGCTGTGTGATCCTGGGCAAGTCACCTGTTTGCTTCAGTTTCCTCATCTGTAAAATGAGCTGGAGAAGGACATGACAAACCACTCCAGTATCTTTGCCAAGAAAACTCTAAATGGAATTATAGAGTCAGACACCACTGAAATTACTGAACAGCGAAAGTTTCTTTCTCATGCTTATTTTAAATACACTCTTCCTTTGCCCTTTTGAGTCACTGCCATTTTAGCCTACTAAACAATGCTGACTATGAGACAGTTATCCACTCAAATAAAATGGCTTACAAAACTAAAATTTCAGATTTAATATTAATTTCAAATTAATTTAAGATTAATGTTATACATTGAGGCAAGACCCTCCACCAACAAAAAGATTATGACTTGCTGAAGGCTCAGATATTGGTTAGCATTTTTTTAACAATAAAGTATTTTTAAATTTAAAAAAATGAATACTAAAAATTGTCTTGACGTGTAATTGGGAAAAAATAAAATACTGTTTAAAAAGATTAATGTTGAAAGGATGAAAAGACTTATAAAGGCTTCTAATAACTTAAAAAAGATACAATTAGGAAATAGTAGACTTGGCTTAAATCAGTTGGTTAGAACCTTAGAATATAAATTTCAAGCTAAACAGTGGGCTTTCTTATGGTCATTTATCTTAGCTATGATTAATATCTTAGCTATGATTATATCTTAGTGTAAGTTCTAACTTCAATCATACAGAATATTGCCACAAGCTTAGCAGTAAATGAAAAAAGCCTCTGAACAGCAAAGAAAATTATTTCCCTGAAGCCCATATACTTTATTCTGTGAGAAAGGCAGGGCCAACATTGATCTAAAATTTTATATAAAATTAAGATTAATGATTGAATGAACTTGACTAGTTTTTCTGGAAACTTTCCATTCTTTTCAAGTCTTCCTGACTCCCAAGTCCACTGTTCTATCCGCTGTACAACCAAGACAAGAGAATAGAAGAGACTATGAAGCAGAGTTTTTAGACTGCCTGTCAAAATCACCTTACCTGTTGATAATCTAAATGTGTGATTCCCATCCAGTGACCAAGTGGATATTCTACTAGAGCAATTGTATCTCTCTCTCTCTCTCTCTCACACACACACAATTTACACATATATTCATGTTGTATATATTTATAAATAAATATATATGTATTGAATACATATATATATATTGAAATTCTCACTATAAATAAAAGTAAAAATAAAAAGGAAGTTATAGCTAAATGAAAGGGTTGCTCTTGAGTTGTTTTTTTTTTTTTCTTAAAGAGACAAATACTGTAATGGAGTTGGAAGAAGTAGATTTGTAATGCATCCCAAGTGACAAGAAACATCTCATAGGACTCTAGGTCATTTCATAATGCTGTTCTCATGTCAAATATTTGAAGCAAGACCATAAATATAATTTAATTTATTCATCACCATTGATTATTAAGGATGAAAAAATTCTATGAATAAATCAAGAAGATGTCAAATTCAACCAAAGAATACTTTAAAGCTTAGTGCAGGGGTGGGGAATTCCAGAAGGGTGCATCCCTTCTGCACTTGAGAACCTAAAGGTGGGCTTGAGATCACAGGTTCCCCACCTCTGACTTAAAGATATCAGTGCAAATATAGGTACGGGGAGAGGGAAGAACAGAGAGATATGTGTTGAAAATGTAATCAGGGAATACAAAATGAGAGGCCAACATTATAGAATATACAAAAGTTTTATGCCTTTATTTTTTAAGTAAGGAGTTAGGGAGAAGCTGGACGTAGCAAGCACCAAATAACAACACAACAAATGAAACTGATTATATTCTGCCAGGAAATGACTGTTTATTACTATGGGAGGTCATTCCCAAATCAGCAATCTGTGTATTGTCAGGCCACCTACTGTTAGAGCAAAGTTCAAAATCAATACCAAATTAAAAGAAAAAATAAAATTTGAAAACGTGGCAATGACCTTCATTTTTTTT
>NW_020954592.1:10414409-10458494 GCF_900497805.2 Vombatus ursinus | reverse complement strand
CAGAGCCAGTGCTCTATCCACTGCACCACCTAGCTGCCCCCTAAAATGACCTTCTTAAACAAGTTGTTAACACTAAAAAATGGGAAATGGATAAAAGAATGGTCATTGTCTCATCACTTCACCATTTCTTATTTAACTGACAAATTAATTACCACAGCATGGAGACCAAAAGAGCCTAGAAACTTCTTTTTTCAGGAATCACCCCCTTTGTAAGTGGAGAAATACTGTGTTGTTGCTGTTCAGTTGTTTTCAGTGGTATCCAACTCCTTGTGTCCCCATTTGGGGTTTTCTTGGCAAAGATACTGGGGTGGTTTGCCATTTCCTTCTCCAGCTCATTTTGCAGATGAGGAAATTGAGGCAAACAGGGTAAAGTGACTTGCTCAGGGTCACACACCTTGTAAGTGTCTGAGACCAGATTTGAACCCATGAAGATGAGTCTTCCTGACTCCAGGCCTAGTGCTCTATCCACAGCTCCACCCAGCTGCTCTGTTGATGAGCTTACAAATGAATATACTTATAATTTAGCAAGACATTATGTTCTAAGACTATTATCCAGAATGGCTCTTTTCCCTTAAAAAGTTATCAAAATCTGGACTAGTTTGCCTCATCCCTTTTGGATAATACATCATCACAAAAACTTCTCTTACAACTCAAACCATTTGATGCCAGATCAAAGAGGGTTCATTATTGCAATTCTGGAGACTGAGCTAGCTCTTGAAGTCTTAGGGCCCTGAATCTGGACTTAGATAGTCCATAAAGGGCAGTTTAGTCTTAAATTAATCATACTATTATTGCTCTGAAGTCATCAATTACTTCTGCTTCTGTAGGATGTTAGGGGCAGCTAAATGGTGCAGTAGATAGAGTGCTGCACCTGGAGTCGGTGAGACCTGAGTTCAAATGTGACCTTAGACACTCACCAGCTGTGTGACCCTGGGCAAGTCACTTAACTTTGTTTCCTTGAGTTTCCTCATCTGTAAAGTAAACTGGAGAAGGAAATGGCACTCCAGTGTCTTTGTCAAGAAAACCCTAGATAGGGTCGAAGAATTGGACACAACTGAAAACAACCAAACAACCATAAGGTTTAAAATAACCATTTACTGCAGTTAGAATTTTTGTGGAGTAGGCCCAAATCCCAATGATAATCTGAGAACTGACCTGGCTCTGGTCTTTATGAGTCGGATAAACGCTGGATTTGTCCAGACTTTCATTCCTAGGTTAACATCTATTGTCTGAGAACATTGTAACTTCCCAGTACTAAGTAAGTATCCCTTTAACCATGAAAAATGCCCATGGCCATGACTGCCATTCAAAGCGTTCATAGGATGATAGCATCTAGATTTAGGACTGAAAGGGTCTTTAGAATTCATTGAATCCAGTCTTCTCATTTTACAGATGAAGAAACTGAGACCAAGAGAGGTTAAGTGGCTTGCCCAGGGCCACACAACTAAGTGTCTGAAGTAGGATCCAAAATCTGGGTCTTTCTGACAAGTTTATCACTCTGTCTACTATAGCATGATGTGAAAGCCATTATCCTCATTACTCCATCTGTAATCTTCATAGAAACTGATTCAGTGAATTTATAAATGATTGTTATTAACAAATTCACTCATTTAGCAAATGTGCACCTTTTAGAAGACAGACAACAGTTTTCTCATTAGCTGAGTTCTGCATGAAATCAATGATTTATGGTACCCTTTGGTTGGTATGTTCCAAAACAAAACAGTTACATTAAAGATGAATATTGTCTAAATGCCATGTGAGAACACAGTATGAATTATAAATCTGAGAAACAGAACTCTATTAAAGCCTGATATGAATGTTTTATCATCATTCATTTAATATTGTCTTGTATGTGTGCAAGATGACAAACCATTAATTTCCCTCATAATTGTGTGATTTGTTTTAGCCTTTTATTGAACTAAGCATTAAAAACTTTAAAGGTCAGTAAGAGCAAATTACAATAGCATCATTCAAAACTTGTTTGTGTCCATTTGAAATTTTAAAAAATTAATTTATTATTGTAATAGGTATTCTGGAAACAAAATCAGTGGCTCAGAGGCATATATAGAGACCCACTGACAAAAAAAAAAAGGGACAGCTAGATGACTTAGTAGATAGAACGCTGGTCCTGGACTCAGAAAAACCTGAGTTCAAATCCAGCCTCAGACACTAGTTGTGTGACCCTGGCCAAGTCACTTAACCCTGTTTGCCTCAGTTTCCACATCTGTAAAATGAGCTGGATAAGGAAATGGCAGGCCACTCTGGTGTCTGCCAAGAAACCCCCAAATGGGTTCATGGAGAGTAGAACACAACTAAAATGACTCAACAACCACAACAATTGAAAAAAAGCACCCAAGCCTCACTCAAAATTGTATTGCCAAAAGGGCCTATAAAATGAATTGTTTTGCCTCCATCCTGTTTTAAAACTCCGTATTGTGGTGGTCTCAGATACTCAAGACACTCTGTTTAGGGCTTGTGGAACAGAAAGATCTTAAATTATTTGGAATTAATCAATCAGCTGTAGGAGATACTTGGCACTATGTCTGGGTACTTTGGGAGACATGAAAAATGTCTAAGAAACGATCCTACCTGCAGGAAGCCCATAAAGCAGCTGGGGGAGAGGGATGAGGCATACACTGATCAGTATATGAAACAATAAATGAAACTTGTCTTCTTGCTTTCATAGCCTTTTCAGTAAATACAAAATAAGTGTTTGTTTAATTCCAGATAAATATTTATGACTAAAACCAATTTTACACCATCTACCTACTCATTTTCACTGTTTGATTAAGTAGTCTCAGTTCCCAGATGGTAGAATTTTAAACTTTGAGCTAGCTGATCAAAAAGCTAAGATCCCATTTTAAACTTTTTACCAGAGAAGACTAGTTAGAGAATAGAATGATGGGTTTAAGGAGAAAGGAAAGAAAACAACAGTAACAACAAAAGCCGTAGCCTAGTAAAATATGAACTTCTCCCCATGGCCACTGTTTTGTTTTTGTCTTTAGAGGTCCAACACCTAGGACCTAGCTCAATTCCTTGCTGTTTGTTGAATTTAAGGGAAAATCTAATTTCGTTACATGAAGTGATAGATAGTTTAAAGTTAAGATTGTGAAGACATGAAACCTAGGCAATTTGCTAAATTTGCAAGAGGATGGCAAACCAAACACAAATCTCCAGACAGTCCAGTCATTTCTCAAATTAAACATTTTTTGTTATATTCTCCTGTTTGAAATGAAAATGGGGAAGAAAAAAAGAAATCATGTAAATTGAGAAAATGTCAAAAGGAGTCGAAGATTATATTTGTAAACTTTTTACCAATTACTACAAAATGCATGGGTTAGAACAGTGGTCTTCAAGTTCTTTTGATTGTGAACCCCATTAGCACCTTTATTTATTAACAAATTATGTACACGTTTTGCTGTGCTACTGATTATATACATCAAAATATTCACACAAAAATAAAAGTTATAAAAGGATGAGATAAAGATGAAATAACATTTGATCTGAGAATCAGCCACTAGAGTTTATTGAGTTAGATAGTGCCATGGTTAAACCTATACTAAAGAAAATTTAATTTGGCAGCTATGTGGAGAGTGGATTGCATGGCAAAAATGAACATTATATAGTTACTTTTATTGATTTTATTCATGAAAACTCTGGAATTATTTTATTTGAACTAAATTATAGAAACATGTAAATGTAATATATAAATGTAAATATATAAAATATATAAAATGTAACAATATAAATATCAATATAAAAATGTAAACATATAAATATAAATAGAAACATATAAACAAATAAACATATGAATGAAGAATAACCAAAAAGATTTCTAAATTCATTCTGTTGCCTGATCTCCTTGCAATTTGTTTTCTTCATTAGTTTGAACTATGGACGTAGGCATTCATTGAAGGGAAATAGAAGTTACTCAGTAAAATATTTCTTATTAACTGCATTAATTTAAAAGCTTATTGCTAAATTATAAAAAAAAATCATGGCCCTTCCAAAGGAAAGATGTAAGAAAACATCTCCACTCACTCCTTTGGGAAAAGGGTAGGTTCGTAAGTGTACAACATTGCATATGTTTTCATTCTTTTTCAATGTATTATTGATTGGTTTGCTGATTTTTCACTTTTTTTTTTAAAGAAATCTTTGATATATGGGATGGCTCTCAGGAAGGATGGAGGGGAGGGATATAGAGAGAAATTTAGGCAACATTTGTAGTTACAAAAGCTAACAATAACATTTTATTTTTTAGAAAATACGTAATTTATAAGCTTATCTGTCTAGGTCTAGATAAATAC
The DNA here is from genome assembly GCF_900497805.2 of Vombatus ursinus. NCBI lineage: Eukaryota > Metazoa > Chordata > Mammalia > Diprotodontia > Vombatidae > Vombatus > Vombatus ursinus. The sequence continues at coordinate 10,454,187 of NW_020954592.1, read as the reverse complement.
TATAACTTCCATATTCCCAGTAAGGAAAATATTTTTATAAATAGTTTTCAGATAACTAAAAGAGGATCTGATGATTGATGAACAAGAAATGCTCTTTTCTAAGTAATAAATTCCACGCTTGTAAACTATACAGTGTTTTTGGAGACACATAACAAATAGAGCTCATTTTGAATTATAGTATAAAAAATGTAAGGTAATTTGTCTGAACCCCGGCTATGCAAGGTAACCTATTTTCATTTAACTTTAATTAATTCCCTTCCATTTGGACCATTGTAACAAGCAGTGGTCAATACTAAGTCTTCAAAAATGATTAGCCTTTTAAAAAATGATGATGGTAGTGTAAGATTATTTTTCAAATGTTTTCATACAGAGTTCCTGACTAAGATTAACTTAATTTCCATTTTCTTTCTATCTGTGTAATTTGGAAGTACTAACATTTTGCTCTGGCTTAGTCCTCAGAGTTTGCTTCCCACTATATAATGTAAGGGATTGACTTTTTTCCACCACCAGTGTTGGAAAGAAAATACTTCAGAATATTTCTGATATTTAAATCCTAACTTTGAACACATTTTTATCAAAGCATTACACATTTTAGTCGTTCCCTATTTGGTAGCCAAAAAGTTCCAGACATAAGCCTGATTATAATTTAATCCTGCTGTTATTGAATTAGGAACCTGAAAGAAGCCACTTCTTCTTAATAGCCGGGGAACCAATTAAGGAACCGATTGTGCAACATGGTAAGCCAACAATGATAGTGCTTTTCTTGATTGGTTTTCTTCTTTCCTTTTTTCCTTTTGACAATAGTGAATGTATGTTATTACTGCAGAGAATGACAGGATTACATCCTATCCCCTCTAGAGTTCTGAGGACCTTGTTCTGCTTCTTAACATAGAAAGGAAAGATTACAGTGTTGACTCCTGCTGTTCATTCATTATTCACTCAGCAAGTATTTATTGGTTATCTACTATGTTTAGGGCATTGTGATGTAATATAAAGAAGACATGTTTCCTATGAGGAGCTTACAAGCTAGCATGTATTTAAACACCATTTCCTTCTCTTTGTAACTCAAAATTTAAAAAGAGATTTTAGTAATATCCTTGTAGAGTATTATACTTCCCAGTGAAAAATAGCTGTTGTAAGTTTCCTAAAAATTTCCAAGTCAGAATCATTTCCTCTTCCTCTGACTCCATAACTAACTTGAGGGAGAGCATTTAACTATACTTTTTATTTTGTAACATTTTGTCCATTTGCCCTGTAGAGGCAAGGACTACTTAGTTTTGAATAACATACACTGAATCGGTTTCATAAAATGATAAAGTTTTGGATAAAGTTTTATTATGATTACTAAAATAGAAATACATGTGCAAACATTAAATTCATTTTTTCATTTTTTTTAGCTTTTTATCATCATATATTTTCTCTGATAGTGGTAGTACAGCTGTTGTTATGTGGAATGGTTTCAGGGTTGTAGAAGTATCATTAGTAAGAGATAGGATAGTATTAGAGAGAGAACCAAAAAGGAGTGGGGGGAGGGGTATTTGGGATTAAACTTCTCAAGTATTCTCAAGTAGGTCAATCACATCTGTTCCAGTCATGAAAAAATGACTGTATTAAGTGACAAGTAGCCCCAACACTCATGAGCTCACTCCTGTGACACATTCTTTTGGCCTAGAGGAGATGGAGAAAGTATTTTTTTTTTACTTACCCTTTCAGCAGTCTTATGAAGCCTATGCACCCATTCTCAGAATAATGTTTTTAAATATATAAAAGAAAATACAAAGGATTACAAAGGAAGTGAATTACATTGAAATACAACTATGTTCAAAAAATTTTAAACAAAGTTCACAGACCTCAGATTAAAAATCTTTGCTGCAAAATGATAACTCTGGGTATGCCAGCACACATAAAGTATTGAGTATTGAGACAATCAGATAAATTAGATATTTTGTTTGAAACTTCCAGATAAGTGAAGCAAAGGATTATTCTCTTTTAAGAGCTATGCTTGCAGCTGTCCCAATCCTTCACTTAACTTTACAGGGATGAAGATAGTCACAAACTGGGAGCTGTTGTTGTCCTTCCAGTCATGTTCTATCCTCCATGACCTCATTTGGGTTTTCTTGGCAAAATTACTAGAGTGGTCCTTCTCCAGCTCATTTTACAGATGAGGAAACTAAGGCAAACGAGGTTAAATGACTTGCCCACGGTCATTTAGTTAGTAAGTGTCTGAGACTAGATTTGAGCTCAAGGTGAATTATCCAGACTCCAAGCCTGGAGCTCCATCCACTGCGCCACCTAGCTGCCTCTCTCAGAGTAGCGCTTCATTACTAAATGAATTGGGGTGAGGGAGAGAAGGAGACAAATATCCCATTTTCTGAGAAGAGCTATGAAAGACTTCTTTCTGCAGGTTCAGATAAGCTTGATTTCTGACATGAATTAGAAATCCAGTGGAATTTTATTTATTTATTTTTTTTAGGATTAGCCCAGAAGTATTTATTATCAGTGAAATACTGCTAGTTTGCACAAGTTAATTAGAACTTAGTTAATTAGAAGTTGGCATTGGTTGGTTGGCATTATGGATAACGAATGGATGGAGTGCTGGACTTGGAGTTGGGAAAATCTGAAACCTAACTATGTGACCATGGGCAAGTCATTTAACATCTCTGAGCCTGTTTCCTCAGCTGTAAAATGAGGACAATATTTGCAAAGCACTAAGAACAATGCCTGGCACATAGTAGGTGCTTAATATATGCATATTCCTTTCCATTCTACTTGCAGTATCAATCTCACAGGATTGGTGTAAGGCTCAAATTGAGCCGGATGTGAGTCTGGAAGACTTGAGTTCAAATCCAGCCTCAGATACTCTAACAAACAGCACCAGTGTCACAGGGTTTTTGTCAAAATTAAATAAGATAACATGTAAAGTGATTTGCAAACCTAAAACATCTTAAAAATCTATAAACCTTAAATATATGTGTTATCATTATTGTGTGTAAGTTATTATTAATCTGTTCTTCTATTATGCCATTATTATTCTATTCTATTAATCTATTATTAATGTATGTAAAATACTATTTAAATGTCCATTATTATTATTGATATTATTGTGCCCTATCTCTTGGCTTGAGGAGCTTTTAATGCACACAATAGGAGCTAAGGGCTGCCCCCACTCTTCCCCCACTTTTCTGTTACACAAAAATTACAGAATCTCTGCTCATTGTGAGTGAAAGGTGATGTTTTCTATTGTTCTTGTATGACTGCCTGACATAATTTTGTTATAGGTCCATTTGTGATGAATACAGAAGCAGAGATTTCTCAAGCTATCATTGATTTCAGAAGTGGCAAGAATGGATTTGAAAGAGCCAGAACTTGGAAATCCAAGATAGGAAACTAGTGAAAAAATAACAAAACTAGGTCTAGCTAATTACCAGATTGTTTCCATTTGTATTTAACGTTGGATGAACGTTAAAAAACCCAAATATGTACCAATACTTTTTTTTAAGATTACACATTGAAGTATGATAAATGTATTTAGTTTTATTATATAGAAACATGTGGAAAGAGATTTCTGATATATACAAATAAATGTTGCTTCTATTTAAAAAAATAAAAAGGAAAGTGTCTTATTTTGACCTAAGAACCCTAGACTTCTGTTGGAGGGAGGGAAGAAGAGAGGGCAGGACGAGGGGGTAAATGACATAGGACAACCAGATTCAGTTTCTTTCTTTTGAGGACCTATTAAGTAAATCCTGTGTCCCAGGCTGTAAACGGGTGTCCTGGGTACTTTCTGGAGCAATGTTAGCTATTCTGCTACGGAACTCATCCAAGCCTAGACTGAAGTTTCATGTTACAGGTTATCTACTTTAAAATAAGAGTCATCCAGAGTGTTTCAGTGAGTTTGAAAACTGCCACGCTATTGGTAGGAGCATAATAGGATTACAGCCAAGACTTCACTGCATTTTCTGCCAAAGTCTATATCAGATTGAAGACACATGCTTCTTCTGCAGGCTTCCATGAAGGCTGTGAAAAAAGTTTTAATACCAAGTTGGATTGCTGCATTCGGCAACTCAAAATATTGGCTGTTGGAATACATTCTTTAGAAGGAGCTATATTGTGGAGAACGACACATGCCTGATTTTGAAATCTTTTGGACATAAAATGGATTGGGGGGGACTTTGCATTTTCAGGTGGGAAGAATTTTTTTTTTTTTACTTCAGGAACTTCACAGTTAATTTTGAGAGTTTAAGAACATAAAATTTTTTTTCCTCTCCTAATTCCTCCCCTACAAGATCACTTCATCAAATACTTTGAGTAGTCGTGTCAGTTACATTGAATTTGCTTGCCAATGCGTGTTTGCTTTTTCAATTGGAAAATTGGAGAGTCTAGAGAAAACATTTTGAAAACTTTCTTTCTGCAAGAGAAATGAATTTTGAAACAGATTCCTCTGGCTGTGAGACACCAGCTTCTTAATAATCTGTGGACATTTAAAAAAAAATCAGAATGTACACACAGTGGGCAATTGTGAATATTTTCATGGTCTCCTATCTGCATCTCCTGCAAGGATCTAATTATCAGCATGGACCTGTGAAGGTAGGTGAGCTATATTTATGAATTGGACAAGTGGAAAAATAATTTTCAAGGGAGAAAAAAACCTGTGCTTTCTTGGCTTATCTTAATGCGATTATGTCCTGTGCTTCTCCCCAACTATACACTTACCTTGTATTAACTTGTTACTCAAAAATGCGTACATATAGAGCAGTGCTTGCGTGTGTTTATTACAATTTCTGCCTTTTTTTAGGGGGAAAAACTTTTGAGATTAATTTCTTAAGAACAAAATATTAATCTCAAATCAAAAAGGAGAATAAATTTATGAAAAGATTTGTCTAGCGGCACTGTGACCAAATATCAGCTTTTAAAAATCTTCTCCAGGGAATTTGCCTCCCTTCATTTGTGGAGTGTTCTGGGGATGGCAAAGTGTTTTACGTGAAACACTTGTTTACTTTTATACTACAAATAATTTTGCTAAGTTGTTAATCTGGCACTTTTTAAACAGCAAAAATTGCTTCTTTGTTCCTTGTATTGTTGTTTGTTTTTTCAAGAAATTCAAGATTATGCTGTTTGAGATAAAAGCATGTGATAAATGTTGGTTAAAAAAAAATCAACATGTTTATTTTTGTTACTGCAACTGCCAAGGAAGCATCATATTTACAGACTTTTTTGCAGATGATGCTTTTGCTTTTTCAATTTAGAAATAAGAGGCAAAAAAGTCCAGCAAAAATCAAGAGCAGTCGCTTGATTTAGAAACATGCTATTAATTATGATGACCAAGCTGGAAAGAAGTGAAGAAAAATGTAACTTGCCTTCTCCTCCTCCTTACTCTTTGTGGTGGGGTTGCGGGGTGGGCTATGGGTGTGAAATACTGAATACACTGTCAGACATGGTTGATATGTTGGTTTTGATGCACTGCCCCCCCCCCTTTTTTTAACCTTTATTGCAAGGGATGGTTCACTGGGTAGGAGAGGAAAAAGGGAAATATTCAGAAAAGGAAGAGGCAGAAAGACAAAAGATATCAATACAAATGAAAAAGAATAAATGTTATCAATTAACTGGAGTATCATTACAAGACCACGGTAGCATGATGTATTTGGAGTCAGAGAACCCATGTTTGAATTTCTGAAGAAAGTAAGTATGATTTTTTTTCAGACTACAGCAATTTGAAGTCATCGCCATCTCAGCATCTGCTCATCACTATTAGGAACATTATTAACTTTTCTTGATTTTAAAAATTGTATACACTAGAGTCAGGAAGACCTGAATTCAATTCTGGCTTTAGATACATAATCCAGTTTGCCTCAGTTTCCTCATCTGTAAAATGAGCTGGAGAAGGAAATGGCAAACCACTCTAGTATCTTTGCCATGAAACCCCCATGGGGTCATGAAGAGTTGGACACAAATGAAATGACTAAACAACAGTAGAAGCAGCAGCATACACGACTAGTCAAGGAAGACTCCTTTTCCTGAGTTCAAGTCAGACCTCAGACTCTTACTAGCTGTGTGACCCTGGGCAAGTCACTTAACTCTGTTTGCCTCAGTTTTCTCATCTGTAAAATGAGTTGGAGAAGGAAATGGCAAACCACTCCCAGTATTTTTGCCACGAAAACCAAAAGGGGTCAAGAAGAGTTGGAATAAACAACAATAATATAAATAAGTGTTCTTTTCTCAAATCTTTAGAAGTTAACAGTGTATTGAATAACAAATGCATGAATGAAAAAAATCATATTGTAATTCAATTTTGTCATCATCCATATTGATTTCTTATCAACTTCAGTATCTGATATCAGTGTTGGGCAGAGTCTAGATAAAGGCTTTTGGAATATTAGAAGCATCAGAGAGACTCTGAAGGATGGGAAATAAACTATATTCCTTAGATCACTTTTGTTTCTTAATGAACTAAAATCCCATAAATTGCTTGGATTCTTGAGAGGGTCTTAAATCAGTCCATGTTTTCATTCACTTTTTGGAATGTCATTTCATGGGGTGGCCGTAGTGGAAGTTCCAGACTTACAGGGCATGCATTTCAATTTCATTAAAACACCTGGGATTTTTGAAGGGGGGAAAAACACTGAATGGTTATGCCAGAAATAGAATTTAAGTGTTCACTGTTTAAATGACATCTTTCTAGTATTAAGGAAATGATGACATAAAGTTGAGAATTGAGTCGATCCTAGTGTTGTCATGGAATGTGTCCCCAACACCTAGTATTGTGCCTGGCACACAGTAAGCATTAATAAATACTTTTTAATGAATGGTTGCAGTGATGTTTCAGTATGGTCAGAAATTATCTCTCACAATCCTACAAGAACACAGGGCTTACATCCATTTCTCCACTTTTTTTTCAAAGAAAAAATATGAGGAAAATGCTTTAATTTTATCCTTAATTTTTGGAAAGAAAATTAAGCTTAATGAATATAAGGTACTAAGAATTTAGTGATTTGAAATAACGTCCGCATGATTTATACATTTCAATTTTGGTCTCAATTTATTAATCAAAGTGGAAATTTATTTAATCCAACAGCTACTTCTAAGATGCTCATTAACAGTAGACCCATAAAAATGACTTCCTAGTCATCCTACATCTAACCTCAGGGAGGTGGCCTAGTGGATAGAGTCCTGGGCCTGTAGTCGGGAAAATCCGAGTTCAAATTCAGACTTAGCCTAGCTGTGTCACCCTGGGCAAGACTCCTTGTGCCTCAGTTTCTTCAACTGTAAAATGGGGATAATAATAGCATCTACCTCCCAAGGTTATTGTGAGGATCAAATGAGATAATTGTAAACTGCTTAGCACAGTGCCTGACACTTGGTAAGTGCTAAATAGCTTAGCTATCATTAGTACATGCAATGATGATGGTACTTTAGTTGTGTGGCATAGTAGAAAGGGACTTAGATTTGGAATCAGACGATGCAGATTCAGGTCTCGGCCCTGCTATTTACCATCTGTAAAATGAGGGAGCCAGCTTTGGAGGCTTCTAAGATTCCAACTATCTCTAAATCCATGATCAACCTTATGACTTCAGTTTCTCTGGGTTGCTTTCCTTCTTTGCAAAGTGAAAGGAGTGGAGAACCTGTGGCCTCCAGGCCCCGTGTGGGGCCTTCTAGGTCCTTAGGTGAGGCCTTTTGACTGAGTCAAGTTTTACAGAACAAATCCTTTTTTTAAGGGGATTTGCTTTTCCAAGTTTGGGTTCAGTCAAAGGCCTCTAGGACCGCAGGTTCCCCATCCCTGGACTAGCTCATGTCTACAACCCCTTCCAGCTCTACATCCTTTGCTATCTATCTCTAGGGCATCTGGTTCCAACTTTATTTTCTTTTAAGGTTGTTAACTTTATCAGCCGTGAAGAGCTCTGCTTGCTGCTTTATATGCGTCCACACAAAACATTACCACCCTCTTTGCCCAGGGCTGCACCGTTGGGTGAGGTCCTTGAGAGCAGGGACTCTTTTAGACTTTCTTTGTATCTGCGGGGCTTAACCCAGGGCTCAGTAGACACTTAATAAATACTTGGCTGACTTATTATGGAGAGAAGCTGAAGGATCAGGCAAAGCAACAAGCGTTTATTAAGCACTTACTGTATGCCAGGCACTTCGTAAAGTTGTTGCTGTTGTTGGTCTTTCCTTAGCAAAAGACTCCAATAACTTAGAATATGAATATAACCAAATATCAGCAAAACAATAAAAGATGGGTTGTATTGTTGTTCAGTCGTTTTTCAATCATGTTTGACTCTTTGTGACCCCATTTGAGGTTTTCTTGGCAAACATACTGGAGTGGGTTGCCATTTCCTTCTCCAGCTCATTTTACAGATGAGGAAACTGAGGCAAATAGTGTTAAGAGTCTTGCCTAGGGACACACAGCTAGTAAATGTCTGAAGCCAGATTTGACTGACTCCAGGCTTGGCACTCTATGCACTGTACCACCTAGCTGCTCCTTGCTTTTAAAGAGTTTACACTCTAATGGAGGAAGACATACAAAAGAGAGTTAAAAAGTTGTGTGGGGGTTGGGAAAAGCTAAGAAGGGTACCCACCTTGAAGTCTGGAAAGTCAACAGCAGAGCTGGGAAGAGAATGAAGTTTTGCCACCCTCGGACCCTCCCCAAAGTAGAAGCACAAGGAGGCACTCACCAATGAGAGAAGAAGGTGGGCAGGGCAGAGGGATGTTCCAGGGTGAGGAGACTCCGGATACTGATGGAAATTCCAGGTTGGGACAGCAGCTAAGACATGGTGGCAAAGTCCAGCAAGTCAGAAGATCTTAGAGAGAAATAAAGATTGAACAGCCTGAGCCAAAATGTTGGATCCTGCTCTTATATGCTATCCCTACCAACTCCTAGAAGAAAAAAACATTGTGATTTGAATGAATAATAAAAAAAAAACCCAAAAACCCAACCCCAATAACTAGAAGTACGTAAAAAGGGTTAAAACTGAGATTTTTTTTTTAAAGCTAATTGGGGCTTTTTTCAAAAAGTATCAATTCACAAAGTGGGGATAGGGATGGTGAGGGAGAAGCCCGGAGTGAATTTCTCTCTCTTCCTGCCCCATTCCCTATCAGTAATGAAGTTTTGTAGAAATGCAAAAATGCAGAAAGCATGACCAGAGTTGAGCTGGCCAGAGGAGCCGGCCCAGGAGACCCAACCAAGGGAGCAGCATGAGTATATCACAGGAAGAGAAAAGATATTGGAACCCTACAGTACTGGAGGATATGTATGCAAGTTTCTCCAGCAGAGGCACTGTTGAACTTGGCCAGTGGTTACTATAAAGACAAGAAAGTGCACATCATGATCAAACATGAACAAGATGGAGTAAAGATAGATGGGACGACAGTACATTTAAGTGGTTTTAGAACTGGTTGCCTGACTGCACCCAAAAGAATATTGACTAACAGACCAAGATCGGTTTGAAGAGTGTTTGCTAGCAGAATGCCCCAAGGCTTCATCCTTAGCTCTGTTCCTTTCAAGATTTTAACAATAACTTAGATTAAGACGTAGATAACGTGCCTCTCAAACTTAGCTTTTACTTAATTGACTACCATAATTCAAACACCACCGCCTAGATGTTTGGCTTCTTTTTGTTAGTATGTTATTCAAATTTGTCAAAGTTTCTGACAGCATAGTATAATGGTGAGTACACTATGGGTGTTGAATGAAGGCTTACAAAATGACTGACAATGTATAGTGTGTTGGGCTAGGGAGAGCAATATTTCCAAATCCCTGGCAACCCAATTCTATGCATTGCCCTAGCCATTTCTGACAGAGTTTGTCTACTCTTTCTTCCTTTGCCTATTCTTGGATTCTTTGTTATCTTCTCTCTCCTTTGTCTTTACCCAGCCATGCAAGATTTAAGTGTTGGGTGAGGAGGGAATTTATGCTTAAGGCTGTGCTCTGAAAAAACAATAGAATCTTGTATGGAGTTTAAATCATTTAGATTCTAGAGGAGACTGTACTAATTCCAAGATCCAGCAGAACCTTAGGAAATGGGACCCTTTCTCCTGCAAGCACCACATAATTCCCCTGGCAAGTCACTTAACCTATGTTTGCCTTAATCCACTGGAGAAGGAAATGCCAAACCACTTCAACATCTTTGCCAAGAAAACTCCATGGCCACTATGGTCCACAGGGTAATGAAAAGTCAGACACAAATGAACAACAACAACTTCCCTATACCAGCTAAATCATAGAACCGGCCCCCTAATTTACTCACACAGTCATGTCTTCCCTCTTTCCTAATGGCATAGCCTCTTCTCTCCCTTTAAGTCCCACTTTAATTGTGTGTAACAAAGTAATTGACCATCACAAAACAAGGACACAGCAACATCAATGCTTCCTGAATTTCACTTGACACTCACTGACATTTTTCAAATTGGAAAATGTCATTCTTTTTAGCACATGCTGCACCTGTCCTTTAATCCTTTAGTAATTGGTCAAGAGGCAAAATTAATCAAATTCAATGACCTTACCTGTCACTAGACTGAATTCTCATAAGAAAAGAAAGAAGGAACCTCTCACTGGTATCCTATATGTACCTCATAATCTTAGTAGGAAATATAACATCTGATTACAAAAGTGCTATTTAAGCAAATTTGCTGTCATGCAACAAACATGAGGGACAGTGAAGGTGATCCAATAGCCACTTGTTTGAAAGAAAGCCAAAAGCTAATTTAAATTAGCTCACAGTCCAATACATTTTAACTACTAAAATACTGCTTTGTGTTTGAATAAATATTTGACCAATGCTGATAGCTCTACCCTCACAGTTTGCTAGTTCAGCATTCTATTTTCTTTCATGTTTTTGTTTTAAATAAGTTTTTATTAATTTTTTTTAATATCATCACCATTTCCCCCAGTATCCCTCCCATAATCCTCTTAGAGAGTCATTCCATATATCAAATAGTATTTTCAAAGAAAAAAAAGAAAAAGAGGAGACAATCAGCACTGATCAACACATTTAAAAGTCTGAAAATATATTCAATGAACAATATTTGTGGACCTCCTACTTCTACAAAAGTATGAGTGTCTACTCATTCTTTTAAGCAATGCTTATTTTTTATAATTTTGCAAATTCCCTTTTGATTTTTGTTATGATTATTCTTTCTGTTTACATTTGTTGTATTTGCTGTGTATATTGTTTTCTGGTTCTACTTACTTCACTCTGCATCGGTCCATGGAGATCTTCCCATGCTTCTCTATATTCATCTCATTTATCATTTCTTATAGTATGGTTAATGTTCCAGGACATTCATTTACCACAATTTGCATACCCATTCCTCAATCAATGGACATTTACTTTGTTTACAATTCTTTGATATCATAAAAAGTGCAGCTATAAATATTTTGGTATATATGAGGAGTTTCTTTTTAATGGCCTTCTTCAGGTATAAAAATTTGAGTTGTCATCCTGCCAGGTGTTGTTGACTCTATATACTACCACTGTCTCTATGTATTTGTAACTCCTAGATGATATTTCTAATCCCCCTAATTATTAATGCTTTCCTAAATAAAATTGTCTTCCATTTCCTCTGTATATATCTTGTATTTATGTTGTCTCCCTATTTGGATGCCATACAGCCAGATCATGATTACTTTGAGGCAAATTTTTTAGTCCATTATGGCAAAGTTCCGCATTGGGACCTCAGGGCCAAATTGGCTAGCCCAGGTATATCTCAGGAGCTAAGAATGGTTTTTATGTTTTTAAATAGAACAAAACTTTATTTTAAAATGTAAAAGCCATTCTTACCTCATGGACCATGTAAAAACAGGCAGTATCCGGAGGATTGTTATTTGCTGACCCTTCACTGTACTATGCTGACTTTCACCATTTAGCTATCTAATATCTTTTAACAATAATTTAAAATATTTTATGTATGTGTAGTACCCATGCCTCTGCTAAAGCCCTGCTTCAATTCCTTTTCAATACATAAAGGTGACTCTAGATTTTTGAAACTGAGACCAGTAAAGCTTGACTTCTCCTACCAAGCCAGAAGGGCTGAGAATGCAATCCTGGCAATGGGTTGTGTCAAATAAAGACCTAATTAGTTATAAGGAGGCTTATCGCCAGAAGGTTGGCCAATAGTGGATGACAGTTTTTTGGCCACATCCTACTAATGTAAGGAAGTGTTGAGTTCTTTAGTGGAGTTAGTACCAATGGAATCACAGGTTCTTAAGCATAAATATAGTACCCTTGTGAAAAATATCCAATAGTCATAATGGTTTTGGGCAATATAGGCAAAATACATATAGGAATCAATCTAGATTTTTTCCTTGTAGTTTTCAGCTATATTTCCATTATTTATCTACCAGTTTTTCCTTGAACTCATAGTTAGGATATTTCATTATAGGTGAGGAGAACAAAATCAAGTCTATTAATTCCCCATCATGGTTGCCTAGATCTATATGTTCATTAAACTACAGACATATACTATACTGGGGTATTCATGACAACTAAGGGTATTCTTAAGAAGAATAGGTTTTTGCCATCTGGGATTTGGCACACCATATAACCAGCTGAGATGTGGAGGGATTTTCCTCTTCAAGTCATCTGTCATTGAGGCAGATGAGGAGCAGAGAAAAATACCTACATCTGGCTCAAAGATTCATTTTAAAGCTGATGCATGATTGATGAGACTTTTCCTTTGACATTGCGTACAATACAACCACAACGGAGAAACAGTATGCAAGAGAAATCACAATTCTAGGAAAGTGATTGTGAGAGAGGTTAGTTAGTGTAAATTCAGGCAATGGCTCTGACTAAGAATTACAGACACAGCTACTGAAGACCATAGGACTCAAGGACTCAGGGGTTCTTTACCAGGGGCCCATAAACTTTTTTTAAAGAAATACATTGATAAACATTTCAATATATTTTTGTTTCCTTCATAATCCTATGTACTTTATTTTATATATTTCCAAAAGTTAGTCCAAGAAGGTGTCTATAGGCTTTACCAGACTGCCAGAGGTGTCCATGAAAAGAGGTAAACTTTCTTAACAATTAAATATCCAAAATGGGAATGGTCTACTTGTGAGGCAGTGATTTTCTCCACAATGGAGGTCTTTGCATTGAATGACTACTCGTAGATACAGTTTGGAGAAACACATTCTTTGATGTCCCATCCAGCTCTGGGATTCTACACACTTAGAGAACAGAGTGGCCCAAGGCATGTCTCCTACTAGATCTTCTGCATTGAACATCTCCTTTCTTTATCCTGATTTCAGCAGTACCCTAGCCCCTGCTTAAAATCTAAATCTATATCTGCTTCACTATCCCAGAGACTAAAACATAAACAAAGGTTAAGACCTACCGAGCTAGATCTCTTCAATCACTTCTTTTTTTTTTTTTTTTTAGGCAATTGGGGTTAAGTGACTTTCCCAGGGTCACACAGCTAGTAAGTGTCAAGTGTTTGGTCTGAGGCCGGATTTGAACTCAGGTCCTCCTGACTTCAGGGCCGGTGCTCTATCCACTCACCTAGCTGCCCCTTCAATCACTTTTAGATCTAGAACTGCACATCTATGATTTATGATCTTACAACAACAGAAGGAGTTGAGAGATAGAAATTTCTATTTGCAACTGACCATTTTATCCCTGCTCATTTTATAGATGAGGATACTGAGGCCTAAGGAGGTTGTGATTTGCCTAAGGTCACCCAGGTAAGTTAGCATTAGAAGAAGGGTTCATTTTAACATTTAATTTATATAAATTAAAATATGCTATACCTTACAGTGATTTAACAGAAGTCAGTAACTTTTAAAAATGAAGAAACTCTCATTTTACCATTCTGGGCCTTGGGATCCCCATTTTTAAAATGAAGGGTGGGGCACTGTGGGAGTAGGTAATTTTCAAAATTGTTTCCCACTCTAAATTCAATGATTCTACTTAATCATTGCTTTTTACTCCCAGTTGGGATGACCAAGGGAGGAAGGGAACATAGTGATTACATGCAAAGATATAAGAAGTCTCCAATTAAATTGCTCAAGGTATTTTCTCGCCTAGGGCTCCAACCAATACAAATCAATCAATAAACATTTATTAAGAGCCTACTATGTGCCAGTCATTATGCTGCATACTGGGGACACAAAAAGAGACAAAGGACAGCCCCTGCCCTCAAGGAGCTTACAATCTAATGGGAGCTGTGTTCCTCTGATTTGAAAAGAGAGAAGGGCTCTGTCCCATCAAGAGGAAGCATGGTATAGTGCAGAGAGTGCTAGATTTGGCATCAAATGAAATGTGTTCAAATCACGACTTACTATCTGTGTAACCTTGGTCAAGTCAAGCTCTGTGGCCTCAATTTCCTTATCCTTAAAGTGAGGTGCTAGCACTAGAGGTCCTCTTCTAAGTCTGAGACCTAGAGATAGCCACCAGTTCTGCAGTCCACACAAGAATGCTGGGGAGAAAGATGAAGCAAATTCCAGTGAAAACTGGCAGTGTCTTGGGCCCAGATTTTGAAGATGCAGGGTCTTCCTCTGTCTTCCCTGGTTTGGGAAGAGATGGAAAGAAGGAAAATGAGTACTGTACTAAAGCAATAACACTGGCTAGACAATTTTGGTCTCTTCAAAATAGATCAGGAATTTCTCATTGATAGGAAAAGAAATCATTCTCATTGGATTGAGGAGGGGATTGGGAAATGTGAAGGATAAAAAAAGACAGAAGGAGATCTTGATCCTCTATCTTCCTCCATGGCTAAACATACGGCAAAATATCAGGTAATAGGGTCTCCCTATCTAGAGCAGCTATGTGATGGAAATCATCATCATCATTATTAATTATAACAATAACATTAAATAGAGACTGGGCCTATGGTTCCATTCATATTGAGGACTTCAGACTGCCAATGCAGTTCCACCTTCTCCAGAATATGTAATCTTAGAGAATAAATTTCTTGCTTGGGTTCACAAAACCATTACCTGTCAGAGACAGGACTTGAACCCAGATCTTCCTGGATTTGAGACTAACTATCTATGCAGTGCACTGTTACCCCACAACATGGGCAATATGTTCCAGGGATGTGCTTACTGGAGTCAGCTCATACAGGCTCGTAGATTGTTAAATTTTCAGTAAACGTTTGCATTTATACCTAAGAAATCTGCAAATACTACAAATCAGGACTTGATTTATTGTTTCGTTGATTGTCCTGACTTGGAAAAGGGATAGAGAAAATGTTACTAATGCAGACTATACTTAAAAGTTATGTCCTTCTTTTTGGAGAGCTTGCTATACGACAGTTATCAGCTACCAATAACACTAAATATAAAGGAATAATAGCAAGGTAGCAACTTGTCCCTTAACCATTTCCCAGAGCCCTTTCTATATGAATCCCATCAAAAAAGAAGACACTAAGATAATAACAACAATAATGATAACTCATGTTTGTGTGAGGTCTTAAGGTTTACAACACACTTTATTGACAACAACCTGTGAGAAAGACAACCTTATTTTCCAGATGAGGAAACTTGAGCTTAGAAGATGTTAAATAGTTTGCCCAAGGTCACATAGCGAAATAACAGTTTCTCCTTGTTGACCATCTGAGAAAACTGGAATAGTAGGCTTTAGAAGAGAAGAAAATCAGGTTTACTTGTTCAGCATGGAACTTCAGATTCCTCTTCATCAGTAAATAAATAGTAAAAGAGAAACATTTCATTAAAATGCCACATTATTGGATATGCTATTTTTATAAAGAAAATAAAATTGACTTTTGGGACATTCGAGTTGTTCTGACATTGTCCAAACAGTTCAATTAAGCTTATAAGAATGATTTTTATCTTAATGAATAACACTTTAGGCAGTCATTTGGCTTTTAGAAAGGATTCTCTTTTCTTCACTGGCTGATTGGAGCCCTAATAACTACTGTACATTTCAGAGAAAAATCACTATCACATTGAAAACTCTACATCAGAAATGGTTTTAAATCATTGTTTAGCTCTGATTTTCTATCGGGGGGAGCGGGGAAGGCCTTTGTGTACTTTTAGAAGCTTTGCTGTAACCCTTGCTCCATCCTGTCGTAAGATAAGTAAGAGTAAGAATGAGGGATTCTCACTCTCCCTGACCTACTTCATTAATCTCGAAAAAGAACTAAATAAAATAACTCTGAATAAAATAAATAATAAATAAAATAAAATAAAAGAACTCTAAAAAGACAAGATGGACCTAGAACTGCTAGGAACTTCAGAAGCCACTGAGATGAACCTTCTTATTTTAGAGAAGGGGAATTTGAGGCACATTTTTATTAGTGACTCAGCCAAGGTCACATAAGCATTGAATATCAGAGGTGAATTTGAACCCAGATCCTTGGACTCCCAGGCCAGGACCCTTTCTGGGGAAGCACACCAAGAAAAAAAGAAACCCAGAAGAGTTCCTTACTTTACCATCATTTCTTTTGTCTCATTATTTAGACTAATCCTAGAAGGTATTTGGAGTAGAGTTCACCATTGCAGATGTCACTGGGGAAAGTGAGCTTAAAATCAGTGAAAACGAGAAATTTCATTGTGATTACCAGGAGCATATATTAGTCATAATCAAAGGTCTTAACATGCTCTGTTTATAAATACCAGAGAGAGGGAGGGCCCTGTGAGTGGGGGATTAGCAATAGCTTTGTGGAGCACACAAAGTGTTCAGCTTTGTTCAGCTGCTTCTAGAAACAAATGAACTGGTACTTGTGGGTGCTCTGCCCGAAGGAATGTGAATTTTGATTGCTGAAACCTCACAAGATATCTTGGGGTTTAGGGTCTAGATTTCTTTTTAAGGACCTTAAACTCAAATCACTCTGGCTGTCCTTGATTGGTCAACACTAGGTCCCAGCCCAAGCCTCACTTGGTCATTGTTGGGTTCTGATGGCTCAGAGTAGATTGTTAAATTGTAGATTGTTAAATTTCTCATTGATTAATGTTAATGGCAATTGTTTCTGTTTTGGCCAGAAACACTGAGGATCTTCTCCTCCCAGATTTTTTTTTTGACTAGGTGAAAGAGGCCATTCTTTGCCTCATTTCTTACCTAGCCATAATCGTTGAATGGGCTTTGCCTCAGACAAACTGTGACCTGGGAAAGACCTTAGCTTAAAAGGGCCAAAGTCTCCCATGCCATTTCCAGTAGTCCTGATCTATATCTTACCACTGGATCCAGATGGCTCCAGAGGAGAGAGTGAGGCTGATGACTGTGCACAGCCCTGCCTCACTTAAATTCACTTGCAATCCATGACATCACCTTCCTGATGTCATTGGTCCTCTTTGAGGACAAACAACAAACAAGTGAGGCAACATGACTAATTTGGAAATATGTTTTGTATAATTGCGCATGTATAACTTATATCAAATTGCTTACCATCTTAGGGAGGAGAGGGAGGAAGGGATTTGGAACTCAAAATTTTAAAAAATGAATGCTAAAAATTATTTTTACATGCAATTGGGAAAAAAATTAAAATATTATCAAGAAAGAAAGGAAGAGAGAGAGAGAGAGAAATATAAGTGAGGGATTCCATGAGACAAAAGTGAGAAGGGAATGAATTATAGGCAGGGATTATGTCCATTGCAAAATTATAAGAAATGTAGTACCATGTGTGAGAAATACAGAGGAGAGTTTTGACTGAATTATTGAGTGCAGGAAGGGAAGTAATATAGAATGAGGTTTGAAAGATAGGTTGAGGTCCACTTATGAAGGGCTATAAAAGTTAAATGAAGAGTTTATATCTTATTCTAGAGGCAATAGGGAGCCAGTGAATACAGGAGACTGACATGGTCAGACCTGCACTTAAGGAAAATAGCTTCCCATAACTTCTGTATATACTTTGTATTTCCTTATCTGTCTACGTATTGTATCTTCCACACCCATACCCCGCAGCAGCAGACAAGCTCTTTAATGGAAGAGATGATTCATTTTTTTGGTCTTTGTACCACCTTGCATATAAGGCACTTTTGATAAGTTTTTTTTTCTTGGACTGTGTTAACTCACACAAAATTGGGACATATAGCTAACTCACTGGATGATAGAATCAGAACCCAAAATGATCTTGACAAGCTTCAAGACAGATAAATTTAAGTCTTGCACTGAGGTTCAAAAAAATCTGTATGCATGTCCAAGCTGTATGTATAGTCATAGGGCAGCTGGGTGGTGCAATTGGTATACTGCTGAATCTGGAGTCGGGAAAACTCGTCTTCATAAGTTCAAATCCAACCTCAGACACTTAATAGCTGTGTGACCCTGGACAAGTCACTTAACCCTGTTTGCCTCAGTTTCCTCATCTATAAAATGAGTTAGAGAAGGAAATAGCAAACTCCTGCATTATCTTTGCCAAGAAAACCCAAAATAGGGGTCACAAAGAGTCAGACAGGACTGAAAAATGACTCAACAAAACAACAAAAAAAACACCTTACATAAAATGGGTTCTTTTAATTGTTTTTTTTTCTTGAACTATATCGACTCACACAGGTTAGAACACAAAGTTAAGACATATGGGTAACTCACTGGATGACAGAATTAGACTCCAAAAAGATCTCAACAGGCTTTAAGAGTGACAAGTATAAAGACTTACACTGAGGTTTAAAAAACTCTACTGGACAAATACAAAATGGGGGAGATAGCTGGATAGCAGCTCATATGAGAAGGTATCTGGGAGTTCTGCTGGTCTGTAAGTTCAATATGAGTCATTAGTGTGATACAGCAGCCAGGAAAGTGATTGCAATCTTAGGCTGAATTAAGGTAGGCATATTGTCTAGGAAAATGGAAGTGGTAATCCTGATGTGATTTGTTAGGTTACGTGTGATATATTGAGTTCAGCTAAGAGCACCATGTTTTAGGAAAGGCAGTGATAAACTGGAGAAAGCCCAGAGGAGGGCAACCAGGATGCTGAAAAGTCTCAGACTCATGTCACATTAGGATCACTTGAATGGGACTAGTGATGTAAAGTCTGAAAATGGGAAGACTTAAAGGGCAAATTAGACCTGTCTTAAAGTATTAGAAAGACTGTCAGATGAATGAATGGATGGATGAATGAACCAAAAAGCATTTATTAAATATTTATAAGTGTTAGAGATGGCAGATGTTGAAGACAGACCTGTTTGTGGGTGGTCACTGGGAGCATTTCAATGCATTCAAAGCATTCTCAAAACAGGAGAAACTTGGTGTTTCCATTGAGTGTGAAACCCCATGAGAAAAATGAAATATAATGATGATGAAATTGGAAGAGAACGCTATGGGGTGGAGGAAAGACAAAACTGTTTATATTGAAACAATCTATTTCCCCAAGCCCACTGCAAAGGGAGATGACTGCCTTTTGTGTGATTAAACAACACCCACAAGAAGAACCTTATGCTCCCTGGACACTTTTGCAAGACCCTTACAGAAATCTGGGGAAATGGAAAAGAGGTGTGACTGCCATGTCTCATCCAGGTGATCAGAAAGTGTCCAGTTTTGGATTATCATGAATTATTGTCCCCTATCACCGGCATCTCCACTGTACTTCTTTCCCTCACCTAAATAAACAAGTGCTAAAAAAAGGAGTTTCACCATTATTCTGTTTAGCCTATACCTTTGAGGAAGGCAACATTCAGATGTGGTATGTGAAGCATTACCAGCTTATCAAATAATTGAGTAATATAGTCTCTGAATAAGAGGCTTCTAATATTAATAAAACCTCTAGAAGTTCAAGGGAAGAATTCAGCTTCCCTGTTTTCCCTTTGTACACCAGGGGAAGGTGTTTGTTTGTTTGTTTGTTTGTTTTTAATGGTGTAAGGCCAAAGGTGAGATCCTCCCTCGCATGATATCTCCCAAAGGGCCACAGAAATAAAAGGTTTCAGACAACAAAAAGTGCCACATGAGGACATGTATGCCTCTAGCTAAGGCCTCTTAGATGTCCTACCTGAGAAAGTGTTCAAGGAAGAAAGCTGTTAGCTGATCTCCCTGTTTTCATTAGCCTGGTGGAAAAAAAAGTGACCCTTAAATATTTAGACAGTTGGGTTACATAAACTAATTTTCTCAGAGGGGTGACATGACTTGGTCTTCACCTCCTTCATTCTTTTTCACTCAGGGCATTTCCATTGCCTCTTCATTGCAAATGAAGAGCTGTGGAGTTCCAGTGTAAATTGCAAGCAGAGAGAAGTGTACAAAGAGGGAATTCGGTCAAGAATTAAAAAAAAAAACAAAAACACTCACAGGTCCATTAAAATCCTGTACCTAAATGATCATGTATTAGTTAATCACTCAAATATTTATTCATTGCCATTCATTGCATGTGAGGAAGCACAGGGCAAAAGCATTAAACTAACATTTATATAGTACTTTAAGATTTGCAAGTACTTTTCAAAGTTATTTTATTTGAGCCTTACAACAACTCTGTGAAACAGGTGTTATTATTATCATCCATATTTCAGAGATGAGGAAACTGGGGCTCAGTGAGTTTGAATGACTTACCCAGGGTCACTTCGCTATGTAAGTATGGATTCAAACTTGTGTCTTTCTGACCTGATAGAGAGCACTCTATCCACTATCTTTGCTATTTTCTATTTGTATGACCTCACTTGACCTCCCTGGAACTCACTTTTCTTATCTGAAAAATGAGGCGGCTGAACTAGATGACCTCTAATGTCCCTTTTAACTCTAGATCCTTTCTATGATTGAGCCACTGTGCTATATTTAAAAGAGGTAGGAGATATAGTTTCTCCCTTCAAGAATATGCAACCAAGGAGGAACAAAAATAAATATCCAGAAACCAACAGTGAATAGTAGAATATGGCATATTGTCATGTCAAATTAAGGGTAATGTAGAAATTTAGAAAAAGGAAATGTGGGTATGGGTGGCAGAAGAGGATTCTGAGAGGAAATAAAGGTTGATTGGGCCCCAAAGGATGGGTAGGATTTGGATAGCGGTTGGAAGAGTGGCGGATATTCCAATCAAGAGACAAGAGCATTTTGTGCTCAGGAGGCATGACTTAAACACAACGACTAATCAGAGAACAAAAGAAGGCAAGATGTAATCATGTGCAAGGTTGTACAGCATGGTCCATGTTTCTGAAAGAAGACAAGATTCTTGAAATACTTAAGCTAACATAGAATTTGCCTTTCTTTAATTACCTAACTTGGTTTAGCAAGGAACCCAGATTTTTCCAAGCTACTGCCACCAATATAATGAATAGAACAAACCTGCTTTTCTTGAAATGAATCTTCAGAACAAACACCACAAAATATTCCAGTGTGTTAACCTTTCTTGCCTGGGCAGAAGGTTAATATACACTTTAATCTTATCTGCAATTCAGGTCTGTTACTTGCAAGGAAAAATCCATGGGATGAGTAATTATACTTTTTGCTTTAGAAAATCAGATGAACATGAGCACTTACCAAGAATGCCCTGAACCTATTCCTACATATTCTCCTTATCTTTAAATACCCACTCACTCCTCTTCTCTTGAGAAGACTATTAGCATTCTCCCTGGGGTCCTTACATTTCTCCAAATTCTCTGGCATTCTAAATTCTGAGTTCTCACAGATGTTGGATAATGCTGTGCCTTGAACATAGTAACTGTTTAATAAGATGAATTAATTTTTGCTATATACCATTTTAGTGAATTGTATCCCAATGAACCATACAGTGAGATTTCCTCTTTAAATAGAAGCATGTATTAGTTCTGAAAAAGGTGAGGAGAGAGAGGAAAGTAACAAAATTAACTCCAATTATCAGCAATTTTTGGAGATGTTTATCTGAAGCAAAACAATCACCACAATAAGGAGGCAGAAAGAACCAAGAAAGTACCTCATTAGCCAACTAGAGAGACATTCAAGCAAGAGCAGCACTGATTTAGAATACTGTCTCTCTGGCCAATATCACATAGAGGATTATGGAAGATGACAAGTAGAATCATATCACAAAACAGCAAAACTAAGTTCAATGGAACACAAGCCTGCAGAAAAGTTGGTATGAGGGGCAGGTAGATGGTGCAATGGATAGAGCTCTGGCCTTGGAGTCAGGAGGACCTCAGTTCAAATTCGTCCTTGGACACATAACACTCACTAGCTGTGTGACCCTGAGCAAATCACTTAACCCCACTGCCTCATCAAAAAGAAAGGAAAAGAAAAGAAAAGGAAAGAAAAGTTGGTATGAGACTAAACTAAGCCAGATTGCTGTGAGGCAATTTGTAGAGGAAATCAGAAGGAAGACAACAAATATCACTGCCTCTATAGCAATTGATATTTGATATCTATATCAAAATATACATATATATATCATCATCATCATCATCACCAATGACAAGAATAGAACCAACATACTGGACTCAACTGCCTTATGTATGGACAACTAGGGAGTGTGGTGGATAAAGCTCTATGCCTGGAGTCAGGAAGACTATCTTTGTGAATTCAAATCTGGCCTCAGACATTAGCTGTGTGACTCTGGGTAAGTCACTTAACTCTGTTTGCTTCAGTTTCCTCATCTATAAAATGAGCCGGAGAAAGAAGTGGCAAACCACTTCAGTATCTTTGCCCAGAAAACCCCAAATGAGCTCACATAGAGTCAGACATGACTGAAAACGATTGAACAACAAAAACCTCATGTATTTGGTGAAGAAGTGGTGGGGACATACATCTAAATGAAGTTGGGATATATGATTTAACCTTTTTAAATATATATATATATATATATATATATATATATATATATATATAACAAATCTATGCACACTTTTAAAGGTACTCAGAGATCAGTTTTCATCTTAAAGAAGAATGGAAAAGATCACAAGTATTTTACCCCAAAAAAGGCAACGAAAAAGACATTAGCAACTACTGACCCATATGGCTACTTTCCCATATCCATAAAAACATTTTGAGAGTGGCCTATTAATGCATGGAAAGTACACTTGAAACATGAGAAGGGAACAAACAGGCTTTGACAAATTATTTTCTATAGCATATCACATCTTCACACTCACCTAGTAGAGTAAGTTATTGAGAACATTGAGTTTATTATTTTTTATATTTTTAAAGCATTTGATTAAGTAGCCTAGGCTCTTCTCAAACTTTGTCCCAAACATGTATTAAAAAACATCAAAATCATACATGTTACCCGTGGCCCAGAGAAAAATGCTTTCTACCTGACTCCCAATTCAAGTCCAAAGGCAACTGGGTCCTTATTGCCTCTAAGAAAAATACTCTATACATTATATACATTAAAACTCTATACAACCTGCTTTATATATCTTAAGGTGGCATATGTGTCCATTGTTAGTATTGTTAATGAAAATCATTAATGTTACTATCATTAATTCTTGTTGTATGGTAAGCTGTGATATAACAGCAATGACAACATACACACATCATGAAAGAGATATCAAGGGAAGCGATCAACAGAAAAGGAGATGGATTGGCCATTTGGCAAAAATGAAGGATAACAAACAGGTAGATAGTCCAAAACCTCATAAACACTTTGCTGAAATACTAAAAGATCCAGAAGAAGGTCTTCACCACATTGTTGGGATTCACTATGTGGAAGATTTATAGAAATCCACGGGCAAGAATAACTCAGGATAAGGAGTGGGCTTGTGATCTGCACTGGTGAAGGGAGCTGATGAGATGACTAATAGACCCCATGTATAGGATGAATTGATTAGATAACTGGTATGTCTAAGTATTTAATTAAAGGATTAAAATAAAAAATTGGTTATATTGTTGATTTTTTAACTCAGAACCAAATTTATCTATCAGCAAAAATCATTTATTTGATAGATTCTTAGAAGAGCATGCTTGGTATGGTAGTTCAAACAATTTTGGGTTAGGAGTCAAAGGACCTGGGTTTAAATTCTACCTCTGCCCGTGTAATCTGGGCCAGAACACTTAAGTTTTGTGGGTCTCAGTTTCCTCATATGTAAAATGAGGGGATTGGACTAGATGAACTTTCAGTTCCCTCCCAACTCTAATCTATAACCCTATGATACTATAATGAATAAATGCTAAAAATTCTTTCCTGTATCAAGCTTCTAAAAGAGAGGAAACTATACATTCATGTGTGTAATAGGCATATTATAGATACATATACAAAAAAACACTGTGTGTGGGTGAGTGTGCATGTGTGTGTGCATATGTGTGTGTGTGTGTGTGTGTGTGTGTATGATAAAGAATCTCTGTGGAAGACAGAGAGGAAAAGCACACTTTCAGGAAGCCAGAAGATTGTAGATTCTGTATCAGTTTCTTCAGTTGATTCTCCTAAAGTTGAAGGAATGTAAATATCTAAGCACAGGGCCTTTGCCATCTTGCTTGTCAAATCCTGGCTCTAACACTTAATTGCTGTGTCACCCGTGGCTCCAAGAAGATGCAGCACGTGCAACACCCATACCCCAGTAAAACTGACTCAGAAGACAGACTAAACCAAGTTGAGGGTAACCGACAGGCCTCAAACCTGTTGGTGAGTTAGGGGGAATGTCTACCCTCAAGCATGTGAAGACATGCCCTGGTGGAAGGGGTGGATGAGAACAATTTGTTCCAATGACCTTGAAGTGGCTTTGAAGCGCCTAGAGCTTGGTCAGACATAGAAGATGCCAAGGTCATCCACCAAGGTCAGCCATCTGCAGTTATCCTGACTTTCGTCTTGCCACTGGACTTTGATGACTCTGGAAGAGAGGGTGAGGCTGACAACTTTGTGCAACTCTGCCTCACTTGAATCCAATTCACGTGCAAGTCAAGACATTGCTCATGATGTCACTGGTCCTCTTTGAAAACAAAGGACTGACAACAACAGTTATGAATATAGTCACTTGATTTTTAGCCCTCAATTGGCTCAGATTTAAAAGAAAGAATTTGGATTGAATGGCCTCTGACATTCTTTTTAGTTCTAAAAAATGTTAACTCTATGTTCCTCCCATTTTGCCTGCCTCTTTGGCCACAAAAGTTAACGTTTTTCTAGTTCTTGCCTTTGAAGTCATCCGTGCCTTCCCATCCTGTGGATGTGAGTGCTATGATCTACTGAGATAATAGTGTTCTTTTATGAAAAAAGGGTATTTCAATCTATAGTCATGGCTACCATGACTTTACTATTGAAAAGAGAGTATCAGATAATAAAATAATCAATGAAAAGTCAATTAGCAAACAGTCAAGGGGGTTGTATGAAAAATTTGAGAGTCAGAGGACTTGGGTTCAAATAATGACTTTATTACTTGCTTTTTGTGTGACCTTGGGTAAGTCATTCTACTTGTCTTGTACACAGTTTCCTCATCTGTAAAATGAAGGGGTTGGACACAGTGATGTCAGAGGTCCCCTCCATCTCTAGATCTGTAACACTGTGACAACACACCATCATTTGGATGGATTTCCAAGAGCTCAGGCACCAGAAAGTAATTGGCTATTTATGAATGGGCTCAGGGATTAATGAGAAGGTAGTAATTTTTTACAAGGGGCTTAACCCCCCTGCTTCTCTCCCTCCTTCCTGCTGCTGCCTTTTGGCCATTTCAATATTTATTAACATCTCCCCACCAGTGAATGGGAAGGAAAAGAAAGTGAAGGACAAATCCATTCAATTTAACTCCTCCTTAACTGTTTGGCTAATAGGTTCATGGGAGAAATTTCCAAAGGATCTAGGATTGTCTATGCATTCTGTTAATTCATTGACTTGCCTTATCTCATATCCCCCACTGTTTTTCAGTCTTTTCAGTTGTGTTGACTCTTAGTGACCATATTTGTGGTTTTCTTGGTCAAGATCCTAGAGTGGTTTGCCATTTCCTTCTCCAGTTCATTTTAAAGATGAGGAACTGAGGCAAACAGGGTTAAGTGTCTGAGGCTGGATTTGAATTCAGATCTTCTTGACTCCAGACCTACTGCTTTATCCAATTGTGCCACCTAGCTGCCTCCATATGCACAGGTAATATGACATTGACTGGACATGAATCATTGTCATCTACTAACAAACTAGCAGCAAACCAGCAATTACTGGAAAACCACATGGGCATACCTATGTCACTTTCTTGATCAGATCTAAATGCAAACAGTTTTATTTGCTCATTATTTAAAGTACTGCCTTTTTTGTACCTGAATATTTCAGTTGCTGACAGGGGAAGAAAAAGGACATTTTTCTAAGAAAAGTAGCTTGAGACTGTTCTAAGAACCTTAGATAAATGTGAGAAGAAAACCTTTTTGAAATCGGATAAAAGATACAAGTACTGATACAGCTAAGTGAGTCAGCATAGAGTGCTGGGCTTGGAGTCAGGAAGACCTGAGTTCAAATGCAGCCTCAGACATTCACTAGCTGCATGACCCCGGGCAAGCCCCTTAACCTGTTTGCCTTAATCCACCGGAGAAGGAAATAGCAAATATCCTTGCCAAGAAAACTCCATACAGTGTCACACAGTGTCAGACACTACTGAACAACAATAACGACTGATTGAACATGGGAATGGATGCAAGGCATTGTGGTCCATCACCTCATTTACATATGATGGTTTTTAGAGTTTTAAAAGATATTTAGAGTTCTTGGGAAAACTATTTAGGGTCTGTAGGAAAATTCTATATTGTTTGCTTATATTATACCTGATAGAATGGAAGACTGGGTTTTTCGACTTGAGTTAGAGGTGGAGCACTACTCACAGGAGACCCTGATATGAAGTATCTGAGGCTATTAGAGAAGAAAGGAAAGAAGCTGAGAAGATAGAGATCAGATGAATGGCAAGGCCCAGCAGCCACCGGGATGGAGAAGCTGACAATGGAGAATGTCCTCTGCTGTTTGAAAGAGAGCAGAGGGGACTTCAAAGAGCAGCTGCTTGGGGCTGAGTCAGTGAGAGAGCTGTGTAGAGCCCAGCAGGCATGGCAGCCGCTGAGAAATCATCGAAGGAAACCCACCCTTCCTATTGAGTTGATCTGGCTGATTGCCCTTTATTATCATCATCCACAGCCTGAGAGAAGGGAACCCTGCAGCAGTTGCACTCTGTTGCCCTTGACCATACTCTCTGGCTGGACAGGGGAGCAGATTTGAAGGGAAATGCTTGTCACTGAGAAAGCACAATGTTACTTCTGTATCTTGCCAGAGGGACAGAACAGGAAAGCTGCAGACCCTAAGTGTAAGGACACTATTTTCCTGAAAGGGGTTAATGCTGCTGCCTTATGAAAAGAGCTTAATACTGCTTCAGCAGCCCAAGAGTAGCAGAGAAGAAGCTGTGGGGGGAAAAAAAAGGAGAATGCAAATATTCAAAAAAGGAAGAGGTAACATAGTGCAGTTTTTGTTGTTCAGTCTTTTTTCAGTTGTGTCTGACTCTTCGTGACTCCAATTACGGTTTTCTTGGCAAAGATACTGGAATGGTTTACCATTTCCTTGTCTAGCTCATTTTACAATTGAAGAAACTGAGGCAAACAGGATTAAGTGACTTGCCCAGGGTCACACAGCTTGTAAGTTTCTGAGACCAGATTTGAACTCAGGGAGATGAGTCTTGTTCACTCCAGGCCTGGTGCTCTATCCACAGCACCACCCAGCTGCCCAAATGGAAGAAGGATAGACAAATGGTCAGCTTTTCTTGATGCTCTTCTTTTTATTTTATTTTTTATTTTTAGGCAATTGGGGTTAAGTGCACAGCTAGTGTCAAGTGTTTGATCTGAGGCCAGATTTGAACTCAAGTCCTCCTGACTTCAGGTGCTGTATCCACTGCACCACCTAGCTGCCCCGATGCTCTTCCTTATGGATGACATTACTGAAGATGAATCTTGCAACACTGCAGGATTTTTCTTAATAAGTTTCATGGATATTCAAAAGAGAATAGCCTAACTATCTCTAGCTATATGGAGGTGGAGGTGGAAGGAGTTAAAAAATGAATAGATGAAAAATATATATTTAAGAATAAATCTACAGTATGGACAGCTTGAATAGACCTTGAAAAAAGAACCAAGAATTTGAATAGGTGGAGGAGAGGATATTGGATAACATTTGGGAAATTGGACCGTGCTTTCAATGATCACTAGCTGCCACTCCCTGGCACTTCCGTGTTATTAATATTCTACTGTTGATGCTAGATGACTATGAATTATGGAACACCATGGTGTCAAAGGGAATCTAAATGACAGATGACCCAAATGGCAATAGAGAAATATATGGTTGATTTAAGTAAGCTGCACATACTACCAGTAATGACATAGGAGCAAGAAAAAGCATGAAAGATGAAAATAAAATAGCCTTTGCTTTCAAGGACATTTATAACCAGAAAAGAGGATAGACTATGCATGTAACATTCAGTGGAAAGTGTCCTACATTTCAAGTCAGAGGATCTGGATTCAGAACTCATTTTTTTTCCAATTCCTAGCTCTATGTCCTAGAATAAGCCAGTTAACTTTTCTGGGTGAAGGGCTTGGATTAGATGACATGTAAGGTTCCTTCAAACTTTAAATCTGTAATCCTATGTAACTAGATGAATGAGTAGTAGATAAGACCAGAGTGTTTTATATCCATAAAATATTAAAAATATATAGAAAAGGAGTTCTTAACCTGGAGCCTGTGAACTTGATTATTATTATTTTGATAACTATATTTCAACATAATTAGTTTTTTGTAATATTACATATTTTATTTTATGCATTTAAAAGCATTATTATGAAAAGGTCTCCATGGGCTTCGCAAGACTGCCAAAGTTGTCCATGGCACAAACCTGATCTAAGAAAAGGTCTGAAGCACACTGTATATAGATCGTTTATGAAGGTTTTTATGATCCCTTCTAGGTCGAAATCTAGGATTCTTTGAAAATAATGAAATGTAGTTTAGAACAAAATTCTGAGGAGTTATATCTTCAGTTTCTAAAAGTGGGGAGGGAAAGAGGGTCAAGGGGAGAGAGGAGGAGAAGGAGGAGGAGAGAGAGAGACAGAGAGAGACAGAGACAGAGACAGAGAGAGAGGAAGAGGGAGAGGAAGAGGGAGGAGAAAGATTGTTCTATTCTCACCCTCTAGTTAGGGTAACCAAGACCCTACTCTTCTTCCCCATAGAAGACAGTGGCTATTTCAGTGAAAATTATAGATTTGGTATATCAGCAATAGATAGGAAATCATTAATCCTCAATTCAGCCCTATACTCTGGTAAATCAATATTGGTGTCAATATTCCACCTTGCCCATGGTAATTCAAGATGAAGGGATGGCATGCAATCTAATGCAAAAAAGATTTATTAAGTACCTATCACATACAAGCACTATGCTCAGTCCTACAGATGAAAGAAAAAAATTCTTGCCCTCAGGTAGCTTAAATTCTATTGACTGTGAGGATGGGATTGAGTTTTTCCCAATCTGACATTGAGATTATTGTATTTCCCAATACAACTACTGTTACCAAAGGGCATATGTCCAGTTCCTTGCTTGACCTCCCTTTCTATAATAATTATGATGAAGCTAACACTTACATAGAACCTACTATGTACCAGATACTGTGCTTTATAGATATCATCTCATTTTGTCCTTGACAACAACCCTGAGAAGTAGGTACAATTATTGTCTCCATTTTTCAGTTGAGTAGACTGAAGCAAAAAGGTTAAATGACTTGCCCAGGGTCACACAGCCAGGGTCTGAGGCCTGGTTTGAACTGGGATCTTCCTGACTTCAATTTTGACAAGGGTAATTAAAAGCACTAGGAAGAAAAAAACATTCCTTGAGGGAATGATAACATGGCCTATGTCATAATTGAAAAGATGAGTTCAAGTCAAAGAAGTCACCAGTGAAAAAAAGATCTGTAGGGCTAGGTCTGGAGTATAAATGAAGGTTGGGACAGTGACTCTAAGCTTTGTGTGTGTAGTGGGGGAGCGGGGAGGGGAAGAGTCAGCATGGAAGAGGTTGGGTATCACCATGGTAGAAATAGTTTTTTAAAAAAAAAAAGGTTTTGGGAGATGACTGTCTCACACAAAGTCTCAGAATGAGATAAAATCTTTTTGTGTTGATGGTGTGATAGTCATCTCCCTCCATTTCTGTACAATGAGCTATATATCTCATGGTTTCCCCAGATGCTACAGTAATTCAGAAGAACATTTGGGGGAAGGGGTAGATTAAATCAAAGAACTGCATTCCTTTATCCTAACCTTTTCCCCCACTTCTTGTCAGTACTTTAAAAAGATGATTTGAATAACATCTCCATTTTGGTGTTTACCTTTTCATTACACAGAATGATTACTATCTTTTCATCAAAACAAATTAATTAGAGCTTTCAACCTGTGACCTTTTTTCATCAGCTACACCTCACTCTCATTTGAACATTGACCAAAGTCTCAGGAAGAAATCTTAAAATATCACAAAGTAATACTATTATCCTGCTTTTACATTGTACCTTCCTTCCAAGGAACATAAAATGCTTCACGGATCATGAGTCGTTGATCTTTATAGCAATCTTTTAAATGTGGAAAGGTACTTTATGGAACAAATTGCTGAAGGAAAGAGGAATTAAATGACTAGTACAGGATCACAGAGTGACTCAGAGAGTGTGTTTTCCCTCAGACAGACAAAGCAAATATTTGTGGGGTCAGAGAAAAGTTCCTGTTTAACAATCTCTTCCTGTCAATGATGCCTGAAATTCCAGTCAATCAATCAATAAGCATTTATTTTTCTTTCCTTCATTTTGCTTTTTTGTCGCACACTTTTAAAATGCTTTTAAGTATATTCCATACTGTTTAAAATTTTCCACTTTTGTACTTACTTCTTTTTAAAAAAACTAATTAATTTATTTAATTTTAGTTTTCAACATTCATTTTTATAAGATTTTGATTTCTAAGTTCCCCCCCACCTCCACTCCCCCCTCCCCAAGATGTCATGCGATCTGATATAGGCTACACATGTATGATCATATTAAATATATTTCCACATTAGTCATATTGTGAAAGAAGAATCAGAACAAAAGGGAAAAACCATGGGAAAGAAAAAACAAAAAACAAACAAAAAAGAGAAAATAGTATACTTTGATCTGCACTCAGACTCTATGGAGTTCTTTCTCTGGATGTGGATAGCATTTTCCATCATGAGTCTTTTGGAATTGTCTCAATAAGCATTTATTAAGTACCTACTATATATGAGGCACTGTTTGCTAAGCAATGGGGATAGAAAAAGAGTCAAAAGACAACTTTTGTTGTCAAGGAGTCCTCAATCTAAAGGAGAAGACAACATACAAATAAGTATGTACAATCAAATTATATTCAGAATAAATAGGAAATCATTAATGGAGGGAATTAAGAGGGTTTGGAAAAGGCTTCTTGCAGAAGATTGGACTTTAGCTGAGATGTCAAGGAAGCCAAGAGACAGGAATGAGGAAGAAGACTGAACTAGCAACAGGGAAACAGCCAGAGAAAATTGAGCCAAGAGATGGAGTATCCTGTTTATGGAACAGCCAGGAAGCCAGTGTCATTGGATAAGAATATCATGTGGGGGGCAGGGGAACTAAGGTGGAGGATGACTGGAAAGGTTGGGGAGGGACAGATAGAGGTCCATTCCATTGGGTAATAAGAAATTATATACTATTAAATTTCAACAACTCTGAGAGGGCATCTCACATTAAGGCTTAATTACTATTAACCAATTAGCACAAGTGAGTTTATTAAATATTTTTCTATAAAATAGCTAACTCAAAACAAATCCTTGCAAAAGAAATCACACCATAGGCATATTCTGAAAGAAGAGATTGGAAAGAGAAGTCCAGAGTTGGGCACTGACCCAAGAACCTGGCTGTAGTGCCATTGCAAAGTAACCTAGGGGAAGGGCAGGAAGCCAGGAGTATACTGTCTGCCAAGTAGATAAAGGGTTATAGAAGAGCACTAAAGGCCCAATTTTGCCTATAAGGTACCCTGTTTAGCACCTGGATATATCAGTTTGATTCAAGGTCATCCCTAAACCAACTTATGAATAATCAACAACAATAATAAGTGTTATAATTATATAATTAATTGTTATATATTATTATAAATATAATTATAAACAATTATAATAATAACAATAAGTGTAGTTTTTATTTGGTGAACATTCCAACAGACTTTTATCACCGTTCTTTCCTTTTTATACTTCCTCTTCAAGTACCCACTACCCCCATTCTATCTCTTGCCTTGTTGTTCGTTGAACAAGACACTCTTATCTCCCAACTCTGGGTATTTTCATTGACTCTCCCGCATGCCTGCAATGTTATTCCTCTTCTGGTCAGCCTACTGACTACCCTAGCTTTTTTCAAGTCCCAGCTAAAATTCCACCTTCTACACAAAGCTTTTTCCAGTCCTTCTTAATTCTAGTGCCTTCCATCTGATAATTATTTCCTATCTATCCTGTTGTTGTTTCAGTCATGTATGACTTTTGGTGACCCCATTTGGGTTGTTGTTATTGGTGGTGGTTTTGTTTTGTTTTGTTTTGGCAAAGAAACTTGTGTGTTCCCTCTTCAACTCATTTTACAGATGAGGACACTAAGGCACAGAGGGTTAAGTGACTTGCCCAGGGTCACACAGCTAGTAAATGTCTGAGGCCATAACTCAAGAAGACGAGTCTGACTCCAGGCTAGGCACTCTATCCACTGCACTACTTAGCTGTCCCATGTATTCTGTTGATAGCTTGTTTGTACATAGTTGTTTGTATATTATATCCCCCATTAAATTGTGAGCTCCTTGAAGGCAGGGGTTGTGTCCTGCCTTCCTTCATATCTCTAGTGCTTAGCACAGTGCCTGGCACATAGTAGGTATAAATGTAAATATAAACCAATGTAAATGTAAACCAGGTTGCCTCCTATTAGTCCTGACTCAACAGATGCCACACCCCCTTCCTAAAAGCTTAGCATTCATAACACATGCATCTGGGGGGAATCTGACCACAATCTGTTCTCTGTTATGGAGAGTTTCTCCTTCTAATCACGTTTTCAAAGAAAACGTATTGTGGAAACCAAGTTAGTGTAAACTGAGATAGAGACCTAGACACAGATGGAGAGGGAGATTTCGGTGTAAGCTGTGAATTTAATTGTTAGATTTGCTTTCAGTTTCACAACCTTTCCATCTTAAAAGCCTATTTTTACAGGCTCTCAAAGTATGAACACTGACACCAAAAAATGAAAATACTGTTTGGGACTCTGGAAAGTCTGAGAAATTCATTATATTAGAGCAAGCTTGGAAAGTACGGGATAACTAAGCTGTTTCAGAAAAAAGTTTTCAAAATTAAACATATCAGCTCTTTTGGTTTTCATTAGCACAACTTGTGATGTCTCCATCAGAAATCTTGCTCAGCATCTTAGGTAGTCTAGACTACTGCATTTTACATGGTTCCATGATTATTCCATTCCATCCATCTTTTATGAATTCTGGCCTGTTGTTTCTTTGTCTCAATGAAGTGATTGCTCTTTTCAAGATTTTTCATATTCACATACTTTTTCCTCTGCCTAGAAAGATTGCATTTCTAATTTCCTCATATAGTCTCTCCTGCTCAGTTGGTCACTCTTAGTGGTCAGTTAGATGCCATGCATTGGAAGATGAAAAAAATGAGGATAATATCACTCAGGATTTACAATGAGAATCCATGATCTAATGTATTTAAAACTGTTTATTTATTCAACCAAAAAGGTAGGGTAACAGATAAATAAAAATGGATTTTATCCATAATAGAGTGGGTAGCAAGGTTGTCAGGATGACCTGGGTTCAAGTTCCTTCTCTGGCTAATATTGTTCAGTTGTTTTTCAAGTCATGTCCAACATCATTTTCTTAACAAAGATCCTGGAGTGGTTTGTATTTCCTTCTCCAGCTCATTTTACAGATGAGGAAACTGAAGCAAACAGGGTTAAGTGACTTGCCCAGGGTCACACAGCTAGTAAGTGTCTCAGGCTGAATTTGAACTCAGGTCTTCCTAACTCCAGGCCTTGTACTCTATCCACTACACCACTTAGCTCCCCCCTCTGACTAATACATATTGATTATATGAAGGGATGAATTAGAGAAGTCACATAACAACACAATTTCCTAGGCAATTCTCTAAGTCTTTGCATTGCAGACCAATTGATATACTATGCACTAGAAGAAGGAATTTCCTAGTCAGGAATTCAATATTCAGCAATAAAATAAAAAATCTGGGTGCAGCTTCATAGAGCTTATTAACCATTTGAGGAATAAGATATGACATAAATAATACAGTATAGAACAGAATTCATGCCTAAAATACAAGAATATTTTAAGCATAGGAAATACAGATTTGGAGCCAGGGGATCTGGATTTAAATCCCAGCTCTGATATTAATGACTTGTGTGTCTCTCAGGAAGTCACTAGGCTTTAGTTTCTTCATTTGTAAAATGAGCAGGTTAGATTAGATGACCTTCTGAGGTCTCTCTCTCTCCAAATATATTATCATTTGATCCCATCTTCTACAAGTCAGCCAAACTAACAGCAGAGGAATCAGTCTTGGAAATTTTTATAATTGTTCAAGTCAGAAACAAGAAGGGTCTTAGCTATTCTCTAATTACCTAATTATGCAGTTTATAGACTACAGATAGGCCATATCACACTACTAGGGAAAGGGATCTGAACTTATGTTTTAACCTTATGATTTTTCTTTTGGAAAGAGGAACACTATTTTCCATCAGTTTTCAGTGTCCCTGAAATCACTTGGAAGTTTTATTATGTTGATATAATGTGTATGGAATCTCTTCATTTAAGAAGATAAGCAGCATTTTTGACATTAAGGATAAAAGGTCCAATTTTGACTAGAACAGAGAAAAGATGATATGAGTATACTGATAGAGTCTTTCTGGAATATGAAAGAGGTGATTTCTCATACTCAAACAATCTAAATGATAATTTCCTGAATGTTCAGAGTTTCATTCTAAACAACATGGCATAGTGGAAAGAGCAATAAACTTGAAGCCTTAAAACGTGAGTTAAAGGCTCAGTTCTACCATTTACTTTGTGATCTCAAACAATCCACTTTACTCAACTCCAGCTTCCTCTTCAGTAAAATGGAGGTACTAACACTACTTTCACCTAGATCTCTTGGTAAATGGTGTAAGATATTGGTCTATGCCCAATTTCTGCCTACTGCTTTCCAGTTTTCTCAACAATTTTTTTAACCAAATAATGAATTCTTATCCCAAAATCTTAAGTCTTTACATTTGTCAAATATAGGATTACTATATTTATTTGCCACTGTAAAATTGTATGTCTACTTTGTTCCATTGATCTATCTTTCTGTTTCTTAGACAGTACCAGATAGTTTTGATATTTACTGCTTTATAACTTAACTGGTGCTGCTAAATCTCCTTCCTTTACCTTTTTTTTTTATTAGTTTCTTTGATATTCTTGACTTTTTGTTCTTCACTACCTACCTCATAGAGTTGTGTGGAAAGGGCTTTGTAAACTGTAAAGCACCTTGTAAATGTGAATTATTACTTAAACCAAACAAAGCCAACTTATCCTCAATATACCCAGGATGCATTTTTTTAATGTGTGTTAAGAACTTGGGTCTGCTGTACTAGCTTGATATCTATCAATCACTTTGATTTGAAGTAGGCAAAGAAAGAAGTTGCCAAATTTGTGAGGAAACTAATAAATACCAATTTTGAAGATGATAATGGTGATACTAACAATAACTAGAATTTTTTTAGTGCTTTAAGGTTTGTACCTGGGGCAGCTAGGTGGCACAATGGATAGGAAGACCTCAGACCTTACTAACTGTGTGATTCTGGGCAGGTCACTTAACCCTGTTTGCCTCAGTTTCCTCATTGGTAAATTGAGCTGGAGAAGGAAATAGCAAAACTTATTGGAATGTCATAGCACTCTAAAATAACTGATTTTGAGCTACAATTTTTCCCTCCATTTGAGAGCACTAAAAAGTCTTACCCTATGCTTTTTAATCTGTTAGAAATGAAAGCTGAGGAGCTTATAGAGTGCTCTAGGTAATTCAGGTGAAGGCAAGTCATAACTAAGGTGCATTTAAGCAAACACACTTCTTTTAGTGATACCTTTTCCCATAGTAGCTTGTTTTCCTTTTATTGCTTCTTTCATTTAGATGTAGTTTAATAGCACCACATAACCTTGATTTTATTACTCACTAAGTCACTTGTTTTCTTAGTGATTTGCCAAGACTTGGGGAGAGAGCCAACTTTCTATTCCCCTAAATTGATCTGACCTCTTTACTGTTTGATTTCTTTGTGGCATTTTCTTCTGATATGTATGGGATTGTGCTTACAGATTCAGGAATTAGTGCAGAGTAAGCAGCTATTTCTACTCAAAGCAAAAGAGAATGGGCCACTGGGAGGCTTTAGGTTGAACATTAAGAGATACTTTCTTTTTCCTAGAGTGAGGCACAAAGATATCATATAAAAGAGGAGTTGTGAAGTCTTCTTCTCTGTGTCTAATTCCTAATTTAATTTGGCACACCAAATGAGCTTGTACAAAAGCTGCAATGAAAGGAAATTCAAATAAACATCCAAGATGAGCAGACCTATACATCATTAAGACAAATTCTTAGTTCTTCTTGTAGGAAAATGGTCAGTCAACTAGTGTGATTTGAGAAGTACTGAAACATTCCCCATCCAAAAAACTCTATACCATTGACTCTGTCATGCTTTATAAAATTCCTATAAATCATTCTCTTGGATGAAGGCATTGAAAGCAACTATTCTCTGAGAGAAGTAGTCTGTTACAGCCATAAACAATTTAGGTCAACCTTATTTATTGAATTTACCTAACAAGAAGAGTAACTCCAAGCAAATGGTATCCTGAACAATTAAATTCATTCCAGCAAGCCTTGGAGCTGAGAAGTGGGAGCTGGGTAGTAATAGGAATAGGGTAGCCCAGGAGAGGATGAAGGTGTACCAAAAGGGGTAATGAGAAGGTGTCAAAAGCCAAGACTATTTTCTTTACACTTTTGTCTACAGGCAGTCTTATTTGGTTTGTTTCATTATATTCTGTTTTAAGTGAATTTATTGTTCATTAAATTATGTGACCAGTGGGAACTGGAGGCTTTCAGAGAGATGTAAATTGTTCTGGTCTGGTAATTAAAAAATGAAAACCAAAATGTTTATTTTCTTAACTAGTCTAACATGAATCCCTTTTGCTGTAGGAAGGAAGGAAAGGAAACAAGCATTTTTTTAACAGTATTTTATTTTTCCTCCATTACATGTCAAGACAATTTTTAGCATTTGTTTTTACAAGATTTTGAGTTCCAAATTTTCTCCCTTCCCTTCCCTCTTCTGAAAATGGCAGGCAGTTTGGTATAGTTTATATATGTTCTATAATATAAAACATATTTTCACAGTTGTGAAAGAAGAAACAGATCAAAAGTAAAAAAAAAAACATGAAAAAGAATAAAGTAAGTGTAAAAGTATGCTTCAATCTGCATTTAGAGTCCTTCAGTTCTTTATCTTGATGTGGGTAGCATTTTCCTTCATGTGTCTTTTGTACTTGTCTTGGGTCATTGTGTTGCTGAGAAAAGCTGAGTCATTCATAGTTGATCATTACACAATGTTGCTGATACTGCTCATTCCATTTTGCATCAATTCGTACAAGTCTTTCTTGTACAGGTTTTTCTGAAATCTGCCTGTTCATCATTTCTTACTGCACAATAGTATTCCATTACATTTATATACTATAGCTTTTTCAGCCATACTCCAATTGATGGGCATCCCCTCAATTTCTGATATTTTGCTACCACTAAAAGGGCTGCTATAAATATTTTTGCACATGTAGGTCCTTTTCCCTTTTTTATGATGCCTTGGGATACAGACCTAGTGGTGGTATTGCTGGATCAAAAGGTATGCACAGTTTGGTTGCCCTTTGGGTATAGTTCCAAATTGTTTTCCAGAATGATTGGATCAGTTCAGAAGTCTACCAATTGTTTTTTGGGACACCATTAGTGTCCCAATTTTCCCACATCCCCTCCAACATTTATTATTTTTCTTTTTTGTCATTTTAATCAATCTGATAGGTGTGAGGTGGTACCTCAGAGTTGTTTTAATTTGAATTTCTCTAATCAGAAGTGATTTAGAGCACTTCTTCATTATTTTTTAAAATGTATTTATTTTTATTTTCAACATTCACTTCCACAGGATTTTGAGTTCCAAATTTTCTCACCATCTCTGCCCTTCCCTCCCCTCCACCCCATGACAGCATTCATTCTGATTACTCCTTCCCTCAATCTGCTCTCCCTTCTATCATCCCTGCCCCCACTTCTCTTATCCCCCTCCACATCTATTTTCCTGTAGGATAAGATAGATTTCTATACCTCATTGCCTCTGTATCTTATTTCCCAGTTGCATGTAAAAACAATACTTAACATTTGTTTTTAAAACTTTGAGTTCCAAATTCTCTCCCTTCCTCCCTTCCCACCCACCCTCATTGAGAAGGCAAGAATTCATTACAGGTTGTATATGTGCCATCCTACAAAACACCTTCATAATAGTCACGTTGTGGAAGACTATATTTCCCTCCATCTGATCCTGCCCCCTATTTATTCTATTTTATCTCCTTTGACCCTGTCCCTTCTCAAAAGTGCTTGCTTCTAATTACTCCCTCCCCCAATCTGCCCTTCCTTCTGTCATCCCCCCCTTATTCCCTTCCCTCTTACTTTCCTATAGAGTAAGATAGATTTCCATACCCAATTGAGTGTGTATATTATTCCCTCCTTAAGCCAAATCCAATGAGAGTAAGATTCACTCATTCCCTCTCACCTCCCCCTTCTTCCCCTCCACTGTAAAATCTTTTTCTTGCTTCTTTTATGTGAGATAACTTACCCCATTCTACTTCTCCCTTTCTCCTTCTCCCAGTACATCCCTCTTTCATCCCTTAATTTTATTTTTTAGATACCATCCCTTCAAATTCAACTCACCCTGTGCCCTCTGTCTATATATATAGAGAGAGAGAGATATATAGATATAGATATAGATATATATATAGATATATACATGTTCCCTCCAACAACTCTAATACTGATAAAGGTCTCATTAGTTACAAATATCATCTTTCCATGTAGGAATATAAACAGTTCAACTTTAATAAGTCCCTTATGATTTCTCTTTCCTGTTTACCATTTCATGTTTCTCTTGAGTCTTGCATTTGAAAGTCAATTTTTCTATTTAGTTCTGGCTTCTCAAGTATGCTTTACATTCCTCTACATCATTGAATATCAATTCCTCCCTCCTCATTGATTACACTCAGCTCTGCTGAGTAGGAGATTCTTGGTTTTAATCCTAGCTCCTTTGACCTCTGGAATATCATATTCCAAGACCTCCAATCCTTTAATGTAGAAGCTGCTAAATCTTGTGTTATCCTGATAGTGTTTCCACAATACTTGAATTGTTTCTTTTTAGCTGCTTGTAATATTTTCTCCTTTACCTGGGAACTCTGTAATTTGGCTATAATATTCCTGAGAGTTTTCCTTTTGGGATCTCTTTCAGGAGGAGATTAGTGGATTCTTTCAATTTCTATTTTTCCCTCTGATTCTAGAATATCAGGTCAGTTTTCCTTGATAATTTCTTGAAAGATGATGTCTAGGCTCTTTTTTTTTTATCATGGCTTTCAGATAGTCCAATAATTTTTTAAGTTATCTCTCCTGTATCTATTTTCCGGGTCACTTGTTTTTCCCATGAGATATTTCACGTTGTCTTCTATTTTTTCATTCTTTTGGTTTTATTTTGTAATTTCTTGATTTCTCATAGAGTCATTAGCTTCCATTTGCTCCTTTCTAATTTTTAAGGAATTATTTTCTTCAGTGAGCTTTTGGACTGCCTTTTCCATCTGGCCAATTCTGCTTTTTTAAGGCATTCTTCTCCTCATTGGCTTTTTGGACCTCTTTTGCCATTTGGGTTAGTCTATTTTTTAACATTTATTTTCTTCAGTA
>NW_020954592.1:10412116-10414354 GCF_900497805.2 Vombatus ursinus | reverse complement strand
TTTTTTGGATCTTCTTTAGCAAGCTATTGACTTGTTTTTCATGATTTTCTTGCATCACTCTTTTTTCTCTTCCCAATTTTTCATCTGCTTCCCTTATTTTTGAGCTCTTCCAAGGTCTGAGACCAATTCATATTTTTCTTGGAGGCTTTGGATATAGTAGCTTTGACTTTGTTGTCTTCTTCTGGTTGTATGTTTTGATCTTCCTTGTCACCAAAGTAATATTCTATAGTCTGAGTTTTTTTCTGCTGTTTGCTCATTTTCCCAGCTAATTATCTGACTTTTTAACTCTTTGTTAAGGAAAGGCTCTGTTTCCAGGTTGGATAGTGTACTATCCCAAGCTTCAGTGGTTTTGTGTAGCTGTTTTCAGAGATACTTCTAGGGACCTGTATGTTTTCAGTTCTTCCAAGGTGGTATGATCTAAGGAGAGGAGGTGTTTACTCTTCCTCTGGCCTGTGCTCTGGTCTGTGAGTGACCACAAGCACTCTTTTTCTGCCTTGGAATTGTGAGGAAGGTTCTCTCTCCACTGCTGCCACAAGCTCTGCTATGCCAGTGATACTTCTGGCCCCAAGACTACCACTCAGGACTGCCACCCAGATCCAAGTATGGGCAAAGCAACAGAATCCTGCCTCAGTGCCAGCAAAGAGATTCCTGTAATCTTCTTCTAATCAGTTATTCGATCCCTTTACCATCTGTGGAC
The DNA here is from genome assembly GCF_900497805.2 of Vombatus ursinus. NCBI lineage: Eukaryota > Metazoa > Chordata > Mammalia > Diprotodontia > Vombatidae > Vombatus > Vombatus ursinus. The sequence continues at coordinate 10,413,657 of NW_020954592.1, read as the reverse complement.
TGAGAGCTCCAGAAGCAGCCATTGCCCCTGCTGCCACCCTGGGGCTGTTCTGAGGCCAGGGGTGACTTACATTCCTCTCTTACTTAGGTCCAACAGATCTTCCCTGCTGACCTTCTAGGTTGTCTTTGGCATTAGTGGTTTGAGAAGTCTGGAAACCTCCACAGCTGCCCACGATTCAGTTGTCTGAGGCCTGCTCTGGCCCGCTGGGGCCCAGTCTGTACTGGGGCAGCCCATGTTAGATTGCACTCCTCTCCCAACCCAGTGCAACAGACCTTTCCTGTTGAATAGCTAGGTTGTCTTGGGATGGAGATTTGTTTCACTCTGTCTTTCTGTGGGTTCTGCTGCTCTAGAATTTGTTTAGAGTCATTTTTTTTACAGGTGTTTGGAGGGGTTTGGGGGAGAGCTCAAGCCAGTCCCTGCCTTCCCTCCACCATCTTGACTCCTGCCTTGGAGCACTTCTTCATGTGCCTATTGATATCTTTGATTTCTTTGTCTGAAAACTACCCATTCATATCCTTTAACCTTTTATCAATTGGGGAATGGTTTATATTCTTATAAATTTGACTCAGTTTTCTATACATTTGAGAAATGAGACCTTCATCAGAGACATTTACTATAAAGATTGTTTTCCTTCTAATCTTGGTGGCATTGTTTTTGTTTGTACAAAAGCTTTTTATTTTAATATAATCAAAATTATCTATTTTACATTTCATAATGCTCTCTATCTCTTGTTTGGTCATGAATTCTTCCCTTCTCCATAGATCTGACAGACAGAATATTTCTTGCTCTTCTAATTTGCCTATGGTGTCACCCTTTGTCTAAATGATGTACCCATTTTTACCTTATCTTGGTATATCTTGGTATATGGTATGAAATGTTGCTCCATACCTAGTTTGTGCCCTATTGTTTTCCAGTTTTACCAGCAGTTTTTGTCAAATAGTAAGTTCTTATCCCAAAGGCTGAGGTTTTGGGGTTTATCAAACACTGGGGTTACTATGATCATTGACTACTGTATCTTATGTACCTAATCTATTCCACTGTTGCACCACTCTATTTCTTAGCCAGCACCAGATAGTTTTGAGGATTGCTGCTTTATCATATGGTTTGAGATCTGGTATTGCAAGGCCACCTTCCTTTGTATTTTTTTTTCATTAATTCCCTTGATATTCTTGACTTCTTGTTCTTTCAGATGAATTTTGTGTTATTTTTTCTAACTGTAAAATAATTTCCTGGTAGTTTGATTGGTATTGTACTGAATAAATAAATTAACTTTGGAAGAATTGTCATTTTTATTATATTAGCTCAGTCTACCCATGAGCAACTGATATTTTTCCAAATGTTTCGATCTGACTTTATTTGTGTGAAAAGTGTTTTGTAATTGTGTTCATATAGCTCCTGGATTTGTCTTGGCAGATAGATTCCTAAGTATTTTATACTGTTTACAATTATTTTAAATGGAATTTCTCTTTCTATCTCTTGTTGCTGGGTTCTGTTGGTCATAAAAAGAAATGCTAATGATTTATGTGGGTTTATCTTATATG
>NW_020954592.1:10400636-10412072 GCF_900497805.2 Vombatus ursinus | reverse complement strand
CTGCAACTTTGCTAAAGTTGTTAATTATTTCAAGTAGTTTTTTAGTTGATTCTCTAGGGTTTCTTAATTATGAGTGATAGTTTTGTTTCCTCATTGCCTATTCTAATTCCTTCTATTTTTTTCTTCTCTTATTGCTATAGCTATCATTTCTAGTACTATATTTAATAATAGTGGTGATAATGGGCATCCTTGCTTCACCAGGTTCTTATTGGGAAGGCTTCTAGCTTATCCCCCTTATATATAGATAATGCTTACTGATGGTTTTAGGTAGATACTGCTTAGCATTTTAAGGAACATTCCCTTTATTCCTGTGCTCTCTGATGTTTTCCCCCCCTGGTGTTATTGTAGGAATGTGTGCTTTATTTTGTCAGAAGCTTTTTCAGCTTCTATTGAGATAACCATATAATTTCTGTTGGTTTTGTTATTGATATTGGTCAATTATGCTTATAGTTTTCCTACTATTGAACCAACCTTGCATTCCTGATGTAAATTCCATTTGATCATAGTGTATAATCTTTGTGATATATTACTATAATTGCCTTGCTAGTATTTTGTTTAAAATTTTTGCATCAATATTCTTTGGGGAAATTGGTCTATAATTCTCTTTCTCTGTTTTACCTCTTCCTGATTTAGGTATCAGCATCATATTTGTGTCATAAAAGGAATTTGGTAGGACTTTTTCTTTGCCTATTTTCCCAAATAGTTTACATAGTACTGGAATTAATTGTTCTTTAATGTTTGGTAGGATTCACTTGTGAACCCATCTGGCCCTGGGGATTTTTTATTAAGGAGTTCATGGGGTTATTTAGGCATTCTATTTCCTGATCTGTTAATCTAGGTAATTTACATTTTCATAAATATACATTGATTTTACTCAGATTGTCAGATTTATTGGCATATAATTGGGCAAAATATTTCCTAATGATTGCTTTAATTTCTTCTTCATTGGTGGTAATTTCACCCTTTTCATTTTTGATACTGAATATATGGTTTTATTGTTTTTTTAATCAAATTAAATAATGGCTTATGTATCTTATTGGTTTTTTCATAAAACCTATTCTTAGTTTTGTTTATTTGTTCAATAGTTTTTTTTTACTTTTAATTTTATTAATCTCATCTTTGATTTTCAGAATTTCCAATTTGGTGCTCAAATGAGGGCTTTTAATTTGTTCTTTTTTCTTGTTTTTGTTGTTGTTGTTGTATGTCCGATTCGTTGATCTGCTCTTTCTCTGTTTTGTTGATGTAAGAATTTAGAGAAATGAATTCTCTTGTAAGTACTGCTTTGGCTGCATCCCATAAATTTGGGGATGTTATCTCATTGTTGTCACTTTCTAATGAAATTATTGATCATTTCTATGACTTGTTCTTTGAACCCCTTATTCTTTAGGATTAGATTATTTAATTTCAATTAATTTTTCATCTTTCCACTGCCCTTTGTTGAATGTAATTTTTATTGCATTATGATCTGAAAAGAATACATTTAATATTTCTGCCTTTCTACATTTGATTTTGAGGTTTTTATACCCTAAAACAGGGGTGGGGAACCTGCAGCCTCAAGGCCACATGTGGCCTTTTAGGTCCTTGGGTGTGGCTTTTTGACTGAGTCCAAGTTTTACAGAACAAATTCTTTTTTGGGGGATTTGTTCTGTGAAGTTTGGATTCAGTTAAAGGGGAGGACTTGAGGACCCAGAAGGCCACATGTGGCCCTGAGGCCACAGGTTCCTCACCCCTGCCTTAGTCTATTGCAATAATCTCAACTGGTCTTGATGCTCCCAATCTGTCCCATCTCCTATCAATCTCTCCTATCTCCGGTCTCTTATCCATCATTCGTATAGCTGCCAAAATCATTTTCTGGCTCAGAATCCTTGAAACCTCCCTTGATCCACCAGCAGAAATGAATGAAGGGAGGAGTATTAAATATTTATTATGAGCAATTACACTGTGCAATGCACTGGGCATACAAGCAAGAGAAACCCTGTTCTTACCTGCTTCAATTTTGAGAGAGGCAACACATACAAGAGGCTTCAGGACAATTCAGATGGCAAGGCTCAGTGTTTCCTAGGTGCCGAGGGAAGGCTAGTAATGCATCCTCTTTAGTAAAATTTTTATTAAAAACTGTGTCAGAGTCTGATGTTGAAGTACTTGATGATGGCAAAGGCTTTGGCAATGAAAATTTCATTTTCCGGTTCGTAGCTCAGGAGCTAGGCCTGCTGAGGATGTCGGAGCAGCAGCACCAGCAGAAGCATTTACAGAACTGCTTCTTCCTGAGGGTGGCCTGAACAATGGCCACAGGTGAAAGGCTGGAAATAGGATGAGGTGGAGTTGGGGGCAGAGGGAAGTTCTTGGTCTTACCTGCCTCTTGGTGTTAGTCAGTAGCTGGAATTGATGTTGGGGAAGGCAGTCTGCTTCTCTCTCCTCAGGGGTTAATCCCCTGATGGACGTTTGTAGGGACTGAGACTTGGGCTGTTTGAGGAGAGGTAGCGGTAAAGGAGGTAGAAATTCCTTTGCAGAATCAGGCCCTTTTCCATTCTAACCTCTTGCACATCTCCATCCCGCACGCATTTCACTGGAACTTGTGTTATAATTATTCATGCACATATACTCTTCTATTAGACTGAAGGTTATGAGCAGAGAATGCATTGGGTTTCATCTGTGCATCTCCAGTGACTTCCACATAGTTCAAGACTTCTAATTCAGTTTTTTTTCCAGAGTAGGGGAAAAAACCCATAAATTTAAATGGACAAACTTATTTCTAGGACAGTCACATAACCATCCATTTATGTGGGGATGATTCTGTTGAACTAGTGAATTTGTATTGCACAACAATGATGTGACATATTAATAATAACTAACATTTCTAGAGCCCTCTAAGATTTGTGAAACACTTTACTTACACTCAGCTGATCCTCATAATAATTTTGTGAGGTATATTCTATGTTATTTTTATTCCCATTTTACAGATTAAGAAACTGAGGCTGAGAGCAGTCTCACAGTCACATAGTGACTTTGAACCCAGTAAGTTTCAAAGTGGGAATTTTTTACATACAGGTCTTTCCTGATCCCCAGTCCAGGGTTTTTCCCACTATTCTAAACTACCTTAAAAAAAGCTTTCATGAGTCGATTTCCCCACATAACTTCATAACACATTTCAAGCAGTAAGGAAGGAAACAAGTATTTATTAAGTACCTACTATGTGTCAGGCACTATGCTAAGAACTTTACAAATATTATGTCATTTGATCCTCACAACAACCCTGGAGAGTAGGTGCTATCATTATCATCGTTTTACAGATGAGGAAACTGAGGCAAACAGAGGTTAAGTACTCGCCCAGGTAAATAAAAAGTTGACAGCTGGGAAATGTCTGCTGCTGGATTTGAACTCAGTTCTTCCTGACTCTAGGGTCAATGCTCTATCTACTGAGTCCTAGTCAATGTGGCATATATCAATAAAATCCCTGAAAATTAATTTTAACAGGACAAGATAATATTTTCAAAAAGGTAAACAGGGCCAAGGGCAGCTAGGAGGTTCAATAGATAGAGTGTTGTGCCTGGAATCACGAAGATTCATCTTCCTGAGTTCAAATCTGGCCTCAGAAATTTACTAGCTGTGTGATCCTAGGCAAGTCACTTTACCCCATTTGCCTCAATTTCCTCATCTGTGAACTAGCTGGAGAAGGAAATGGCAAACCACTCCAGTATTTTTGCCAAGAAAACCCCAAATAGACTCACAAAGAGTTGGATATGACTGAAACAACCTAACAACAACAAAAATGTCAATCTGACCTATGTGCAGACCCTATCAGCTGATGCAACTTCCCATTGTGGAAAAGTTTGAAAGTAGATTTCTAGATTAGTAATGACATATAATGAAAGTTGCATCAGCAAAACACCCTAATGGAGTCTGCACATAGGGACATTTTTAAATGCTTTGAGTGGCTCAGAAGAAAGGTTGAAAGAAGATTGTGTTAATAATTAATAATTAATAAATTAATAATTATAATTAATAATAATTACTACCTAAAGTTAGAATTACCAGAAATAAAACTTCACAGATTTCTGGCACTCATTTGTTCTTTCCTGGATACCTTTTATGATTTATTTGATTTCTAAAGTGATAACAGTTATTTGAAGTTATCAAGGAAAACTGAAAATTGAGTAACACTTTGGAAAAAATCCACTTGTCTTGTAGCGGGCTCCTCAGTCATTGTTAGAGCGCTCAGAACAGCAGATCCTGGCCGCATCTAGCTTGGAGGAACTCCTCAGGATCACTCACTCTGAAGACTGGAAGCTGTGGAAATGTCGACTGAAGATCAAGAGCTTAGCGAGTATGGATTCCCGCTCAGCATCCCATCGCTCCACCAGATTCGCGGCAACATTTTATGACATCGAAACACTTAAAGGTAGACGTGGGGTTGTGCTTCTAACTCTCTTGTCAAATTTTTGGCATCGATCATCTAGCCCATCTGTTTCATTATGTTTAAGTAAAACAGGCAGACATGTAAGAGAATGATTTTTAAAAATAAGGGTCTTTTGTCATTCTCTGCTTGAGTATTGATTGGTATTGAATCATGATTCCCAGTTTATTCCAAATGGGAATATGTGAAAAGTGATTTTTAATGATTCAACAGCAAAAGAATAAGATGGCCAAATGTGGAAAAATACTTAACCCTATGATATCTAGGAAATGTAAAGCCAAAAAGAATAACCAATAGAAAAGTAGAACTGAAAGGGGGCTAATATGTATAGTCTTTTGATTTTCCTTCTGTGACCTCCACTGAGAAAAAACAAGGAGATACAGAAAGAAACATTATAATGGATATTGCTATTTCATGATAAATTATGGCAAAAATGAACTCACGACAGCAAAAGAACAAAAACTCCAGCCTAATAAATAAGATCATTTGAATAATATCAAGCTGAATTTTATAACACATACATGTATGTATATAAGTATACATATATACTTTATGCTATATATGTGCTGTATATAGCACTTTTCAAAATGATTTGTTCATATATAATATATACATATATGCATATGTACATACACACACATATACACTGAGTATTCTGAAAGTCTTAGCTATTAATAGTTTAAAATTGCACTATGACTTTTGGAACACCCTGTATGTTATCTCATTTGAAATTATTCACACCAAGTTGGGGAGAATTTATTATTCTCATCCTTATAGAAACTCTAACTCAGAAAGGGTAAGAGATTTGTCCACTTTCTTATAGCCAGTGAATGGCAGAGTTGAAACCTGAAGTTCCTTAGTGTGGTATAGTAGGAAGAATCTCTCTTCCTAATACTACTGCCTCCATTGAAATGATAGTTTTGTGTTTCCATGAGAAGAGATAGGAATCTTTTGGATTAGAACCATTGTAGGTAACCTGGCAAGATAGTAGAACTATCTACCAGGGAAAGTTAGATGCTCTGGCACTTTCTCCATTCTATGGAGTCATGTTTATATGGTACTAAACAGAAGTTTCTCTCATATAAATAATTGATTGTTACAGTCATATCTACTATCTTAGGATTTAAACAGATGGTTAGGCTCTTAAACTGACTATGCTTTAGTTATTTTTTTCTTCCTAGTAGGAGAATGGGAGGTGAATGAATACAAGAGGTTATTCTACACCAAGGATTTCTTAACTTGGGGTCCATACAGCCCCGAGAAGCCCATGGATAGATTTCGGGGGGGGAGGGTCTATGTACTTGGATAGGAAAAAAATACAGTCATCCCTTCCACGTGGTGACTTTCCCCATCATGAGTTTTGACATATCACAGGCATGTGATCGGCATGAGAATTTAATCAGCATGAGAAATTAAATTGGAATTTTGGGAGAGTTTTTTGGAAGCCCCAGACAACATGCTAAGGCCAGCAGACAACACAGAAAAAGTTTGGAAACTCAGAAATGCATAACATATATGTAGAGTATTGTATAATATCACCATAATACTACAACAACTCAGACTTCTTCTGTGGTGCAAAGGGAGGGCCAAAAAATTTTAAGCAGATTTTCCAGATCATGGGGATGCCATGTCCCTAACTCCCAAGATGTGGAAGGGATAACCGTACATCTTTAGTTTCACTAATCTCTAAAATTTATCATTTCCTTCAATTATTAATATAGGCACCAATATGTAAAGGTCCATAGACTTTATAGTAAACTGCCAAACTTTAAAGTAAACTGTCTAAGATATAAAAAAAGGTTGATAAGCTCTGTTCTAGGTGCAACCTAACCTTTGCTTATTCAGCTTTAGACTTTTATCATAATTATGCTTTCCATTAAAATTTAATTAATATAGATATCATACAATGATAAGCATAAACAGCCCAATAAAGCTATAAAAGAATAGAAAAATAAAGAGAATATGAATATAATAAATTATTATAAAGGTAATTTTTTTTCACAAAAATGCTACCCTAATTTAAGTATTCACTTTACATTAAAAACCTTATGATTAATAAAGTAGAATTAAATTATTATCTCATTATTGACTTCTTGGAGCAAATATATATATATATATACTTTTAAAGAACTGAGTAAGTAGAATTCTTAAATATTTAAATGCTTCCCTGCCAAAATAACTGAAAAAATAATGCAACAAAGTCAAAGTAAACTCTATAGCATATCTGATATTTAATAGTTTGCCAAATATCGGGTAGTTTAAGTTTTATTGCGGAAACCTCCAATGGGAGAAATTAGGTCACAGTGAAAATGAAAGCTGAGAAAAAAAAGGTTTAGAAATAGTTATTCTAGTGTCAGTCCTATTTTAGAGAAGTCTACCAAAGCTATGTATTTTAACCAGAAATCTTAGGTTTTTTGGAATTATGCTCTGATTATAAAATCCCAAGGGAACAGACCATTTGTCTTAGCACCCAAGAATATAGGCAGTCAGTAAAGTTTGTTGAACGTGTATTATTTTCATATGGGATAATAATAATAATGATGATAATGACACCTAACATGTAGCATTTTGGATATATTATTTCATTTGATCTTCTGCAAGGTGGATGTTATTATTACCGCCATTTTACAGCTGAGGAAACTGAAGCAAACAAAAGTGACTTGCCCACAAAGCTAGTAAGTGTCTGGGACTGTATTTGTACCCAAGTCTTTCTGACTCAAGACCCAGTACTCTATCCACAATATTCTGATAATAGAGTAATGTCAATTGACAAAGATATAAAAATAAAAATAGAATAGGTTAAAAAAAATCCTGAAACTAAACTGACTGTAAAAATCAAATATTTTCCAAGAAGATATACAGATCCAAAAACAAAGTTTACTCAATATTTGAATATCCTAAGTGTCAAAATCTAACAAAGGCTAGCAAAGTGGATTTTATTTTACAGGAAAGTAATTTCCTTTTTATTGCCAGCAGTTTTTTTTTCTTCTCCTTCCCCTTCGGCTTGATTCTAGTTAGCATAGTTAGAGCATCATTTTATCTGTAGGTCTTAATTTCATCATCATTTAGAACCATGATTCTAGGACATTTCATTATGAGGCATCTTACACAGATTTATGAAGAAATTAGTCTGCTGAATTTTTCATTCATTGTCATTGTCCAAAATACGATCCTTTTGTGATATGTTATCATTAGAAATGTATTTCTACATAGGCCTATGAATACATGCCATGACTGGCTTCAAATTGAAGCAACTGTCTCTGGCTGGGATCCTATAAAGTTCTTAATAAATGTCATTCAATTCAATGTGCTTTTATTTATCTTCTCATTAATCAGCTTTTCCAGATGGATACTGTGCGGTTATAAAATGGATTGGATGATTCTCACCAAAGGAAAATAAATTATTGCCAGTACCTTTACCAGCCCCCACTCCCTCACCATGGATAGAACTAGGAAGAAAGTTCCTCCTTCTCCCCCTTAAAAGACTAGTTTTGCTCATATAAACTGATTAAAATAACCAGCAAATGAAAGAAATGAACACTGGAAACATGAAAATTCTATCATTAATATGGCTACTGCTCACACATTGTAGTACTAAAATATTACTTAATTTACTGTTTTCAATTAATTTTCTTTCTTCAGTTATAGATGAGGAATGGCAGAGAACTCAATGTACTCCAAGAGAGACCTGTGTGGAAGTAGCCAAGGAGCTTGGGAAAAGCACTAACACTTTCTTTAAGCCCCCCTGTGTGAATGTATTCCGGTGTGGAGGCTGCTGCAATGAAGAAAGCCTCCTTTGTATAAACACAAGCACATCATATGTTTCAAAACAGGTAATGCAAATTTTCATGATCCCTATAAAGAGATGCAAGCGCTAATGCCCCAAATCAGAGAACGATGTTAATGATTCAATAATGTGATGGTGAAAGGACATTGTCTGGTCAATAAATAAAATATATTTATCAGCCCAAGAAAAAAGCTCTTTCAGAGGATACCCTATCAGGTTGTCCAATGGTACAAACATTGCTTATGTGAGTGGTGAGGAAAAAAAATGGCAGGTTGCATGGCAAGAAGATTTAGTTAAGAGACATGATGCTGAAAGGCTTGTAAATCAAATTAGAATATTTTGTTATTATTATTATTAGTTTGTTGTCATACTCTTATAGAAGCCTTTTCTTAATGTTTTCTTAATTCCTCTGTGAAAGCTGATATTCTGACAAAATTCTACATCAACTGAATATTTGTTCATCTGAGCACTTGTATCAAAATGGAATAGTAGAACTCTGGCTTTATATGATACTAATAGGACGAATTACTCATAATTTTTATTAGTCAGAATGGGGGAATTTCTGTAACTAAATGACAGTGGAACAATCCGATGTAGTACGATGTGAGATATTTGTGAAAATTCTGACCTCTACTGTTCAAGAGTTAGAAGAATGCCCTCAGTATTCTAAGCAGCAACTGTCAGTTAGAAACGCTTACATAACACGACAGTAATTAGTTTATGTGACTTAAAATAGATTTTTTTGTAGCATACATGAAAATTTGCACAAGCAAGCTAAGATTAAAAACAGAATGAAATAAATAAAGCCAAATAGGTCCTAGTCACTGGCCCAAGACAGGTTTTACTTAGTAAATGTTTTTGTTGTTCAGTTGTTTTCAGTCATGTCTACTTGGCAAAGATGTAGTGGTTTGCCATTTCCTTCCCAAACTTATTTTACAGAGGAGGAAACTAAGGCAAATAAGGTTAACTGACTTGCCCAGGGTCACACAGCTAATAAATGTCTGTGGCCATATTACAATTCATGAAGATGAGTCTTCCTGACTCCAGTCCCATCCCTCTTTCCACTGTACCATTTAGCTGCCCCATTCCTTAGTAAATAGATGGATACTTTAAAAAGTCTTACTCAAAATATTTTAAAAGTAATACAATTATACAAAGTCATGTACTTGCTTTACAAGTATGCATAATTGAAAGTTTTAATTTGGTCCAAACAACAACTTTCACCTCAAAGTTGTAGAATATTTGATGAATTAATAAAATTAGAGAAATAACATTAATACAATAGGTAAAGAAGAGTGCTTCTCTCACAGTCACCCCATGAGGTAGGTACTACAATTATTATCCACCTTATTGTAGAGAAGAGGAAACTGAGGATCCCTGAGAGTAAGGGTCTTGCAACAGGCAAATCATGTCAGAAGTAACACTTCAACCCAAGAAACATATAAAATGGAAACTAAAAACACATAAGATAGAAGTTCAAACTTCTCAGTGCATTTTCTAGACCTGCTCTAAAAGTAGTCATTGCCCATCTTTTGCCCATTTGACAAAATTTTGAGCCTTTCCCTCTAAACCACATTAAGAAGACAGCAAAACTATACTTCAACTTTCTTCCTTGATGGACTTAGAGCACAATGACATCTAGTATATCCTTTTATCTTTTGGGACCCTCTCTGTGAAGTGGCATCAGGTACCCTCATTCCAATTTTATCAGGGAAAATGGGCATTAAGTGTTTAAGCAATTTGATAAAGCTCACACAATGATAGAGCTGGGAAAAGAACCCTATGCTTCATGCTCTTTGCAATAACCTATTCTTGTGTCCACATGACCTCAATTATAGTTTTCATTCAGTTGGCAATTTTCCTATAGTTACTACCATTGAGAATAAAAGAATGCAAGGGGAAATATAGAATGTGACAGTCGTTAAAATAATTTATATGTAATTAAGCATGCATTATAATTATCTTTCTTCTCCAACAGCTTTTTGAAATAACAGTGCCTTTAACAACTGTACCCGAATTAGTACCAGTTAAGGTTGCTAACCATACAGGGTGTAAGTGCCAATCAGCTACTCAGCACCATCCATATTCCATCATAAGAAGATCCATCCAAATCCCTGAAGAGGATCGGTAAGACGGTTGCTCCACTTAATTTTGCTAGGTTTTCTTTTTTCCAAAGCTTTATGCATGTAGCATGATTCTGTCAACACTCAACAAACATGCATTGATACCAGTCTTCTTTTCACCTTCAAGTTCTGATATTGTTCCTTCATCGCATACCTTCTAGATCATTTCCATTTGCACTGACTACTCTTTAAAGTCGCTATGTTGCTGTGCATGAACTCCTTTCTTTATTAGGTGTTAGATGCAAACTGAAGCCAATCTCAAAAACCTTGTTAGGAAGAGACTTTACATGTCTAACACTCAGCATACATTTTTTTTCATATGTGCATAGTTTTATGGGGTTGTAAAACGCTACTCCAGCTTCCCATTTGGCAAACATCTCTTGAGTCCCAGAATAAATAGGTTAAATAAAACTGAGTTTTTTATACTTTGGGAGTCCAAAAGTGCCAAGAAAAGGATGCCTATTGTTGTAGCAGGATGTCTCAAAATTTAAGACATAATGGTATTTTTCTTATTATTTCTTATCTCACAATGGGGTGAATAATACTACCTACGTCACAGGGTGATTGTCAGGAAAGCGCTCTGATGTACCTATTATATTAATGTTACTTCTCTAATTTTATTAATTCATCAAGCATTCTACAACTTTGGGGTGAATAAATGTTGTTTGGACTGAATTTTTCTCATTAATGTCTCTCATCTCTTACATTGGTGAGGGTAATCCATGACCTCTTTTCATTAAGTCATCCATTCGTCATTACAAGTTTGCCTACAAATTCAGGAAGTCAGTGTATCTATCAACTTTGAATATGTTCCTCCTTTCTCCCTTTTTTACCTCGGTGATATAATGTGGAGACTCCACAAGTAGATATGTGGATCAGGAAAAAAAGAAGGACTACACGTGTCCATTTTCTGATTATTTCAGTTAAGAGAGACAAAAGAGACAGCTTGGTCAGAAAGCCTTTATTTTTTCATTTGCATTGCTTTTAATGTAAAATTTCTTTTTAAAAATATATTTTATTGATATATTTCATTCTTAAATTTCCTAGATTTCTCCCTATATCTCTTTTTATAACATCTCCAAAAGATTTTTTTTTAAAAGATAGGGAAGGGG
>NW_020954592.1:10390220-10400584 GCF_900497805.2 Vombatus ursinus | reverse complement strand
CCTGGGCAAGTCACTTAACCCCAATTGCCTAAAAACAAACAAACAAAAAAAAGGGAAAAAGGGGGAAAAAACCAGTAAAACTGAAGAATACATTTTTAAAATCTGGCATTTGCTGCAATCTGTAGATTGCACATCTGTAGATCTCTCCCCTCCCCACCTGCGCCTGAGTAGTGAGGGGAGGTGTCTTTTCATAGCTCTTCTTTGTTCTTTATAAGTCTGGAGCATTCCTTTTTAATTGTTTTGGGGTGGTTGTTATTTCCATTTACATCAATGTAGCCTTTACACATAATATTTTCTTGGCTCTGCTTACTTCAGTTTTCATCAGTTCATGTAAGTCTTCTCATAACTTTTTAACTTTCATACTTTTCATACATGTTCACCATTTCTTATAGCCCAATAATAGTCCATTATATTCATGTACCACAATTTATTTAGCTAATTCTTAACTGATGGGCATCTACATAATTTTCCGATTATACGTTACCACACAAGCTTCTGCTCAAAAATTTTGGTGCATGAAGAGTCCACATGTAATTTCTTGAATTAAAAGGAGATTTCAGATAGCGTCTTCTCCTGCTCCACTATTCAGATTCTGATCACAAAATGCATTTTAAGAATAGCTCGTTTGGCCAGTGTTTTGTTTCGTTTTGTTCTGTTCTGCTCTATTCTGTTGCTAAGCAGAGATACGAGAGTGACTGGTTGGCTGCCATGTTCCTAGGAGAATTTTTGAATGTGCAAATTTCTTCCTACTTACCCATATATGTTCCTAATGCTGTTATATGTTAGATTAGCTTGGTTTTAATCCTTACCAACATTTTAAGAGTGGGAGATTTGCTGTTGAATAAAAATGTTGCACTTTTTCTCCATCCCCAATTTCGATTTTATGCTTACAGTACTCTCCAAACTGATTTCAAATGATCCACATAGGGCTCATGCTTCTAAATCAAATGACAAGTCAGAGAATGACCTGGGCCTTAGAGATTATTTTAATGAGCTAATTTATTTTACAGAAAGGAAGCTAAAAAGAAAAGTAAAGAAGAACTCACATTTATTTAGTATTACAAAGTTTACAAGGTATTTTGCCAAAATAACACAGTCAGGTAGGCAATATAAGTATTAGTATCTCCATTTTAAAGATTGGGAAACTGAGACTCAGAGACATTAAATAATTTGCTAATGACCACAGAATTAGCAAACCTTGGAGCTAGCATTTGAACCCAGTAGTTAACTGATTCCAAGCCACTGGGCCATACTATGCAACTTTACCTCCCTGGCTTCAATGATTTTGATTCTGGAGGAGAGAGCGAGGTTGATGACTTGGCCCAGCTCTGCGTCACTTAAATTCAATTCATTTTCAAGTTAAGACATCACCCTCCTGATGTCATTGGTCCTGGTCCTCTTCAAGAATGAAGGACAAACAATGTATCTAGTAGAAAGTAAAGGATGAGAACCAAATCTCGAGTCCTACTCTTTCTTGTATAGTGTGTGGTTTGTCCTTCATTCTCAAAGAGGTCCAAGCATCAGGAAGATGATGCCATGACTTGCAAGTGAATTGAAGGAGGGCTGTGCAAAGTCACCAGCCTCACTTTCTCCTTTAGAACCACCTGGGTGCAGTGACCAGATACAGATTAGGACAACTGGAAATAGTCTCCTTCCTCAAAAGATATAGGTGATATACAGCCATTCCTATTAAACACAGCTGAACATCAATGACTTCCATTTTAATTAAACTAGAGTGAAGAAAGTATTGGGTTCTAGTTCCAGATAGTAAAAGAAGATAATAAGGATTCAGTGAGATAACGTACAAATAAAAACATTCTGTATAAATGACAGAACTATAAAGCAATGTATCGCCTGCTACAAGCCAGTGTTTTTATTAGATTCAAATTAAAACATGCCTAAGATCACAGATAACAGACACTCAAAGGGAAGAGCAATTTGAGCTGAAGGCAGCAGCCCTGGAACTAAACACCACGTTCTTAGTTCACAATAAAGAGGAGTCAAAAAAGTCAATTTAAATCATGTTTGCTACTTAATTTTAAAATTTTGCTAAATGTAAAGAAATGCAACACTTTCTTTAAAAGTCACTAAAATATACTTGTGCCATTTTTAATTTTTGCATATATGAAGGAATGTAACATTTTACAAATATGAGAATATATTGCTAACACTTCAGTGGAGTCAACTAGCATTTCAGTAAAGTCTGTATCTTTCAGAATATCAGCTAATTCAACAATTCAGCTCAACAAATATTAAATACTGTATGTAATACACCTGAACAAAGGATTAAGGATTTAAAAAACCCTCCATCCAGAAAGTTTATAGTCTCCATATATAAGTAAATACAATTATGTAAAGTAATTTCAAGGAGAGGACACTAAAACCTTGGGTGGGTATAAGAAGAGTTAAACTGGATAGACGTTCTGCTTATGGGGGATCACCTGTGCAAAGAAGCAGAGGGATGGACTGTTGTGTACAAGGAATAGCCAATAGGTTGATTTGACTAGCACACACAGTGCATGAAAAACAGTAACATGAAATAAGACTGGAAAGGTAGGGGGGAGCCATTTGTGGAAGGTTTTAAATACTAGGTAAATTTGGACCACTCAAGAAAATGAGAGCTCTCTGAGTCCTGAGAGGAATTTTAAAGGGAGAAGACTTGATTAGATTCTCCTGCCTACTTTGGTTCCTTTACTTGGCAGCAAATGCCTCTCCCAATTAGTGGTTATGTGGTAACCTAAAGACTACTGTAGATAAAGGGGAAAAAATGAGGATACTCACCCATAAGACATGTATCCAAAAGTGATTTTCCAAAGGATATTTTTTACAGTTGGTTGGAAACAGGAAGGAAAAGATGCTGATTCTTCAAATCTACATCTAAATAGGGGTGGTAATATGGCAAATGGGAAATTGACTTACTAGATTTTCCTTTTCATACGGGAAAAGTCCTATCCTTAATACATGTTAGAGATGCTCCCTTCTTTTGGAAGGTGGGTTCCAGGATACCTATGGGTGGAGAGCAAGTTATCAAAGTTATCATCTGCTCCCTCTACTTCCTCTCTTTCCTTTGCTTCTTGGAGAACAGCAATCGGGTGAGAGGAACAAAAGCATTAAATTGGAATGCTTCCCAATTTACTCAAGGACAGGAGGGATGTGAGAAGGGGGATGTGAAAGCATCAAGAAAATCAGCTTCACAAGTACAAGAGGGGACAGGTATGATTAGACAGCAGCTACTCTGTAAAAGGTCAGATGGTTTTAGTGGACTATAGTACCCAATATTCTGGAAGGAGGGAAGCAAGCATTTATTAAGCATCTACTATGTGCCAGGTACTATGCTAAACATTTTACAAATATTATTTCATTTGCTCCTCACAACAGTCCTGGAAGATGGGTGCTATGTGGTAGTCCCCCCCACCCCCCAAAAAAACCTAAACCAAAACAACTAGTACAGTGTTGGACTACCTTAAGAGATGTGTGGTTGTTCAGTCGTTTCAGTCATATCTGACTCTTCATGACTCCATTTTTGAAGTTTTCTTGGCAAAAATACTGGCATGGTTTGCCTTTTCCTTCTCCAACTCATTTTCCAGATAAGGAAACTGAGGCAAATAGGGTTAAGTGACTTGCCCAGGGTCACCAGCTAGCAAGTATCTGGGGCTGGATTTGAACTCACAAAGATGAAACTTCCTGATTCCAAGCCAGTGCTCTATCTACTTAGGAATAGAGAAGTGATAGTCCATTGTACTGTCCCTCAGCAGACCTCAAAGGACAGTGATAGTTAGAAAGTGTCCAGGAAAGAGCAACCGTTGCACTGAAAGGCCTTGAATCAATGTCTCATGAGGACTGGTTGAAGGAATTGGGCATGTTTACTCTGGAGAAGCCCCTAGGAGAACATGAATCTGTCTTTAAGGACTTCAAGGCCTCTGAGAGAAAAAAACAGAGAAATGGGTAGAAGTCTCAAAGAGGCAAATTTAGGCATTTTTTGTGAGTGGAAAGAATGGGACAGATGTAATAGATGGTAGGAAGGTCAAAATGATTAGACTATAGAATATGTGGAGGAGAAAAAAGGGAGTGGAAAAAAAGATGAAAATGAGAATTTGGGTGACTGGATGCAACATATGTTTATAGAATGAAAACTGGAAGGGATTTTAGAGATCATTAAGCCAGCTTTCTCATTTTACAGATGAGGAAACCTCAAGAGCTGAAATGTCCTGCCCAAGTTCACATAGGTAGCACAGGGAGGAAGAGTGACTTCCTATTCTTAATAGAATGAGGGAAATTTGGAGGAAGAATATATTAGGGAGGGGGGTATGAGGTCCATTTTAGACATGCAGAGCTTGACGTCACCATGGACATCTATGTGAAGCTGTCCAGCAGACAGCTAGGACTTGAATTCAGGAAAGAGATCAGAATTGGAAGTCATCTGCATAGAGATTATAATGGAGCTGAGAATAATGGATAATGGATGAGAGGAAGCTAATGAGTTTGCCAATGCAAAGAGTATACAGAAAAGAGGGCACAGGACAGACTTTTGGGATATGCCAACACGTGTTGTTGTTCAATCATTTCAATTGTGCCCAACTTTCTGCAACCCCATTTGGGGTTTTCTTGGCAAAGATACTAGAGTGGTTTGTCATTTCCTTTCCCAGCTCATTTTACAGATGAGGAAACTGAAGCAAACAGGGTTAAATGATTTGCCCAGGATCACACAGCTATTAAGTGTCTGAGACCAGATTTGAACTCAGGAAAATGAGTACAGACCTGGTGCTTTAGTGGGCATCTAAAGTGAAAGAAGACTAAGAAGAAACAATAGAATTAGCATTCCAAAAGACCATGACAGGAAAGATAATTGGGATGAATCAATTAAGATAAAACTCAATGGGGATATATGTAAAGTCTTATATTCAGGGTCTAAAATCTACTTGCATGGTGCATGGAACAGATACATAAAAGGAGGATAAATGAGCTACTTCATAAAAGCCAAGGGAGAAGACAGTGTCTAGAAGGAGGTGGTCATCAAAGTACAAAACTACTAAGAGGTCAAGCAAATAGAAGACAGGGGGAAAAAGCCATTGGCTTTAGCAACTTAAAAGGACAATTTGTAGTCTTGGAAATCAGTTTCATTCAAGCGGTGAGGTCAGATGCTCTTGCAAGAGATTAAGAAGAGAGGGGTAGGTAAGGAAAAAGAAGCAAGGAATGAGTAGTCTTTCTAGGAGTCTGGCCATATAGAGATAATTTACCATCATTGTCATCTGTAAAATGAGCCGGAGAAGGAAATGGTAAACCACTCCAGTATCTTTGCCAAGAAAATCCCAAATAGCATCACGAAGATTTGGACATGACTGAAAAATAAATGACTGAACAATAATATGAAAAAATATATATAGCCGTGTGTGTGTGTGTGTGTGTGTGTGTGTGTGTGTGTACCAAAGACTATACAGGTTGTTAGACAAAATACCTGAACTTTAGACACAGATTAACAATTTCTGGGGGAGATGTGATATATTATTGTCTGGCTTTCTTGGGGAAAAAAAGTATTATGAACTGTCATAAAATTATGAACTGTCATAAAAATATGCATATGATTCATAAGTAGAGAAAAAGGGAATTTTGGACATGAAATTGTGAATATACTTAGAGCTAGTTTAATATATATGTATTATATATATATATATTTAACATGGTAGTAGCAATATTGTCCTGCTTGCCTGTGTCCTCTTCTGAACTTTCTTTGGTTCTCTTCTGGGTATTTTAAAAATACTCATTGATACTTTTCTTTCCTTTCTTCTTTTATTTTTTTTTTGTGTCACTTACTTCTTCTCCTCTCTCTTCCCTTCCTCAAATAAAAGCCTTCCTTTGCAGCAAGTATAGTAAAGCAAAACAAATTATGTTGTATGGATCATGTCTGAAAATATATGTCTCATTCTTCATCCACAATCTATCAGCTCTCCCTTAAGAGGTAGGAGGCAAACTTCTTCATCAGTCTTCTGGAGTTATGATTGGTCATTGCATTGATCTAAGTCTTTAAGTCTTTTAAATCTTACGTCCTTCTTTTCCTTTACATGGTTGTAATCATTCCTTCAATAGTGCTTACTTCAATCTGCATCAATTAATACTAGTCTTCAAAGGTTTCTCTAATTCCATCCCTTTTGTTATTTCTTATAATGTAATAATAATAGCCCAATACATTCACATATCATAATTTGTTCAACCATTTCTAATAGATGGTTACTTTGTTTCTAGGTTTTTGCTAAAATAAAAAGTGGTACTATAAATATTTTTGTACATATACATCCTCTCCCTTTGCCTTTGATTTCTTTTGGCTATATGCTTACTAGTAGTATTATTAATAGGGTGGTTTAGCAACTTTTTAGACATCATTTCACATTGCTTTTCAGAACAGTTAGAACAATCCACAGCTCTACCAAAAATGTGTTTATGTGCTTGTTCTCCCACACTTCATCCAACAATAGGCTTTTTCCATGTCCATCTTCTATAATCTGATGAGTGGAAGAATATTGTACACAGTAACAGCAATATTGTATGATGATTTACTGTGAATAACTTAGCTATTCTCAGCAGTACAATTATCCAAGACAATGTGCTGTCCATCTCCAGAGAAATATCTGGTGGAGCCTGAATGCAGATTGAAGATACTTTTTCTTTACTTTCTTTATTTTCTTGTTTTTTTTTTAACGTGTGTTTTCTTTCACAGCATGACTTACATGGAAATGTGTTTTGCATGACTACATATGTATAACTTACGTCAAATTGCTTGCCTTCTCAATGCAGGGTGGGGAGGAGGAAGGAAGAGAAAGAATTTGGAACTCAAAATTTGAAAAAATGATGTTAAAATTGTTTTTACATGTAATTGAGAAAAATAAAATACTAAATTTAAAAAAGCAGTCTGATGAATGTGAAGTGAAACAACAGTTTGCTTTAATTTGAGTGATTTGGAACATTCTTTTATGATTGTTAATAGCTTGAAATTCTTCCTCTGAGAACTGCCCGTTCATATATTTTGGCTAGTTATGCCTAGGATCAATTCCATATAATCTTGATCATCAGATAATTATCAGAGAAATATGAGTAAAGAATTTTTCATCAGTTAAGTTTTCCCTTCTAATTATAACTGCATTGATTTTGTTTTTGCAAAAACTTATAATTTTATGTAACCAAAACTGTCAATTTTATTTCCTGTAATCATCTCTATTCTTAGTATGGTCAAAAATGTTTCTATCTGTAGTTGCCATAGGTATCTTCTCCCATTCTCCTCTAATTTGTTTATGATATGGCCTTTTATATCTAGGCTAAGCATCCATTTGGATCTTTTTATGGAATATACTGGGATATGTTAGTCTAAGCTTAATTTCTACCTGTCTGTTTTCTAATTTTCCCATCAGTTTTTGTTGAATAGTGAGTCCCTTTTCCAGTACTCCCCATCGTTGGCTTTGTTGAGCACCATGCTACCTTAGTCATAGGATTATATAATCATAGAGTTAGAGCTGGAATGTCCTCAGAGGACATTGAATCCAACCTGATGATTTTATAGATGAGGAAACTGAGGAGCAATTGGCTTTGGATCTTTTGTGATTAATTTATTCTATTGATCAATCTTTCTATTTTTTAACCACTTCCAAGCTGTTTTGATGATTACTGTTTTGTAGTATGTGTTTTGAAATCTGCTACTCATAGGTCCCCTTCCTTCCTATTTTTTCATAATTTCCCTTTGAGATTCCTGACTTTTTGTTCTGCAAAATAAATTTTATTATTATTATTTTGTCTAGTTTTATAAAGAAATACTTTTATAGTTTAATTGTGTTGGCATAACTCCCTAAATTAAGGTGATATTGTCATTATTAGCATATTAGCACATGCAAAATGAGCAATTAACTTCTCTCAAATTACTTAACTCTTCCTTTATTTCTGTAAAGAATATTTTGTAGTTACATCTACAATTCCTGTGTGTGTTGGAAAGTAGACCCCTGGATATTTCAAATATTCTATTGTAGTTTTGAATGGAATTTCTTTTTCTGTCTCTGTTAGATTTTTGATGGTAATATACAGAAAGGCTAATGATTTTGTGGGTTTATTTTATAAACTACTACCTTATTGAAATTATTAATTGTTTCTATTAATTTTAGTAGAATTTTTAGGATTTTCTAAAGAAACTTTAATGTTACCTGTAAAAAATAATAATTTTATTTCTTCTTTGCTTATGTTTATTCCCTCAGCTGGTTTTTCTTGCCTTGTGGCTATACCTAGTATTTCTAGAAGCATAATAAATATGGTAGTTTTGACAATGGATAGCATTACTTTACCTCTAATCTTACTGGAAAGAATTCTGGCATCTCCCTATAATGCTTGCTCTTGGCTTCATATAGACACTTTAAAAAATATTAAGAAAATGTACATTTATTCCTCTACTTTAGAGAATTTTAAAACATAAATAGGTATTGTATTGTGTTTAAAAAAACTTTTTCTCCCCTCTTTGACATAATTATGTGATTTTTGTTTTTATTATTAATATAGTCTATTATGTTTATAGTTTTGCCAATACTGACCTGACTCAACTTATCTGGAATAAAGCCAACCTGAACGACATCACTTCTGCCCCTTGTATTTTATTGCTGGGATCCTTTAGGACCTTTTGCATCAACATCTTAATCAGGAGCCTATCTCCTCCTTTGAAAACCTCAGCATAGCAATGATTTATTTTGTAAATAACAGTGAATAACATTTATAATATGTTGAGTTCTTTAACGAATTAATATTAAAGAATTTAGACTCTTTTAAGAAATATGAATAGGAAAGTTTCAACAATTATTTTGGAAATCACTGATTTGTAATATTTGTAGTAATTTGTAATGTAATATAGGCAAGTTTGAGGTAGATGAACAAATATAGATTAAAAGGTTAAACGATTAAATGAATGTATAAGATAATTAAAGTATTCACATTGTTTTAATTAAAGTATTAATTTTTTTAATAAATACAAACACCTTTAGGGAAGGAACTTCCTTTTATGTATTTTTACCCCCAGCTACATAGGAAAGGAACAGAATGGGTTGTATGTGAAAGGAGGTTTACTTAATTTTTTTTTTTTTACCAAATACTTAAATATGGATGTAAAAAAATAAAAGTCACTTCTTCCATTTGGTAAAGGGACACTTCACAGAGAAGCAAATTTAGCCTTAATGTTGTTTTTTTTTGTCATTGTCACATTTCCTTACTTCTTGTATATGAACTCTATCGAGAACTGTAATGATGATGGATTCTGAATGCAAACCAAAAGATTTAAGAAAATTAATCTCCCAGAGTGTGGTTCATGGCCCACACATCCCCTTTTGTGACACCTATTTGTGACATCTTATTTCTTGTGTCTCTTTATCTGTGTACTTGACCAACATTTCTCTTTTTTATCAGCTGTCCCAAAGCAATGGTAATGCAAATACATAAAATTTGCCAGATATGTTCCACTGTTTAAAAAGAATCTTACAATATGTAAGACCTTGATTATGTGATCCAGCATTTTTATACACAACCTAAATCAAAATGTGCCTGTGATCACAGATTGCAGACCAAAAGGAAGACCAACTGAAGTGGAAGACAACAAGGGATCCAAGTAGAGCATTTTTAGTCCAGAATCAAAAGCAAAACCTTCATTCTACTTATTTCTGCATATTTTTAATTTTTAAAAAGTTTAGAAAATATAAAATGTTCAATATTTTCCTTAAAAGTATCTAATTGTATTTGTGTCATCATTTGTTTAAAAAAGGGTAAATATAAAGGAATACATTGTTTTTGTTTACTTCTCTTCATATTCATTATGGAGAAAACTATTTTTTAAACACTGTTTTTACAATATCAAAGATCACAATAGTCTTCTACCTAATATGGATTTCTTGTAGCAATTTTTGGTCTTATGATTTAAAAAAAAGATTCCTGTAGGCTATTCTCCATTTCTATGTGAATCATTTCTAAATACAGAATTGTTCTTTATAGAACATGGTGGTGCATGCCTATAATCCCTTCTACTGAGCTGGTACACAGTTTGAGCTCAGGAGTTCTGAGCTAGAGTAAGGCTAAAGCCCACTGGGTATCTACTTTAAGTCTGGCACCATGGTAAGCCTCTGGGAGTGGGGAGCCACCAGTCTGCCCAAGGAGGGGCAAACCAGTCCTGGCTGAAAATGGAGAAGGTCAAAGTTTCTATACTGATCAGCAGTGGGATTGGGCCTGTAAATGGCCTCTATACTTCCATCTTAGGTGAATAAGGAGACCCAATATAAAATATTTTTTAAATATATGTAATTATAAACATTTATAAAGCACCCATGAAATTCCAGAGACCATACTAGATGTTGGAA
>NW_020954592.1:10324174-10390198 GCF_900497805.2 Vombatus ursinus | reverse complement strand
ACACACACACACACACACACACACACACACACACACACACACACCAGTTCCTATGCTCAAGTAGTTTATTTTCTATAGTTCCTACAGTACAACAGAGATTCCTTTTTTTCTAATGATAAGACATTGGTTAAAGACAAATTATTTAAGTGTATAAAATGTTTTCTATCTGCTTGAACGATTATTGCTGTAAACATCTAAAATTAATTCATTGTTTCTTTTTTTTCACAGTTGTCCCAACACCAAGAAAGTCTGTCCGGGTGAATTGACATGGGATAGCAATAAATGTAAGTGTGTCACACAGGAAGAGAGTCCTCTCAATGGGATGGAAGGTAATGATGACATCAGTAACCATACAAACTTCTTTCTCTTTGTTTCTTCAACTTACAGACAGTTTAGAGGGCCCTACAAAAGTAATCTCTGATATTGGAAAGTATTCGTCCATGAAGAACATTTCAAAATCAAATACTATATAGACTACAATTCACTGAGACAGCTATGCCCATCTCAAGAGGCATATAGAGCATTTTTGGCTTCCTGGTTTCTTTCATCTCTACCATGCTAAAACTTGCCAATAACTTGTAAAAACAGAAAACAATAGGAAATAGCAGTAATTATGTACAAAGTTAAATTAAATGTAAAACATTTATACTGGGAATTGGGAATAACATGATATGAGCCATCCTCATAGCTCAAAAAACCATGATTCTAGAGGTTTTTGGCCTAAAACATTTGGCTATAAAATTCATGTCTTTCAGGTTTGACATAGTGCTCTACACACAGTTGGTACTTCATAAACATTTGTTGATTAATTAATACCAAATCAGTGTGTTTGGGATTTGAATTCCCAAAGAAACTTGATGTGCCATAGAAGAAAGAAAAAATGATCACACAATTTGAGCATTGTATTTTATCAATGACCTCCATAAGAACAGCAAAAATTCAACTTAAAGATGTATTCCTTGGCAACCCAAAATAATCAGCAAACTATCTGTCAAGTTATTTGTGCCTTGATAATGGTGATGATAAAAATACTACTATCTGTGTGGTCATTTGTCACCAAAAAAGTATGAGCTCCTAGAAAATGGGCTAATGCCTAACATAGACTTTCTAATTCTTCCAAATGTAGCATAAGGCTGTGTACACAGCTGCTGCTTCATAAATATTTATTGTTGAATTAACACCAAATTGATGGAATGAGTATCCTCTAACATTCTAAATGTTCATATTTATAATACTAATGTAAAAGGAAAAATGAACTGAAAAGACTTGAAATGAATAGGTCCTGTTGGTACTCTTCCTTCTCCTTTCCTTTACAGTCTGTACCATGTCTAGATTATATACCCTTTGCCTCTTAGAATATCAAGATTAATCTTGCATGCCATTTCCACAGAAAGCCTTCCCTGACCCCCTTATCCGCTAGCGCTCATCACCTTCCCCTCAAATTATCTTGCATGTATTTATCTACAGGGGCAACTAGGTGACACAGTGGATAGAATGCTGGGCCTAGAGTCAGGAAAACTCATCTCTCTGAGTTCAGATTGGCCTCTGAGACTTACTATTTGACCCTGGGCAGGTCACTTAATCTTGTTTGCCTCAGTTTCCTCTATCTGTAAAATGAGCTGGAGAAGGAAATGCCAAACCACTCTAGTATCCTTGCCAAGAAAACCCCAAATGGGGTCACAAAGAATCAGAAACTTCTGAAAAATGACTAAACAACAACAAAAAATATTTCTCTGTAAGCAGACACTTGTATATATTTACCTACTGTATATATTTATCTACTACATGTTGTACATGTAAGTATATGTAAACTCCTTGGGAGTAACAACTGTTTTTGGTTTGTCCTTGTGTCCCTAGTACCTACTTCAGTCCCTTGCACAAAATTAATGCCTTATAAATGCTTGTTGGATAGATCTATTCTCATATTCATTGGATCCTAAAAATGACTGGAGAATTTACTAACAAAAAAAAAGCCAAAATCCAAACCTAAACACTATCTTGTATTTTCTATGGCTTCCAGTCAATTGCGTGACTGTATGGACTTCTACAGAATGTGCTCCACAAAAGCCTTCTTGTTCTCCTCTCATATGTTCATAAGGAATGCCATTAATGTGTGTGTGTGTAGACTTCTTCTAATATTATAGAGATGGGAAAGCAAGAAAACGGTTTAGTAATTTTTACATTCTCTCAGTCACTTTTTTTTTAAAGGTAACAATAATGTCTGAGATTTCCCCTATGCCTTTGTTATCTTCCCTTCTTTCCCCTATCTGGAGAAAAGGTTCCTCAATGCCCTAACAATTGAGTCACCTTTAACAGGGACCTCTTTTCTCTATATTGATCTAATCAACACCATGTGCCAGGTACTGTTCCAGGTGCTAGAGAAACAAAATAAAAAATGCAACAGTTTCTGCTTTCTATGGAGGGGAGGCATATAGTTCACCTGAACTTTAAATTTTTGGTGGATTTCTTTTTTTCAGGGCTATTTCCTCTCCCCCAGCCCCCCAGGCCTATGTCCAAAACTATGATGGTAGAGTCCAAATGTAAATGTGGTAGCTCACCTACTCTGAAAAGATCTTTAAGGTCTTTTCTAATTTTTTCATCTTTTTGTTGTTCTTATGGCTAACAATCAGATGTACTTATGTGCCCACAACTACAAAGAAAGATAAAAACAGTCTTTATCCTCAAGGAATTCACATTCTAATGAGGAAGAAATCATAAATAACTAGGTGTATACAAGATATATACAGAACAGAAGGAAGATAATCTTAGAAAGACCCTAGTAGCTGGAGAGGTTGGGGGGAAAAGAGACTAGAAAAATTCTCCTGAAGAAAGTAAGACTTAAGTTGAGTCTTGAAGAAAGAGGAAGAGCATTGCAGGAATGGGGAGAACACCAGTGCGAAAGCAAAGTTGTAGGATATGGTGTGTCATGTATGCAAAGAACAACAAATAGGCACGTGTAGTGGGTTCCTAGAGTGCTCAGTAGGGAGTAAAGGATAAGAAAACCAGAAAGGTAGGAAGGAGCCATATTATGAAGAGCTTTCAATGACAAAGAGAGGAGTTTATATGTTATTGAGTAGGGAGATGATATGGTCAGATCTTCACTTTTGGAAAATCACTTTGACAGCTGAGTGAAGGATGGATTGGAGTGGAGAGTAAATACCAGTAAGCAATAAGAACCTCTGCCAGAACTTGAATTCAGGTCTTTTGATTTCAAGACTGGAACGCTTTCCATTAATCTAAGGTGGTAGTGTTTGTTTTTTAAGAGCTCATGGGGTAAAACAAAAACCCAAGGAACTCATACTGCAAATACTCTATCCACATTTTTCTCTTCCTGTTTAGAGCACTTCCATCTTCAGGAACTAGCTATTTGTGGGCCCCATAGGAAATTTGATGAGGACCACTGTGAATGTGTCTGTAAAATGCCTTGTCCTGATGATCTCATTCAGAACCCAGAGAACTGCAGTTGTTTTAAATGCCAAGAAAGTATGGAGAGCTGTTGTCAGAAGCAAAAAATATTCCATCCAGACACCTGCAGGTGAGCACTTTCCATGACTGCCATGTTTTTACTAAGTAGTCTTAAAAGTAACTGTTCTTTTGATTGAGTAGTACTTCTTGAGTCAATTTTTTTCTCAGTAACTTAGAGGTAGCTATTGCATGGTCAATAGAAGACTAGCTTTGGAACCAAGAAGACACAGGTTCAAATCCTGTATATATTAGCTGCATATCCTGGCAGCCCTGAGCAAATTAATCTCCCAGGGTACTAGGCAATTCTCTAAGAATAATAGTTGCAGAGAAAGTGCATTATATAATGTGCTATCATTAATTTTTAAAGTAACAACTCTTTTGATTGAGTCATACTGACTGAGTCAAACTTTTCTCAGTTCCTATGTCATTATGTAGAGATTTGTATAGGTTGTTAGAGCATCACTTATTGCATAACAGGATCTTAGCCCTTGACAGGAACAAATTCTCAGACTACTATATTATTGTGTTGAGTTGAGAAACCAAGAAATTTTACTGAGTATATTTTTAATTCTGAATCTGCAGCATAGACTAGGTTTGTGTAAACAGATAATTAATGATTAAAAACTTGAAAAACCATTGGCTTGTTTCCAAGTATCCAAGTGCCTTGGTTCTTCTCAACTTTTTTAAGGGAAGGAGAACCAATTCATTCATAATATGAAGCAACAAATGATAAAAATGAGTAGACCATATTGTTAGTTAGGATGTATTACTTCTGAAGTATATAGGTCTGACTATTCAGAATTTAGATATTAATATTTTAGACAAGTACTTGGCAAATACATAATGAAAAATGAAAGTTAGAAAAAGTCCGTCAAAGATATTTTTTTAATTATGCAAGAAGAAGTTTCTACTAGTTAGGATTTGGTTCCTCTGAATGTAGACTTTGATCCTAAGTTATGGCTCTCACTTTCTTTTTCATTAACAGCTGTGAGGACAGATGCCCGTTTCACACCAGGACATGTATAAATGGAAAATCGATATGCGCAAGGCACTGCCGCTTTCTGAGGGACAAAAAAGGCCCCCATGGACTCCATGGCAGAGTAAATCCTTGAAACAATTTTTATCCCACTCCAAACCCCTACCTTTTTGGATTTCTGTAAACAGTGTGCTGCTTTGCCAAGTTGCTGTCACTTTCTAAGTGTTAGTAAAAATGAGTCAACATCTATTTCACTTAGCAAGAGTGAAACTAGTCCACATTCATTTATTCCATTAAAAAAACTGCCAGGAATGGATTCACTGGGATGCTGGTAATTGTCCACTGCCAGAGGATGCTCATGGGGGTGAAGGATTGGAGAAGGAGCCTACTTGGAGCTTTTTTTTTTTTTTAACAAGGAACAAATTGGATAATTTGCAATGGAGTAATGGTTACTATCCAATTGTTAAGGAAAATGGACTAAACCTTTGCTAACTGCAACTCTTGTGAAATACTCAGATTTTCTCTTGTACAGAATTTGATTTGTAATATGTTCAGCACTGACTTTTTGATCTACTGTCCAGCTTTTGATTATTGAGTTTGTTGAACTACTGCCTGATGTTTCATATTTAAATATATTTAAGTAAATAAATGTATCAGTTATTCAAGCTACATATTCTCATGCATTATAGCAGTTTTCCCAGTCCTAAAATAAGGCAACTGAACTAGATTTGATCTTCTTAATCTTTTCCATGTCATGGACCCCTTTGGCAAAGCCTATGGATTCCTTCTCAGAATGGTTTTTATATGCATAAAACAGAGCAATCTAATTATAAAGAAAATCAGTTATATTGAAATACAGTTATAAATTGTTTTTTGAAGTTCACAGACTCCAGGTTAAGTACCCCTGGATTAGATCACCTCTAAGGATTCTGATTCCATGATTCCATTCTCCCCCAAACATCACAAGGATAAGCCTATGTTCAGTTTTAAGCACTCAGTTTTTGTCCTGGTCCTTAGTTTTCTTCTGGGCCTGTCAACCTTTTCTTCCTCCCCTATTTCTTCCCTGAATTATGGCAAGCACTTAAAGCCTACCTATTCCAACTGTGATATAAGGGAAGAAACTGATGAAATAGTGAACTCATTGAATCAGAGATAAAAGTAGTGAAAACCAGAAGAAGGTATGCATATGAGGATTTGTGAAATTTCTCTATTCTAAGGACCTAGCCTACATCCTAGAGGGCTAATATGAGGATCCCCAAGACCTAAATTATAGGCTGGTTCCTTTCCTACCTAGATTTATTCTAGGACAAACTTGGTCAACAAGTACAAAAAAGGAAGCAGTACTACTTCTTCCTCAGACAAATGGAGTTACATCTAGAGTTTATCATAATCCTGAGATAGTTACCCTTGAGGGACAAGTTTGTGGGTTTTTTTACACTTCTTTTTAACTCCCTACATTGCTTCTTTCTACAAAGGTAACTCAATAAATGTTGATGTAGGCAATTTATTCCATTAAATAAAACACAGAAAGATTTATAAAGGGTGTGATTGATATAGTCATAAAGATTAGTGTTTGAATTTCTCAAACTCATATCAGCTGGCAGGGCATGGTGGTACACATCTGTAATTCTGACTACTGGGGCAGACTGAAGGTGGTAGATCATTTGAATTTGGGAGTTCTGAGCTGCAGTGAGGCTAAAGCCTATTAGTGATTGAATTAAGTCTGGTGCCAATATTGTTAGCCCCTGGGAGAGAAGGGAGAGGAGGCTACCTAAGCACAAAGCTGCAAATCAGCACACAGAGAGAGAGAAAAAAAAAAAAGAACAGATTAAAGCTTGTAAACCAAACAGTGTTGGGATCAAGTCTATAAGGGGTCACTGAACTTTCAACATAGGCAAGATAGGGAAATTCAGTCTCAAAAAATTAAACAAAGCAAAACTCTTTGTTTCTCTGTCTCTGTCTCTCTCTCCTCTCTGTATAGGTTTATGTATATATTTATGTATCTATCTATCTCAAAAATTAAACAAAAACAAATATCTATCTTAGCTAATTCCTAATTCCTGATAGTTTTCCCTATTTTTTTTTTCTTTTAGAATCACAGATCAATTCTGTCTTTCATTTTTAATTACAGGAAACAGTATTAAACTAACAAGGCAAATTGGAAAGATAGTCACATGAAATATTTTCTACCCTTTTGCAGAGTATAATCCTGAAGAACTTCACTGTAAAATGTAGTCTGGAAACTCCCAAACTTACCTTTTAGTGTCAGTAATTTTTTCACAGTACCCTTATGCCAAAAGAAATACCTAATAGCTCTGTTTATTAAGTACTAAGATCTAAACAACTTAGTAAGCATTCGTATACTAATATCTTAGTAGCTGTTTGAAAAAAATACTCATAAATTGAAAGAAAAATATTTTATTTCATTTTTTGATAACTATAATTACTTACTGATGGGATGTGTGTATTTATTGGACACTGCACAACTTCTTGGCATCAGATTGGACATCACCACCCTCATTTCCAGTTTGCCTTTTTTTTTTTTTTTAATCAGAGCAATCACCAAAAGCCCAATTTCACAAAAATAAGAAAGTTCAAAAAGTTACTGGCATACTTGAGAGTACAAATAAATAAAAACCTATCTCAAACATTTGAGAATGTTATCAAAAGGAATGTAGCACAATCTAATGTTGAAACTGTGAACTACCTCAAGCTAGTAGAGCAGTATCTGATATGTTCAATTATCACTGTGTTTTCCTTGAAAGTGTAAAATATCCCACTGTACCCCTGTGACTTCACTTTGGTGGCTTGCAATGTAGTACAGCACAGTTTGGTATCCATGAGCATAGCTGCTGACTTCAAAGAGAGAAAGTAACTTTTAAAAATTTCTTAACTCCCATACACAGAAACTTTCTTTGATTTTTTTCTTGTCTTTCTTTAGCCAGAGTATAAAAATATGACTGCAGCAATGAAGAGAATTGGGAAAAAGAACAAAACTATAAAGGTTCAAGCATGAACTAGGAAATAATAACAAAATATACTTAAACTTACACACTGGTTATAATAGGCTGTATTTAACATTGCTAGCCTATAAGAACAAAGAGAGAAAAAATGCTGGGAAAGCAATATTCATGTCTGGCCCTGAATGACAAGCAAAAACTCAATCCATCCCTGGGCAACCCTAGGAAGGCAAGTCTTTAACAGCATAGGTACATTATGGTGCATTATGGAGATTGTCTGTGATGTAAGGGCAACTAGGTGGTACAGTGGATAGAGTGCTGGGCCTGGAGTCAGGAAGACTCATCCTTCTGGTTCAAATTTGACCTCAGATACTTCTGGCTGTGTGATTCTGGGCAAGTCACTTAAACCCTCTTTGCCTCAGTTTCCTCATCTATACAATGAGTTGTAGAAGGAAATGGCTAACCACTCCAATATCTTTGCCAAGAAAACCCCAAATGGGGTCACAAAAACCCCAAAATGGGAACACAAAGAATCCAAAAGGACTGAGAATAACTGAATAACAACAACAAATGTGACATAAAGCCAAAGACAGGGTCCTTTTCAGTAGTTTTGGGGTACATATCAAACCTCACCCTGTTCTACAATAGATTCGAACCTACTTTGGCCTATTACCTAACATGTATTTCTGAGGTTGTTCACATGCGGAATAATGTAACCGTAATCCAGGGGGTGCCCAGGATTATATGTTGGTCTATTTTGGATCAAAGATAACTCATACTAGCACATCCAGATCTGGATCTTAACCCTTGAGGCCAACTTGGATAAATATGGATAAGTCTTCAGGGACAAAAGTTGAGAAAACCAGATATGTTCTCTTTGTTGTCATTCTCCAGGAGAAAAATATACCGAAAATCAAAGCCCAGAAATGTATGCTGAAAATCCCCAATGGAAGTATGAGATGTTCTAGGAACACATTAAGCCAGTAGCAATCTCTACCTGGAGAGAGGAAGAGTGGAAGGCTTGGATGAGGAAGCTACAGGGAAGTCAGAAATCTTGGATCATGAATGTGGGTCAGAAGCTGGCAGCATTCAGAGTGGGATGGCAGAACTCTGACAGGGCATTCCATGGGCTTTTGAAGTCCATAGCACTTTGACCTAAGACACACCAAAAATCTCTGAAGATTCAAAACTCTGAACAAGTATGATCTTGGGGCACCTGAAATCCACGAACAACATAAGTGCAGAAACACTAGAAGCAGAAATCAGTGGCAGGAGATCAGGTAATGGACATCAGGATTAAACATGGTCAAGCATCCTAGCCAAGAATGCAGAACACAGAATCTGGCCCTGCCACAAAGCCCTCATTCAGAAATTGAGAGAGATGAGTAAACAGAAGAAAACACTAACCCTGATACAGAACTATCATTGTCCCAGAAATACCCAAAAGTCTAACCCAGAAGATGAAACAAATTCCACGACTACAAGTACAGACTCAGAGAAAAAAAAATGCTCAGTCATAAGATCTACAAGGGTATCTAGATGAAATGAAGCAAGGGTTAAAAGATTAAATTATACATGAAATAAGATTGCTGGAGGAAAGCTACAGAAAGAGAATAAATGGCTTAGAATAGCGGATGGTAAACCTAACCCAAGTGTAATAGGCCAGGCTTCACTAACACCAGTTTGGCCATTCAGGACGAAGAGTAGAACAAAATGAAAGCTTTGTAGAATTCTGACAGTTAACAAAAGGAGGTTTACTTAGTTATATCAGAGGGAGGATATTAAAAGCAGAGAATGGTTATTTAGCCAATATAGAACACTGATTCAGGTGTATGTAGCTTTCTTGCCTCTTTTTTGTCCTTGATGCATTGTGGTCCAAATCTGGCTGATTTTTGTACTTAGGCCACTAGGAGCTACACCAAACCCAGGACTTCAGTCCCTAAACTAAGCCTTAAAGATGGTTTCAATATCTTTTAAGGAAAATGTGTGCAGGAGGCCCTGCAGGACACTTTCCCAACCCACCAAGTAATAGACTTAATGAAATTTTAAAGAACCAAGTTGAAATCAATGACTCTATGAGAAATCAAGAAATACTGGAAAAAATAAATAATTGAAAAGATAGGAGAGAATGTATGCAAATGTAAATAAGATCAAAAGAGCTGATTTCAAAACTGGTCAAGCAGATTCCTAAAAGTCATGTCCTTCCACGCCTGTTGTTGTTCAGGTGATCTCCACTCCCTCCCCCCCCAAAAAAGGCTTGGATACCAAAAAAGTAATCAATGAAAACTGCACAGAATTTTTAGAACCAGAGACTAAAGTGAAAATAGAAAGGACTCACCAAAGATCTTCTGAAAGAAATCCCAAAATGAGAACTCCCAGGGATGTGATAGTCCAAATGCAAAGCTTCCAGGTCAAAAAAAAGTTCAACCAGAAAGAAAGACTTCAAGTACAAAAGAATCAGAGTCAGGATCATGTAAAACTATGCTGAAACTACAATACAAAAGAGAAAAGCAAGAAACAAACAGGGAAACTGCATTATATTTAAAGGCACCGTAGGCAATACCAGCACTTAATTTATGTGCACCAAAGACATAAGGAAAAGTTAATAAACTATAGAGATAAAAACATAGCGAAATTATAATAGTTGGAGGTCACAATGAACCACTTTTAGACCTAAACCAAAAAGAAAAAAAAAACTAACAAAAAGATAATTTTTTTAAAAAAAAGTTTAGAACCTGAAAGAATTTTGTAAGAATAAAGTATGATAGGCCTCTAGCAATTACTTAATGGGATTAAAAAGAAATTCACATCTTTCTCAACTGAGCTTAGCACCTTTACAAAAACTTACCATATATTAGGCCACTTGCTGTTCAATTGTTTCAGTCATATCTGACTCTTCATGATCCCATTTGGGGTTTTCTTGGTAAAGATACTGGAATGGTTTGTCATTTCCTTCTCCAGCTCGTTATACAGATGGAGAACTGAGGCAAGCAGGGTTAAGTGATTTGCACAGGGTTACACAACTAGTAAGTGTCTGAGGCCAGATTTAAACTCAGAAAGCTGAGTCTTCCTGACTCTAGGTTCGGCACTCTATCCACTGTGCCACCTAGCTGCCCTATATTAGGGTGCAGCAGTATCAACAATCACAACTTCAGGAGACTTATATGAAACCTATGTTTATTGTATGAGAAATGAACATGCATGTGGTACTCGAAGAGTTCACAGTTCTTACAGAAATTTGCATATTTGTTGCATATAACAAAAGGAGGAGGAGAAGACAGAAAGGCGTATGGCAATGTAGGGGAAAGGTACAGTAACCCCTCCTGAAGGGGAGGTGGAAGGCAATGGCAAAAGCCAAATTCTTTTCCCTTGGGAACTGCTGGACTATGAAGATAGGAGGGTGTGCTTATCTGCAAAGGACACTGATATGCGTACAAAGGGTGCCCTAGGATTAAAAATAATATTAAGGGTTAGTTTCCCAGGTCCCCCTGAAGGGGTTTAAGGCTCATTCTGTAGCCCATCCTGTACCTTGAGATCCTGGAACTTGAGAGCTTCCCTTATCTTAAAATACCATACAACTCGTACCAAAAGAGTTGCCTTTGTTTCTCTTATTGTATTCCTTATCCTGTCATTCATCTTCCTCATCCTATGTCACGACAATTTTTCCTTATCTTGTAAGCAACCATCTTCCTCATCTTGTTTGTTCTTATCCTGTCCCCAATCTCCAACCCCCATAAGAAACCATAAAAATACATCATCATCCTACAGGCTGTATAGCTTTCTGTCTATATAAGCCTGAGTCTTTTCCTATATCAGGGCCTTCGTTTAGCTCCTTGCTAACCTCAGGCCCATGAAGCTTTCACGAAATAAAGCTCCCAATGGTTACAGAGAAGGTCTAAGTGAATTTTTTCATACCTGAACCTAAACCTCAACAGACATCAGCTGCACAAGCATTTTTCCCAGCCTGACAGAGACTGGCTGGCACCTGTCTTGCCTCCCAAGGACACACAGGGAGTCTAGACTGGGTGCTGACAACATATTATGTCAGCTTATGGGGCACGGGGTTTCCCCCATGACATACTTAGGTCTTCCTGCATGCTATAGATCCAGTGTCTCTGGAAAATATGGCAAATCAAAAAAAAAGACAAGCTCAGGGCACCCCTTTTAACAGCCCTTAACAGAAGCTTCATAAACAAATGTAGAAAAGCATAAATATTGGACATATCCTTTACTGTCTACGATGAAATAAAAATTATAATCAACAAAGAATTCTTTTAAAAAGGATTAAAATTTAACTGGAGGCTAAATAATTTAAATATAAAGACTGGAGGGGATGGATCAAAGAACAAAGCAGACAAACAAGATAATTACATCAAAGAAAGTGACAACAATGAGATACCATACCAAAACTTTTCCAATACAGTCCTTATAGGGGAAAATACGACTATTATCAACAACAACAACAAAAAAGCAAGCTGTATGTATCAGAAATCTAAATACAGTGCTCTTTTACTGTTCTCCTTTGTATGCAGAAATGCTCCTTTTAGTTGGTTTGTCAAGTAAAATTTGTGATGTAACAAAAAAAAATAACTATTTGGGGAAAAAATTCTCTTTGGAACTTTTTGGTGTTGCGTAATAGTCACCCATTACTACTCCATAAATATTCCAAGAGTTATTGTATACTGAAGTAACATTTACGGCAATTAAAGCGACCTTGACAGGAGCTGTTCCAATGATGTTGCTGCAGACTGGTTTCTCATTCCAGCTCCTTCCATGGTGGCATCAATTACTAACTCCACTGGCCTCACAACCACCCACTCTAATGAAGGCACTGTGGAGGCCATGGATAATGGGAAATGCAGATAGATTCCAATCCTGGTGTTACTAGGGGTCCATCATCACTTTGGTACTCTTAAAAGTCATTTACTAGGGGCCTGATTCTAAGTTCCCAGCCCTGAATTGTCTTCCAGGAATTGAAGTGTCCTCCTTGTGCCTGAATGGGATGTCATTATTGCATAATTTATTTAGAGATGGGTACGGACCGATTTTGTGATTCTCGAAGACACTTCTGGGTTTACTCATCTTCTATATGCCTCTATTGACTGGCACTTCCCAAGCTCGTCCTAAAAAGAGGGGCGGGCGTTTAGGACTGAACCAAAAAAATAAAAAAAAAAAACTCTGTAACTATGCAACGCTCCAGGGAGGCTGTCTTAGTGCCAACGCAGGGTTACGCCCTGAAGGGAGGGACTTGGAGCGCGGGGCACACTGGGAGTGGTAGTTTTCTTCAGGCTTACGCTAGCAGCAGAGCCAGGCGAATCGCTGAACTACAGTTCCCAGAGAACAGAACGGGTACTTGCATGGCACTCTGGGATTGTAGTCTTGCTCTCGGCAGGAGGAGTGCCAGAATAAGTGATAGGAGAAATCGGGTACGGTCGCCCGTACGTACAAGAGATTTCCAAGTTACGGACAACGCGGCCTTGGCTTAAGAAGGATTAATTCACCTCTCGTGCTTGTGACAGTAACAAGAAAGCGGGAGTCGCCGCGGCGGAAGCACACCGTGACGTCACCACCCTGCCCTTTACCCTTCCCGGGGACGTGTAGTGGGCTCTGAAGGGGTGGAGAAAGCAATGGGCCGCCGTGGCCCGGGAGTCACGTGACCCCAAGGCCGCGTGACGATTGGTTTCTAGCGGGGCGGGGCGCTGGAGCTCGGGTCTCGGAAGTCGAGGTTACCCGCCTTCCAGGGAGGTGGGTGGAGCCATGGCGGTGGCCGTGGGAGGGCCGGACGTCTCTGTGCTGTGGGACTCGCGAAGTAAGTGTCTGTCGGCCGCCGTCCTGTCCTTCCTGCCCCTCTGCCTTGAGGTACTTGGCAGCTTCCGGCCGAGCCTCGCCTTTGCCCCCGAATCGGGGATTGGGGAGAGAGCGGGAGGGCGGCCCTGGGGGACAATCCAGTCGGGACCCGAGGGCGGCCCGGAAGTGGGCGGCGGGAGGATCTGGAGGCTCCCGGAGCCCGGGAGGGCGGGTGCCGCAGGGGGCTTAGCGGCAGCCAGTCGGCGTTTGTTGGGGTGCCTTAAAGGGGAAGAATGGAGTCGGGGCTCAAGACTGTCGGCTCCTTTACACCTTTCTTACCCCCACCTGCCCCTGACAACAGGGGCTCAGTTTGACCCTGGCCTCGGTGGGAGTAACTTCTCTCCCCCCCCCACGTTCTCTGCGCCTTGCCCTTATTCGCCCCCAAAGCAGTTCTGCCGGATCGCCTTCTCTGGAGAAAGTTGTTGAGGGATTTAAGGTCATGATAGATAAACTCAAGCTGGGCTGAAATTGTTATACCGGGTGTTGCTCGTTGCAGAATAGCTCAGAGTCTTCCGGCAGGTGTGGTTTTTGTTTTTTTATGAGGGGGGCGAGGAGGACAAAGTACTACTTGGAGAGGCATTTTATCAGAACGTAGGTTTTGAGTTAGGAAATCCCACCCCAAATGCGTAGGACCTAGGGGATCCCGAGCAAGCCCTCTCACTTAAAAATTTCAGTTTCTTCATCTGTGCAATAAAAATAATGATGCTGGTTCACTGCCTACCTTAGAGATCTGGGAGGAAAGTGCTTTGCAAGCCCTGGAGTATTATATAGACGTGATATACTTGTTATCTGAAACAGGGACTTGGAGAGGACTGGTGTATTTATGAAAAGTGGAAACTATACGAGGAGGCACGCCTTTTAAAACTTTAAATCTCTTCCGCATTACCTAGCAGAGTGGTCACATGAATGGGCTAGAACATTTAGAAATGTGTGTTCCAAAATATAAATGGAATTGTTGAAAGAAAAAAAGGAGCATGAGACATTGATTTACTGAAATTCAGTCTGTGGTTGGCATTCCATACTGCATCCCTGGGTCCCTGGATCTCTCTAACCATCACATAATCTCGACTTCTTTGTTGTTTAATTAGAACACTGCCAAGGTTACAAATCATGAAGAGGCAAGTTAGTTTGCCTAACTGTGTAGAAGCCTTTCCAGAAAGGAATGGATGTGGTGAGGTACCACTTCACACCTGTTAGAAATAACAAATGCTGGAGGGGATGAGGGGAAAATAAGTACACTAATGAATTGTTGGTGGACTAGTGAAGTGGGCCAACCAATCTAGAGTGCAATTTGGAACTATGCTCAGAGTTATAAAACCATGCATATCCTTTGACCCAGCAATATTACTAGAAGGTCTGTAAACGAAAGAGATAAAAGAAAAAAGAAAAGGAGCTATATGTCCAAAAATAGCAGCTCTTTTTGTGGTGGCAAAGAATTGGAAATCAAGCGGATGCTCATCAATTGGAGAATGGCTAAACAAGCTGTAGCACATGATTGTGGTGGCATACTCTTGTGCTGTGGGAAATGATGGAGTGGAGGGGGTTGGTAGTTTCAGAAAAACATGGCAAAAACTATATGAAATGATGCAAAGTGAAATGAGAAGAATTGGGATATCATTGTGTACTGTAAGAGCAATGTTGTAATGGTGATCAGCTCTGAAAGACTTGGCTAGTGTGATAAAAACAATGATCCAAGACAATTTTCCGAAGGACTCTTGATGAAAAAATGCTGTCCATCTCCAGAGAGAGAATTGATGAACTCTTGAGTGCAAATTGAAGTACAGTTTTCTCACTTTCTTTGTTTTTCTTGTTTGAAATATGGCTCATATGGAAATATGTTTTGCATGAATTCACATGTATAATTGATATCATATTGCTTGCTTTCTTAGTACGTGGAGGAAAGAGTGAGAGGGAGGGTGAAAATTTGGAACTCAAAATTTGAAAAGAAAAGAATGCTAAAATAGTAAATTTAAAATATTTTTTAAAAGTTAAATATAGAGAGGTAGAAAAATATAGATGAAATGCACTTTAGAAATTATTTTTATACAAATGGACCTGGAGTTGTTCAGTTGTGCCCAATTCTTGGTGACCCCATTTGGGGTTTTCTTGGTAAAAATACTGGAGTGGTTTGCCATTTCCTTCTCCAGTTCATTTTACAGATGAGGAACTGAGGCAATAGGTGATTTGCTCAGGGTCACACAGCTAGGGAGTGAGTGAGGCCCGATTTTGAACTCAGGAAGATGAGTTTTCCTGACTCCAGGCCAAGCACTCTATCCACTATGTCACCTAACTTCCCTGTCAAGAATTGACTGTGTTGTACTATATCATGGCAATTCATAACTTTTCATGTTTTTACTTTTAGGAACTTATCTTTTATGTCTAATAGCATTATGCTGAGCTATATGAACCACTAGTTATTATCTGCCACTTAGGCTTATTTAGTATATATACTTTTTCATTGCTATGAAAAGGCTAATATTAAATATGGAGTCATTTAGGGTATATACATATATCTAGGAGTGACAGTTGGAATGAATTGGAATGCATTTTGCTGAGATTTTTTTTTTTCCTTTACCAGGAAACAAATGGCATCTGTCTCAGTGGACTGCTGTGAGGACTGATGACTAAACCTCATCTTAATATGGCATATAGAAGAGTAAATGGGCATGGACAGTCCCTCACATCTAAACCCTCTCATATTGATTGTGGAATCCATCAGCTGCGTAGAACTGGAACACATAACATCTGCATGGTGTCTGATTTTTTTTATCCAAATATGGGAGGAGTGGAAAGCCACATATACCAGCTATCTCAGTGTCTTATTGAAAGAGGACACAAAGTCATAATTGTTACCCATGCTTATGGAAATAGAAAAGGTATTCGATACCTTACCAGTGGCCTCAAAGTATATTATTTACCGCTAAAAGTCATGTACAATCAGTCTACAGCAACAACCCTCTTTCACAGTCTGCCTCTTCTCAGGTACATATTTGTTCGGGAGAGAGTCACCATAATCCATTCACATAGTTCTTTTTCTGCCATGGCCCATGATGCACTCTTTCACGCCAAGACAATGGGCCTACAGACAGTCTTCACAGACCATTCTCTTTTTGGATTTGCTGATGTCAGCTCGGTGCTTACAAACAAACTTCTAACTGTATCACTTTGTGATACAAATCATATAATTTGTGTCTCTTACACTAGCAAGGAAAACACTGTTCTAAGAGCAGCATTGAATCCTGAGATAGTATCCGTCATCCCCAATGCTGTAGATCCTACTGACTTCACTCCAGACCCATGTAGAAGGGATGATAGTGTAATAACTATTGTTGTTATCAGCAGGCTTGTTTACAGAAAAGGTAATAATGAAATAGTAAACTAAAACTGCAATTCATGGAGAAATTTCTGTTGTAGGCTATTTAATGTCAGTTTATTATTTTGCTTTTTAATTGTTTTGATATGTACTTATATATTTTCATACTTTGGGAACATCCGTGATCTCATAAATCAAACATCTCTTTAATTGGGACAGATCATAACCTTTCCATGTTTTATTATGCTGTTTGGTTCTTCTCCATGTCTCTCTATAAATCTTCCATAGAGCTTGCAGTTGATTAAATAGTAATAAGAGAACTTAATAATTTATAAATCCAATAGACAAAGTTACATGTTTATTTGAAATTGAGGGTGAATGTTTCTTTAAAAAAAAGTGTTTTGAAAATATTTTCTTAAAAATGCCATTTACATAGTGATAACTATGCTAATACTATTTGGATAACATTTAAGACACCACTTGTCATTGCAGTGTATATTTTGTAAAGTTAAATTATGAGAAATAGGAGAACCAAACCTTGCTGTCAGTGAAAATTATTGGTATTATTACTGTGTGTTTAAGTTATATGTGTTGTGAAAATGCAAGCTTGGATTCTGAGAGACCCTCTCCTCAAAATGAGTCATCAAAAGATAATCTGTGTGGGGAAATGCATTAGTGTTCTTTAGCCTCAGATTCTTTCTTGTTTTAGATTAATCTGCCAATGATTTGAGAAGAAAAACTTGGTCAGGGCACAGGAAAAGGAAGTCAGTTATTTCTGGTCAGTGTCAGGGGATGGTTCTTGTCCAAAGCCTGTTCATGGACGCTGGCATATATGCTAACAAGATGAAGTTCACTTGTGCTTAGTGTAAAATATCAAAGGCAATTGAGGGATATAGAAATAGGACATGGGTGAAAACAGACCTGTGAGAGCAACTGTAGAGACCACCAAGAAAAGGACATATCTGCAAGTTCAGTGCAGGGTTATCTGAAAACCCAAGGAACATTTGGGGCTAGATGGTAAAGGCTTTTCTTCAACTAGATGGTTTTTTTTTTTTAATTTTCTTTCAAATTTGTGATTGTAAGTGTGAGATGAAGAGTGGAAATGAAGGTTTCTAGATACTGTAAACTTATCAATTGTATGATTTAAAAAAAAAAAACAAAACTTTTCTCCTAGCTATTTAGCAAAGCTCTGAAGAATCACTTTTTTCTGAAAAAAACTTTTTTCTCACTTGGAATAAAGCAAGAGGAGATCAGTTCCTCCCTATCCCTAGATGAGTAGGAGGTATACTATATCCCTTAGAAGCCACGTTTTGGTGGTAGCTGTAATGACATACAAACAGCTAGGTTTGATCCAAGGCTTTGAAGCTCTTACAGCAAGGTTAAAAGATCAGGTAAGGTGACCAGGGCATTGTCAGTGGGTAATATTCTATACTTGGCAGTAACATCTCCTCATGGGCTTATGCTTTTTCATTCTTTTATGATATTGACGTACCCTAAGTAAGATCTGTGCTTTTAGTTCTTGTTTTTTTCCCCCATAGTAGCAGTAGCTTTGTTCTGATTCATTCATACTCTTTTTGTCAGTTCTCTTTTGGAACAATAGGATGCTTGTATGAGATGACTAGATAGAATGCAGTGAGTGAGCATATGATCATAGAACAGAGAATAGCTAACTGACCTACATGGAGCATAGCTAACAGACCCTGATCATCATTAAGGTATTTTAACCAATTGTGAGCTAACTAGCCACAGGAGTAAAGTAAATCAACAGTCAGCAAGCATTTATTAAGTGCTTACTCTGTGTTGGACAATGCCAGTGCTGGGAATGCAAAGAAAGGCAAAAGACAGGCCTCTGCTTTCAAGGAGCTCACAGTCTAATGGGGAAGAGGACATGCAAACAACTATGTACAAATGATATAGATTGGGTAAACTGGAGATAATTAACAAATGGATTAGCATGAAGGGGGATTACGAATGACTTCTTGAAGAAAGTGGAGGACAGCCAGTGAAAGTGCCTGGTATTTAGAGATGGAAGAAAAAGCAGGTGTCTGGATTGTAGAATATGTGGAAGAAGACTGGGAGAGTAGGAGGGGGGCAGTCTGTGAAGTGCTTTGAATGCCAAACAGGGAACTTTATATTTGATCCTGAAGGCAATAGGAAGTCACTAGACCAAATAGGTATATGACATAGTTGGACCTGTGCTTTAATAGTTGAGTGGAGGTGAATAACTCTTGTTAAAATAACTCTTGTTTTCAATATAAGCCCTGAGAGTTAATATCCATATCTCCATTAGAAAAATTATCTAGAGAGTTTTGTAAATGACTGAATGAGTGAAAATGGATTATTAAGCCCTAAGTAGGTAGTAAAGTGGTACCAGTAGCTAAGACAGCCCCTGTCCTCCAGGAGCTTACATTGTAATGAGGGAGATAACAGGCATGGTGGCACAGGAGGAACATTTTGGATCTGAAAGTTAAGGGGGGGCCAGTTGATTTTTCCCTGTTGACTATTTAGAAAAAATAAATTGCCTCAGTGAATGACAAGAGGAGCAATCCTGAGAGGCAGACTTTCTGTAGCATATGAAATTAGGTAGGCCATGTCAAAGATGTATCATCTGACATTCACATCTCTTGAATCTGCCTTCATATTAATGAGAGCCTCATGGCACTTTACCAGGTGTGAAGCCACAAATCTTCTGATTCACATCCACTTATGTAGGGAAGCTTCTTTATCTGGCTATAGATTTTTGAATTGAAGGGGACAAACTGAGTCATCAACTTAAAATGAATTTGAATCTCTAAATTTTTCCAAGTCCCATTTTGTGTGATCATGACCATTGGAAATTTGGTAAACCTAAAGAAATTTTTTTTTAAAGATGTATTTGGTCTTTAGTCAGATTGCTGAATACGTTTTTTTGAATAGGACAAAATCCACTTTCATTTACAGACTATTTTTTTCCCTTCCTGGTACATCTCACAAACCATGTAAATCTTCATACCATACAGTTCTCATGCATGTCTTTCCATATATCTGTAGAGAAACTGTAGAGAAGCTATCTAACTTGGTGGAGACTTTCATATGGTTCTTTTAATACTTCATGAATACTAGTGTAGCTTTTAGGCTCTTCCATCTTTAGTTCTTCCTTCTTGCTACATGGCTGGCTAATCTGCTTTCCCATCCGTGCATATTTTTATATCATGCTGGCTTTTTGAATACCACTTCTTTCAGGCAAATCAACATTGATAGTCACTGGTAACATGTTACAACTTACTTAAATCTACCACATCCTTTTTTATCTAACTTTTGGGTCACTTTTAACTTTTGATTGTCCTGAAAATGATTTCTAGCATAATAGTCTAATACAGGCCTCATAACATATAACCCACAGGCCACTTGG
Source organism: Vombatus ursinus (assembly GCF_900497805.2). NCBI lineage: Eukaryota > Metazoa > Chordata > Mammalia > Diprotodontia > Vombatidae > Vombatus > Vombatus ursinus. The sequence continues at coordinate 10,370,246 of NW_020954592.1, read as the reverse complement.
AGCCCGCCAAAGGATTTCGGGTGGCCCATGAAAAAAATGTAGAGAGGATGTAAAACAGGTCTGTATAGTATACTGCCCACGGGCCACTTTGGCAGACCACATGTTGTACAAGCCTAATCTAATAAATATTTTTAATTTATAACGTCCTGTCAAATCAGTAAGCATTTACTAAATGTCCGATATGTGCCGTGCACAGTGCTAAGGATGAACAGAGACAAACATGAAATAATCTTGGCCTTTGGGGAACTTTGTAACTATTGCTTCTTATTCTTGGCTATGAATTTTTGCTTTAAGATAGTTTCTCATAACATTTATATTGAAAATAGAAATAAAAATTGCTACATTAAGGCAAAAAAATGATAAAACTTAAGCTTACCTTATCTCATCCTATGTTGTACTTAAATAAACAAACTTTGCTATTAGGTTTAAAACAAATGGAACTAATATTATATGCTCTTAAACCAAGCGAATAACAAAGGACTGAATTGGGCTGGTCAACAGTTTTCTAAAGGACATTATAGTGATCCTGACTTTAGAGTAGGACTTGGTTATAATGCTTTAATCTTACTGTCAGATGAACTTGATCAAGGATACTGTGTGGGATGGACTTATGTTACTTTATATTCCAGACCATCATATGGCTATTCTTAAGTAGTAGCAACCAGAAGTACTTTTCATTGCTTCACTTCTTCTTGTAGTGTGTCAGTACATTAACTTGTTGAAGTAGCATTTTATGCTTGAGGAAAAATCTGGCTAAGGGAGTAGTAAGTTCACATGTAGCAGGAGAGAGTTCATTTGGACTTGTAAAGATAAATAATAGGATAAGGATAGGATAGGGTCCTATCCTATAATTTCATTGGTGCAGCAAACTTTTTTTTTTAAGCTAGGCAATGGGGTTGAATGACTTGCCCAGGGTCACACAGCTAGTAAGTGTTATGTGTCTGAAGTGGGATTTGAACTCAGGTCCTCCTGAATCTAGGGCCAGTGCTCTATTCACTGCGCCACCTAGCTGCCCCCTCAGGGAACTCTTAATGAAGAAATTCCTACTAGTGCAGCAGGTTGGCAGTTGCCTAAAGCAGTGGTGTCAAACGCCGATAGAAATATTGGCGCCTAAACTATACATAAAAACCCTTAGTGGGCCACATACTGACTTAGAAAACCTTATGTGAAAATTATTTTTTAAAATTTTATTAAATATTTCCCAATTACATTTTAATCTGGTTCATTCTACACTGTGTTTGCCATCTCTGGCTTAGAGCACCAAGACAATAAATGACTTGTCCAGAGTAACATCAGGTATGTATCGGGGGGGGAACTGGAATTAAGGGCTTTCTGGGTCTGAACAGCTTTCTATCCACTTCACTATGTGTTAAAATACTGAAGGATTTTTATAAATAGTTTTCAGAATTAAAAGACTTGTGATCATTTGTGACACCTTGGTTAACTGGTGAGCAGTATTGCCCTTCTAGGAGCTGGACAAGAAGTATACCTTTTTTTCTTTTCCCTGTGTATGAAGAGTTGAATAATCATTTTGAATAAGATGCATAAAAGGATTTTTCTCTCCTAAAATGAACCTTTCATAACTTTTTTTTTAATCTCATGTTCTTAGGAATTGATTTGCTTAGTGGGATAATACCCGAACTCTGTCAGAAATATCCAGATTTAAATTTCATAGTTGGAGGAGAGGGGCCAAAGAGAATCATTTTGGAAGAAGTGCGGGAAAGATACCAACTACATGACAGGTATTGAATAGTTCTTTATTCTCCATGTAAGAGTACTAGAGTTTTATAGAGAGAGGTTTTGTTAGAAAGCAGTATATTAGTTTTATTGCTTTTCCCAGTGGTTGTTTCAAGACATCCTTAGAATTGCATTTATCTTGAATTAAATTCATCTATAAGAAGAAAAAAAAGTTTAAAAGATTACCACTTGTGTATGGGTTTTTTCCTTACTGCCAATATAATTTATAAATTTGGGAATAGTAGAAATACAGTAATTGGTTAGAAAAGTTTGCATTGGCATTTTAGAATCCCATTGCCAAGCTAGCCTTAATATTTTAATTAGAAGAAAAAACAAGGTTAAGGAAATTAGCAGTTAAAAACATTATTTGCATTTTCCCTTTTACTTTCCACGGGTAGAAAATGTATTGTTAGCATAATAAACAGGGTAAGTTGTGGAAAGATGTTTCTTTAGATTTTGGTGGTTATTTTTCAATATTTAAAAAATGAAAATGAGGAAGAACTTACATATAACTTGTGGAAAACTTTGAAAGTTATAAATTATACTCTTTATCATTGCGTATTGTTATCTTTCCTTCCCTACACCTTTCTTTAAATTTAGAGTACGTCTTCTGGGAGCCTTGGAACACCAGGATGTTAGAGATGTCTTAGTTCAGGGGCACATCTTTCTAAATACTTCTCTTACTGAGGCTTTCTGCATGGCAATTGTGGAAGCAGCAAGTTGTGGTTTACAGGTAAAAAGTTTGGACAATTGGTTTTGCTTTGTTTTTCCTTTTTTGTATGTGGTTAAGAATTTGGCATGTCTTTCAGTACTTGGTTTTCTTACAATGTATCTGTTTCTAGGAGATGTGTGTTATTGTAACTCATGTTGTTTTCTTGCCTTTCAAAGGTTGTGAGTACCAGGGTTGGTGGAATTCCTGAGGTACTACCAGATAATCTTATCATTTTATGTGAACCATCAGTAAAATCTTTGTGTAATGGCTTAGAAAAAGCTATTTCTCAGCTGAAGTCAGGAACATTGCCAGATCCACAAAAAATCCATAACAGAGTGAAAACATTCTATACCTGGAGGAATGTTGCAGAGAGAACTGAAAAGGTATGTATGTATCCTAAAATGACTAAGAATTGTCTGAGACGTCAGCAGATGACAAAACTTGGGTTGTAATGGGTCTTCACTTGTTCTAACTTAAAATAGAAATTAAAAATCTCTAGCTGCATATGTGACATCCCGTAATGGTTGTTCCATATTTCATAAAATGTAATCCATATGAAATAAGGACCTTTTAGGTTATTGGACTGTTTGTTAAGAAAAACTTGCAGCTGAATCATAGAATTTTAGAATTGGAAGAGATCTTAAAGATCCCTGGCCATCAAGATCACCATAAAATGCTACATTTTAAATGTAAGCTAAAGTTTACAAAATACTCTTTTCACAGAAACCTTGTGAGGTAGGTGGTACAAATGTAATTATTCTCATTTTACAAATGAGAATACTGAGGCTCAGAGGCTGACTAGTGATTTAGTGACATAGTTGTAGAGCTTAGTAACCGTTGGAGTCAGCATTTGTCCCCATGTCTCTAGAATCCAAGTCTGGTATTCCTACTGACACATTGAGGAGACTCAGAGTGACGTTTCCACTGATTATCATTACTTGAAGGCCATAGTTTAAAATCTGATTCAAATAAGCATAATACTATGCTTATATCTATCAACAGATTTATTATATACCTTAATCTGGCAATTCTAATTTGCTTTTTCCATGTAGAAAATATCTTGCATTTCTGTAATTTAAGTCAGAAAATACACATTTTTAAGCTAGGCACTATGGTTACAAAGACAAAAGCAAAAAGTTTATGTTCTTAAAGACTTTGTTTTGCTTGGAATGTACCCAAAAAAAAAATACTATAAAGTAATTTAAGGTAGAGAACAGCCCTGAGGATCAGGAAAGACTTCACAGAGGAGGTATGGAATTTGAGGGGAAATAAGGATTCTGTAAGTCAGGGATGAGAAGGGAATATATTTCAGGCATGAGAAATGTATGCATTTATGGAGGCAAGAGATGGAATCTCAACTTTGGTGAGAAATTCTAGTTTGGTTGGAATATAGAATGTGTGAAGGAAATTTATGAAATAAGGTTGGAACCAGATTGTGGATTGTCTTAAAAGCTAGACATTTTATCCTAGAGAAATAAGTATCTGTTGATATATTTTGAGCAAGAGGGTATTCATATATTTAGCTACACCTTAGGAATAAACCAGTCAATCCTTAAACATATATTAAATGCCCACTTTATAATCAAGCTCTGTACTACCTGCTAAGGAAACAAAAAGAGGCAGAAGACATTCTCTACCCTCAAGGAGCTTACAATCTAATGGAGAATACAATATGCAAACAAATATTTAGAAAGCAAGCTACATACAGAATAAATAGGAAATAATTAAGAAGGTACTAGAATTAAGAAGGGTTGGGGAAGGCTTCCAGTAAAAAAATGGGATTTTAGTTGGTACTTAAAGGAAGCCAGGAAGAGTGGAGGAAGGCGAGCATTCCAGGCATGAGGAACAGCTTGTCTAGGCAAGAAAACTTGCCCAGAACTAAGAAATGGAATGTCTTGTTGCTGAAATAGTCAGATGGCCTGTGTCATTGGATCAAAGAGTATTTGGCGGGGGGCAAGGCATAAGAAGACTAGAGAAGTAGGAGGGGCTGGGCTATGAAGGGCTTTGAATGTCAAACAGAGCATTTTATATTTGCCCCTGGAGGCATAGGAAGTTACTGGCGTTTGTGGATAGGGAATGCAGAGGATAGTGATGTGATCACACCTATACTTTAGAAAAATCAATTTAGTGGCTGAATGGAGAATGGATTGCAGTGGGGAGAGAATTAAGGTAGAGCAATGATCTAGGCATAAGGTGATAAGGGCACTAGAGTGGTGGCAGTGTCAGTAGAGAAGGGGACATATTCAAGAGATGTTGCTAAGATGCAGTTGAAACCTCACAACCAAAGGCATAAAAACAGAAATATTAAATGCATCCTTTTCCAACCGTAATGCAATAAAAATTACATTTGTTAAAGGGCTGTGGAAACATAGATTAAAAATTAATTAGGGAGCTGCTAGGTGGTGAAGTAGATAGCACCAGCCCTGGAATCAGGAGGACCTGAGATCAAATCCGGCCTCAGACACATAACACTTACTAGCTGTGTGACTCTGGGCAAGTCACTTAACCCCAATTGCCTCACCAAAAAAAAACCAAAACCATTTTAATTGGAAACTAATCCTAAATAATGAATGGGTCAAACAACAAATCAAAGAAACAGTAAAAATTTTAATTAAAGAGAATGACAACAATGAGACAGCATTCAAAAACTTATGAGATGCAGCCAAAGCAATATATTGGGGAAAATTTATATCTCTAAGTGCTTACATCAAAAATAGAGAAAGAGCAGACCAATGAATTGGGCATGCAATTGAAAAAACTAGGAAAAAAAAGTTTCAAATGCCCAATTAAGCACCAGATTAAAAATCCTGAAAATCAAAGAGAGGTTAATAAAATTGAAAGCAAGAAAACCATTGAACTAATAAATAAATAAAACTCTGAGCTGGTTTTATGCGGGAAAACAATAAAATAGATAGCCTATTAGTTAATTTAAAAAAAAAAAAACATCAGTATCAGAAATGAAAAGGATGAACACCACCAATAAAGAGGAAATTAAAAGCAATTACTTTTGCCCAATTATATGCCAATAAATCTAACAATCTAAGTGAAATGAATTAATATTTACAAAAATATGAATTGCCCAGATTAACAGAAGAGGAAACAGAATACTTAAATCATCCTATCATAGAAAAAGAAATTGAACAAGCCATAAATGAGTTCCCTAAGAGAAAATCCCCAGGGCCAGATGGATTCACAAATGAATTCTATCAAATATTTAAAGAACAATTAACTCCTATACTATATAAACTATTTAGAAAAATAGGCAAAGAAAGAGTCCTATCAAATTCTTTTTACAACACAAATATGGTGCTGATATCTAAATCAGGAAGGACAAAAACAGAGAAAGAAGTCTATAGACCTATTTCTGATGAACATAGATGCAAATATTTTGAATAAAATACTAGCAAGGATACACTAATATATCACAAAGCTCATACATTATGACCAGGTAGGATTTATACCAGGAATGCAGGGTTGGTTCAATCTTAGGAAAACTATCAGCATATTGACCATATCAATAACAAAACAACCAAAATTATATGATTATCTTAATAGATGCAGAAAAAGCTTCTGAGAAACTATAACACCCATTCCTATTAAAAACACTGGAAAGCATAGTAATAAATGGAGCTTTCCTTAAAATGATATATAATATCTATCTAAAATAATCAGCAAGCATTATCTATAATAGGAATAAGCTAGAAGCATCCCAAAAAGATCAGGGGTGAAGCAAGGCTGCCCATTATCACCACTATTATTTAATATTACACTAGAAATGCTAGCTATAGCAATAAGAGAAGAAAAAGAAATGGAAGGAATTAGAATAAACAATGAAGAAACCAAGGGAAAGACAGTATGGACTAGACTGGGGAGGAGAACCTGTGGCCTTGAGGCTACATGTGGCCCTCTAGGTCCTTGAGTGTGGCCTTTTGATTGAGTCCAAGTTTTATAGAACAAATCCTTTTATTAAGGGGATTTGTTCTGTGAAGTTTGGATTCAGTGACAGGGCCATACTTGAGGACCTAGAGGCCTACATGTGGTCTCAAGGCCACAGGTTCCCCAGCCCTGATGTAGCTATTCTGAGCAATTGAATAATCTAGGACAGTTCTAAAGGACTTATGATGAAAAAATGCTATCCACTTGCAGAGAAAGAACTAGTGGAGTCTGAATGAAGATGGATGCATACTTTTTTTAACTTTATTTTTTCTTGTTTGTTTATTTTGTTCTGCATTTCCTTTTGCCACATGGCTAATATGAAAATATGTTTTGCATGACTCCACATGTATAATCTATATCAAATTGCTTGCCTTCTCAAGGAGAGGGAAGGGGAAGGAGAGAGAAAATTTTAGAATTCGAAACTTTATAAAATGAATGTTAGAATTTTTTTACATGTAATTGAGAAAAGAAAAGATTAAAAAAATTCAAAAGTGAAGTTGACAGGCCTTGGCAACAGAGTGGATATAGGAGTGAGATAGTGAGGAATACAGGATGACTCCTAGGTTGCAAGCCTGAGGGAATGGGAACATAGCATTGCCCTCTGTCGCAGTAGAGAATGGGGGAGGTGGGAGATGGAAGGTTAGGGGGAGGAAAGATAACAAATTGTTTTGGACATACTGAGTTAAAGATTTCTACTGGACATCCAGTTCAAAATGTCTGAAAGGCTGTTGGAGATGGGAGCTTGGAGGTCAGCTGAGAGACTGAGGCAGGATAGTTAGATTTGAGAATCACCATAGTGATGGTAATTAAATCCATGAGAGCTGATGAGATCACCAAGAGAAGCAGTATAGAGGCAGAAGAGAGGAAGACCCAGGGGTTAACCCTGAGAGACACCTAACTTAGGGGGGCATGGTCTGGATGAGGATCCATCAAAGGAGACAGAGAAGGAGCCCATCAGATAAGTAGGAAGAAACTTAGAAAAGAGTGGTATCCTGAAAACCTATAGAGAAGAGAGTATCAAGGAAGAGCAAGATTATTTTGGCAGTTGTGTGGAAGATTGATTAGAGAATGGGGAGTTGAAGCAGGGAGACAATTAGATTATTACAGCGATCAGTAATTCAACAAATATTTTAGAACCTGTTTGGTGCAAAGCACCGTCTAGGGATTAAAAAACAACAAAGCAAATAGTCCTAAGAGTTTCCAGGCTCCCGGGTTCAAGGAGGGAGTATAGTTAGAACACAAACATATATAACTAAATAAAAAGTACATACAAAATAATTTTAAGCAGAAAAGAATGTTAACAATTCAGGGCATTAGGAAAAAGTTCTTGTAGTAGTATGCAGCCTCAGCTCTGCTTAGCACAGCTTCTACAGCTTAGCACCAGCTGCGCCTTGAAAGAAGCTTGGAAGTCTTATGAGGTGGAAGTTAGGACAGAGAGTCTTCCAGATGTGGAGAACCATCTGTGACTGAAGATGGAGCCCAACTTATGGGGAACAGTTGGTAGGCCATTTTGACTGAAACAGAGAATTTATGAAGAAAAACAGTATGATACAAGACTGGAAATGTAGGTGGGAAGCAGATTGTGGACCTTTTTAAATGCCAGCTGAACATCTTGTATTTTATCCGAGTGGTAGACTCGAACTCTGGATTTTTGAAGAGGGGTAAGGTATGATATGGTCACATCTCTGTTTTAGAAGTATCAGATTGGCAGCAAAGTAGAGGATGGTTTGGAGAGGGAGGAGAGAAAGTAGAAGGAGGAGACCAATTAAGAGGCTATTGGAGTGGTCTAAGTAAGCAGAGATGAGGGCCTGAACCAGAGTCAACAAGAGTAAGGTCATTTTGGGGGAAATATAACAAGTTCATCTGAAGGACAAAGCACATATGTGCTCTCTGGCACTTAAATGTTAAAAAAATATTTTGTGTTATTTACATTTTCTTCATAAGAATTTTAATTATTTAATCATTAAAAGTCACTATTTTTACATAGAAAGAAGAAGCTGCTCCTGCTAGAAAATATTACTCTAGAGTATATCCCATCATTGTATAAAGCTCAAAGCAGTGTATACTCATTACTTTACCTAAAAATAAATGCTCTCAGTTTTTTGTCTCGTTACCGCTTACTCACATTTGCTTTAATTTTTCTGTAGTTAGGTGAGAAATCTTTTCTTAATGCTTTTTCCTCAGCTTGGTATTCAAAAGTGCTTTAGAAAGCTGGCTCCAGCCAAACTCTGTGATGTTCAGTTTATCTGCAACCTCATAGTGCTTTCTTGTAGTGTCTGTGTTCTGTCACTCCTGTGTCCTGTGCAACATGGTGTGAGTCTGTCCTACCACCACGGATGACACTGGGAAGCAGTGTCATAGTAGAGACCTTCTGTCTGTTCAGAGACAACATAATACATGCAGACATAATAGTAAAATAGAATGGGGCGGGGGCACTGTGCTAGAAGCCCGGCCCTGCCTGGTGAAGGTGCCACAACCTTTTGATGTGTTCTTGGGCACTAGCAGCTAGTGACCCATTCTCCTCTAGTTGGAGTGATGGGGCCCATCAAAGCAAACAAACGTGAAGTATCTGTGTCTCTCTGTACCACTAACCTCTGGCCACTAACTCGGAGGTTCCTGGACTGTGATTTGCCCTTTTTCCTCTTTCTAGGTGTATGACAGAGTGTCTAGGGAAGCTGTGTTACCAATGGACAAGCGGCTGAACAGGCTGATCTCTCACTGTGGCCCAGTGACTGGCTGCACCTTCGCTTTGTTGGCTGTGTTGAACTTCCTCTTCCTCATTTTCCTGAGGTGGCTGACTCCTGATTCTATCATTGATATTGCGGTTGATGCTACAGGACCGCAGGGGGCCTGGACCCAGCAGTATTCTTTTAGTAAAAAGGGGGAAGACAATAAAGAGATTTCAAAATCAAGGTAGAAAGAAGCCTGCTTTTCAAGATTTTTAATAGTTCAATAATTCTTCCAAAATAGTTTGAAATAACTTTACTTTTTTTTATATTGGTTGAGAAATTTATGCTACCTCCAGTTCATACTATGTTTGATTTTGAGTCAAGATCCTGAACTTATGCAATTTCCTGGGACGAAAACTCTTTGCACTTGTTTAAAATTCAGAAGGGAAAATTTTGAGCTACTCAGGTGTAAAACTTCCAAGACTACTGAATTCACTGTAACAGTGGTGTTTTAAGATTATACTTTGGGGGCTTGTGGGCACTGATGGGCCAAGTTCATTATTATCTGGAGTTTTCTTTGCCAATGTTGAATATTGTTCTTTTTAATATGAATTTGAAATTCATAAAGCATTTATAGAATTTGCTTGATGTATTTTAAGTACAGTACTTGTAGCATATGTGCTGGGTATATATTCAGCAAGTGTTAATTCTTCAACCATTAAGATGGGCACCTTGACCAGTAAAGCAATATTTGTTGAGCCACCTATTGTGTGCAGAACACTATACTAGATGCTTTCTATAGAACACTGGGACCACTTACTAGCATAGTAGCAATTTATTAATGGTACTGAAAAATAGCATGCCTCCAAATGTTTTTAATGTGTCCCAAAATAACTCTTAATCTCAGTAAATTGCTAGCAAGGGCTGGCTGAATAATCCTGTTGTACTGTTGGAGACACTCATCTAGGCAGTGCCTTTGTCTTTTTGTTTTTGTGTTTTTATAAATTTTATTTAAAGTTGGCCATTAGTTTCAAATGAAATTTGAAAAGCTCATATGGATTTTTGTCCTTCTGGAAATGCTAACTTAAAAATGAAGAATGAGATGTACTTTACTTTTAAATATTTGTTAAATATTTAAAATATTTATTTAATATTTAACAATAAATATTAAATAAATATTTATTAGGGACCGATATCACTGTTTAGCATAGGGCAGAGGCACATTCCATTAGCTTTCATATATAACTTAGTCCTTTTTCTGCAGATGACTCAATTTTAATCTGTCTTCAGCAGAATTTAGTGGTTGTTCCAAAGATGGTGATAATTATGACCATCTGCAGTGCTACACATTTAATCGTGGTCATTTAGACTTCTCTTCCTTTGTGATCTTGTTTACATTTGAATAAATACTTTGAATGGTAGTAGTTCAATGGTTTTTTCCTCTGGAATTTTTGGTTCTCAACAAATACAAACTGAAAATTATCAGGAGATAGGCACTGTGTTGATGGATGTGCTCCGTTATAATAGTTTTTGCCTCAGAGCCATGGGTTTCCTAACCCCAAACTATCCCTATAATCTATATCTTTAATTTAGTGAGCATTTCTTTGAAAACTTGAGAATTTTTTCTCATAAAGCACTGTTTGACATTAAAGAGATGATGACTTGTGCAGACTTAGACTCAGCATTCTGGCTATGTACCAGATATTTTCAGAACCTTTTTTAATGACAGAACACAAAAGTTTGGATAGTTTTTGTACAAGTATCCCGTGCTGTGAATATTTTAATTTCTCTTCCCATTGTGGTATAAAAAGAACACTGCATTTTGTTTTTACTGAAAAGGGCTTGATGAAAAGAACACTATAAAATCTTAAAATTAGTTTTTTCTCCTTTGTTGAAGAAAAGTATTGATTATTGGTATTATTATCTAAAAGTCTTGACATTGACTTTTCCTTTTATTAGACTGTGCTGGATGATATGAATATGAAATGTGAGTGTCAGTATATTGGGGAAAAAATTGTTGAGAAAATGTTGAATTTTGGCTTTATTGATGCCATTAATCAGTTTTTTAAAAAGCATATTATTATCTTTCCTAACATTTAACGTTCCTTTTGAAACATTCTTTAAAATTGTTAAACATTCATGCCTTAAATTAAGGTAGAAAAAACTTTACAATTCCTTAACATGCTATGGAAATTAAACTAATTTTTCTTTTAATGAATCATGAAAGAAGTGAAACTTGCCTTCTCCTTTTGGATTCACATTTCTTGAGTTTCCCAAATACACTTATTTTAATTGTGTTACAGTTGCACTGGTCAGTATCTAGAAACATACCATATTGTTCCTCTCTTTACTCTGGCATTGTAAAAAAATTAACTTGCTTTGGTAAAGCATTTAGAAGAAATCCTATGCTGATTTGCATATTGGAGAAGTTAAACTAAGTTTTGCTCAATGAAAAGATATGCTATATTTAAAAGTCTAATAACTAAAAACAATTCTTTTTTTGCCAGAAAAGTGTAGTTCAAGATGAGAAATCTCTCTTTTAGCACTATCAGATTATCATTTGTTGGTTAGTAAGGAAATTCCCTTAAATTACTTATTATGCAACACATTTTTTCTTCTAATCATGTGGAGTAGCAGGTTCTACTTTGTTCCTGCATTCTGTGCGTCCAACAAGTACTAATTTTCCTTTAAAACAGAAATGGATGGAAGATACTTTCTCTCATGTTTTTGAACTACATTATTGTTGTACCATGTGAGAGATTTTAAGAGGAATTTGTATTTAGGCTTGGTTAACATAAGTTGAACTTTTTTATACATTCTTTTTTTTCTGAAGATGCTATAGATAAGACTGAGTGAGAACCTGACTTGTTACAAATGAATTAGATTTAGATTTGTAAAATTTTTCTAAATACAGAAAGAATGCTTTGGAGCAAAGATTAAAATTTAAAAGAAAAATGACAGAGCCAGTTTAGTCATTAAAACAACACACTGTACACATGTATGCACTCCTATTTTCCACCAAAACATTTGTTTGCCATTGTACAGATCTATGCTTACTTTTATGAAGTATTTTTAAAAGCCTCCACAGTATTCATGTATTTCTCTATCCGTTCTCAAAATTTAGATGGATTAATATTAAACTATATTGTGACTAGGGTTTTCCAAATGAAATTATGAAAATTAAAGTTTTTATGAAGAATGTGTGTTGATGTTTATTTTTTTCTTCAGTCTTTATGTGTTTTTAGCTTTTTATTTATTTTAGCATTCATTCAGTTTATACTCTGTTACCTATTTTCATTATGGTTGTAGATTATTTAATATTTTTTATTCAATATTGTTACTACAAAGATTGGGTAGTTTTTAAACCTACCTTATTTTTAACATTTTTCTCATTCAAATGCAGTCTTTCTGTTATGATAAAGAAGACTATCCATTAAAAGTATGATTATAGGGAGCCAGGGAATATTTAATCCCAGATATTCCATCATTTCAACCTTAAAAAAAGCTTAAGACCTAGAACTCTTTGTGTACCACTTTCCTAGTATGTGAAATGTAGAAAGTTACGACCATGTTTTAATGCATGAAAAGACTTAAACAAAAAGCTAACATTATAGTTCATTTTTAACATGAAAGGTCTTAGTTTTATTTCCCCCATAAATTGCATTGTCAAGTGTACACAATATCTTAAAAAGATTTTAAGATTGATAAGGTATACATAAAAAGACAAATTATATCAATGTTCATATAGTCATATGTATTTCCACAAATTTATTTTAGTTTTAGTTGGTAATTGGTATGATTGGATTCCACTTGTGTGGTCCAGGTTTCATCAATGAAACTGGATACTATGGATTGTGAGCAAAGTTACTTATCAACTAAAGACATATGGTGAATTGCTATTATTATTACTAGTAAATAATTCAGCATTTACTAGTAAAATCAATTTTAAAATATTTAATATGTTGAACTGCCTGGAACAAAGATGCTATATTCATTGTGTTAAATATTCACAGGTATCAGCCTTTCTACCATGAATCAAATTGGTTTGGATCTTATGTTTAGAATATAACTAATAATAATAATAAGCCCAGGGTGTTGCTTATCAGCCCACTACCAAAGACTCCAACTTGAGCAAGAAATTAACTTTATTCAGTAAATACTTTTAGCCAATTTACTAGAATTTGCCTCCTCTTTAATTTGAGTGAAAGCAGAAATTCTGGCTGAAAGGCCAGAAGTAGTAAAGGAGGGAAGGCCAATATGAACCCAATGGGAAGTTGTACAAGTTGTTGAGAATTTGTGTGCAGAATTTGAGGAGGCAGTATGGTATAGTGGAAAACATTGAATTTGGAATCCAAAAACCATGGTCCAAATCCTGGCCAGCCACTTGCTGCCTCTGTGACCTTGGACAAGTCATTTTAAGTTTTCTCATGAAAAATGAAAGGTTTGGACAAGAGAGCTTCTGAGAGCTCTTGACTCGATCCTGTGATTTGGAGTCACTTCTTTAGTGACTTCCTTGTCGGTAAAAGCTCTAAATCTATGATCTTAGGAACTCTCCATGTGTCAAAGAGGTTTAAAGGTCAGAGTACACTAAATCCCAAATGTAGTACTTTCAGGACAGCAATCCACCACCATCACCACCCCAGACACCAAGTGTGGCTATCCATAGGGCAGTTATGCCTCTAGTGTCTACTGTTTGAGAAAGAATTAGAGGGCCTGAAAACCAGAGGTCACAAATCTTATGAAAAAGTTCTAGGTCTTTCAGGGAATAATCCAATACCCTGTAATAGAAAAAAAAAATTATGTCCTCTTAACCTAAGGAAAAAATGGCATTCACTTAGAACATAAGGCTGGGTCTATCGTGGAATCCTGCTGGATTGTTGCTTTCTTCCTATTGTTACAATACTGGTTGTATCTTACTCTATGTTATTTAAATTAAAGCCCCAGATAGTAATTGCCACACAGTTTCTTCTCCCTAGACACTTTCTCAACAAGCTTTATTTTTCTTTTCCTTCATTTATTCTGCTCTACAAAATGACATTGATCAAATGACATACAATTAACAAAGGGCTATAAATTTGTATTTTAAAATTCCTCAGCTTCCTTTCTGCTTACAAGCCAGAAGTGAAAGAAAAAGACCCAATGTCCATTATGTTTTTCCCCAAATCAGGAGCTGAGTTCCTCATTTTTTTTCTTTCCCATATTAATTTGGAGAAGTTTATATGCTACCAATATACTATATCCAGAAAGTAGCAGTTTTCCTTTTCCAAATGACTACATTGACACTTTGCTGTTAAAATTGATCTATAGAGGGTCTTTTGCATGCATTTGTGGTGATGTTGGGAAATGTTCATAGGATCTTAAGTTTTTTGTTGGAACTAGACTTAGAGGTCATCTAGGCAGCTAGATTGTGCTGTAGATGGAACGTTGAACCTGGAATCAGGGATACTCAGACACCAGTTGTGTGACTGGCAAGTCACTTAACCTCTCTGTTTGCCTCAATTTCCATATCTATAAAATGGAGATTATGTAGGTTGTTGTGAGATTAAAATGAGATAATATTTGTAAAGTGCTTTGTAAACTTTAAAGCACTGTGTAAATGCTAGCTAATATCTAGTCCAGCCCTTCATTTTACAAATGAAGAGAAAGTCTCTAATGACTTGTCCAAGGTCACACAAGTAGTAAAGTAGAAGAGCTGGAAATTGAAACATGGTCCTCTAATTCAAAATCTAGCATTTTTTACAATGATGTAAAAAAAGACTCCTTGAATATAAATAAAACATTTAAAAATTAAATTGATCTAAAAAGCCTTTGCCCAAGAGGATATATATTAATGCATTTAACTTAGATATAGGATCATTTGTGCCTCTTTGGTACCTATGTAGAGGGGTCATGTTACTTAAATATTTTTTTCAAAGCATTAATATGGAGCCTCCAAACTTTTTTGACCATGCAAAAATCCCATAGAGGTGACAACTATATGAAAGAAGAGGCATTTTATGGGCAGGCTAATGGAGTCCACCCTTTGAAGCATTTGCAGGATTCTCCACCTACTTCTTATCCACTTAGAGGATTCGGGAGGCTGTGTGATTCAAATCTTGTGGGGAGATTTAGTGACTTGTTTTCTCTCATCTTACTAAGTGGTGGCATGAAGCTGTTTAACAGTCTGTTAGGCCAAAACTGAGTGTCCATACAAAAGGCATGTGGTCTATTATTCCTTGGAGGCTTTTGAGTGAGGAAGAATTTTTTTAAGCCTCTGGATCAGGAAGACGGTGGTGGCTTTGGCTGCCCTTTTCTCCCACCTGGGTCACCCTGTGGTCATGAATACCCAGCGCTGCTGTTTCTTTCGTCTGTGTTTGTTCTTTTCCAGTCTTAGGTGAATGAGTATTGGAGATAGAAAGCACCGGGTCATAGGCTTGTGAGCTTCAAAAGGTCAGCTGAACCATCAGATGTTTAGCACCTAAAATCCGTAGCAGAGTCTGTTGCATCAGCCAAACCTGATAAAGAGGCATCCCTGAAGAGTGACCTGGCTTAGCAGTCAACTGACACAGTCTCTAAGACACCATGTCCTACAAACAAGTAGCATGACCTGTCCATCAGCTGTGCTGCTGGGAGGAGTGTTTATTGTAAGCACTTTAAATTTGAGCCACACCCCCAAGGACCACAGTGGCAGAGCAGTTTCAAAAGTTTGTGTACTTTAGGCCTTCTCAGTAAATATCTCTTTGTAAAAAAATGAAATAAACCTAAATGATGTTAAATCACTATCAGTGATATTGAAGAACTAATAATAATAGCTAGCATTTATATAGCACTTTACGATTTGCAAAGCACTTTATAAATATTATCTCATTTTGATCCCCGCAACAACCCTGGAATGTAGGTGGTATTATTATCCCTATTTTGTAACTGAGAAAATGTAGGCAGACAGAAATGAAGTATTTGTCTTAACTAGTTTTCACATCTGGTAAGTGTTTAAGGTCACATTTGAACTCAGGTCTTCCCGACTCTAGGCCCAGCTCTCTACCCACTGAGCCACCTGGCTGCCTCTATCAGCTATATAATATAGTTATCAACTTTTGGTTACTGGTTGATTAGCTGGCATGGGAGAGATATGAACTATGGGTGAATAATATTGGGAAGGAATATACCAGATGGGAACCAGTGAATCATAGTTTTAGAACAGATACCCCAATCCCTCAGGGTTACCCTAGAACTCAAGAAATCAGTAGCTTTGCTCTAGCAATCTGACTTGAGAGAGTGTGGGTGGTAAGAATGAGTGCATTAGAGTTAATTTTGGGGTCACTAATGTAGAGTACCCCCAAATAGGCAAATGTCTTTACATATTACCCGGTCACTTCCTTGAGCTCAGCTAATCCTAGCTTGCTCCGAGACCAAAAAATATTGATTGGGTAGAGGTAAACTGGCCTGAGCAAGTTCAATGGGAAGCTATTTGAAGGAACTAACTAGGAAGTCATTTGAAAGGGAGAGCAGTAGTAACTGCTGTTGGGGTCACTGCCTCAGTGATAAGGCCAGGCAGAAAGGTTAGATGCAAAGTTGATCGTGAAGGCCGTACAGACGGTGCTGCTTCTGCAAGAGTGTTGTTCAAAACTCAGTCCAACATTTAAGTAGTAGAGGAAAGCTATGTAATACTGAGATGAGAGAATGGAAATGAGCGTCATCTTTCACAACCAATCACTTAAGAAACAGCTAGAAAGACGGACAAAGGTAAGGAAGCTTGAAGGAAATGTGCATGAACCTCACTGCCACCTTTCTTGAATCTATAGGTCCCTGTTAAAGCTGAAAATATAGTAAAGTCCTTTGGGTACTTAAATCACAAACAACTTTGTGTTTAATTTATTGTTGCATTGAACGTTTGTGCTATATATTCACTAAACCTGTTAGAATGATTATACATTTAAATATGGTATAACATATTTTAACACAGACCACCTTTGTTCCCACTGCCTGAAGGCCAGGTGTGTTAGATTCCTCACCCAGGGTGCTCTGGTACACCTGGCAAGCAAGATCTAGGTTCTCTGCAAATGGCTCTAGCCACCACCAGTGTTGTTCACTCATGTAAGGGATGGCACCTTGCACCCCAGTTCTATTAGTCACTGTCAGATTAACTTTTACACTGAAATATTTACTTCAAGATACAATTACAAACACATACGTACTTTCCCAGAATTTGGGAGGCATAATCCTCCCCTTCCTGCCCCTCTCTGAGCCTCCTCCTCCCTCCCCCACATACATACACCATTGCACTGCTCTGGTCTCTGGGGAGGAGGAGGGGATTAGGTTCATAGCTTACTTCAGTTCCCATAGAGCACGCTCCTAGTACAATCCCCGAGTCAGGCTTGAGCCCCAGGCACCCTGGCTTCTCAGGGTTTCCACACTGAGCTGGCTGGCTGCACCATCCCACTTATAATCCTGACTCACACTTCTCTTGTCCTCTTGGTATCACATCTGGTACCTGAAACTGAGGAGGACAAACAACACAAAATAGAAACAAACATCGCCAGGCCCCATTTCTCAGAACTATGGTGAAAGAGAGGGAGCAGAAGGAAAGTCATTCTCCCCTCACCAGTTCAATTCAAGGTGTCTGTGCTATGAGTGCACTGTGATCTTCACCCTCTGGACACGGCAGTAAGAGTGGTTGAAAAAAGTGCAACAGAAAGTTCTAGTGGCAGAAAAGAGTGACCAGCTGGGTCTCACCTGTTTAAAGATGCTGGCAGCCAATCAAAGGCCTCTTTATTAGGCGATCTAGACGTGCTCCAAAGGCCCCTTGGTTCACCTCCATGTTAGGAAAACTTGACTTGCCCAGACAAGCCCAGGTTACAGTACTTTCTGTTAGAATATAGGGTGTGTGTGTGTACTCAAACATCTTCACACTTTTTTGGCATGCACTTGAGTGACTTGCTTTGATTTCATGTGAATATGGGCATTCTAGTCAAACCTGCCTTTTGGGGTACTTATTTTTGAAAGCCTCCAGGCAAAGAGTAGTGTGTATCACACCTAGGTATTAAATGATAATTTCATTGCCAGAATAAAACTTAAATATCTAGATTCTGAACCAGTTTTCTTGGAAACTACTTTTATTAAGGCCTCGGGGTTCTGGACTGATGATTTCTTTGGCCTAGGGAGCTCCCAATTTGAAAAACATCATCAATACGGGTCAACTTATTTTGGACTTACCAAAGGCACTGAGCAATTTAGCTAGTTTGTGTCAGGGATGGAACAAGCTATAACCACCTTGTTCTTCTTCCTCTCATGTAAGCTACTCTTAATTTTGACCAGAACTATTATTTCACTAGGGGAGGGAGCTCTTAATGAGGAAACTCCTACCAACACTAATCTGCAACTATTCTGCCACTTAGAGTCTTACAAAATTGCCTAGGTCACCCAGTGATTTACCAGGGATCATACAGACAGTATGAGCCAAAGGTAAGACTTTAACCTAGGCCTCCCTGACTCCAAAGATGGTTCTTTATCTCCTTTCCCAGGAAACCAGAAAGCCAGTGTGTGTAAATATGTATTTAGCTCATACATCTGTTTGGAAAATTCTAGTACATGAAATACTATGAAAGTAGTGAAAGGTTCTTATGTAGGACTTGGATAGCAAAGTGAAAAAAGATATTGGTATTTTCAGCTTTTGGTAAGTCCATAGTTTCATTGAGAAAATGTCAAACTTGTCTCCAACCTGTGATCACCATTAAAAAAAAAAAGATGGGGGAGAAGGAAGAAGGGCACACAATGTCAGAGCTCATGAAAAATTTCCCCTCTAGATTCAAATAACTATTGGTATCTGACCTAATATTAGAAAACTAATTAAAATGGGTTTTATGTAGGGATTTCTTGTTGATTTGTTTTTCAAGGTGCTTTTGGATTGGGTTGCTACTTGTTAGAAGGTTCTTTGGTGCCTGTAACATTGAACATAGAAGACTTTTTAATCACTGGCATTGTCATTTAGTAGCTGCATCACTGTCAGACTGGTGAGATGAGCTCTTGGTAATTGGAGCACCAGCAGCTAAGAGGTTTAAAATAGATGTCATACAATACCAATAATAACCCAGTGAAATGTTACAGACCTAGGAAGTTGTACCAAGTGCGAGCCAAAATGGAGGAGAGTTCAATGTTTCATGGTTTTAAAAACATTTATGTTACTATATTTGCTCTGTTTTTTTTCTTTAAGCTCTTAATCAAAGTTTTTTTGGCTCTCTTAACCCATTTCTATATCGTCAAAGGGAACAGAAAAGAGGCTGCTAGGATATCAGAAGAGATCTATGGAGGAGTATCAGGTAAAATGTATCCATCTATTATTGTTTTTTAAAATACTTAAATCTTCTTAAGAGTTTCAGTTCCTCTAGAATTTAGATTTTTGGTTATAATTTGGCTTTGGAATTCTGTGGTATTTAAAGAACACAACACTTTATTCAGCAAAATGGTATTGATGATCAAATGGATTCAACATGTGAAGCCTTTTCAGCCCTCCTCTGGCTGTATGAGAATGGAGAAGTCCATTAGCAATTAGGCAGTGCAGCTTTAGGAAACCCTGTTTTTTTCCCCCGAGAACTACTTTGGTGGGGATTTTCCATTATTTATGTGCTAGATCTTGACACTGTGTTATATGATTCAAAAAAGAGACTTGGCATCAGAACTTGATCAAAGCAGTTCATCTTTGTTGAACTTTTTGGTTTTTGTTTTTTCCCAGAGTACATTACATCTATTTGAGTGTTACTGATTTGGATTTAAAGTAGATTAACTGTCATCGTTGTCAGTAAAAACTGTCAGGAAGGCCATCCCATAAGTGTATGACTGTGCTAGGCATTATGCAAAATTATAATAATGTACATAGACTGGAAGACTGAAACTTGAACAAAATATTTTAAAATTGAAAAGAAAGTGTTTTTAATTTCTTTTGGTTGATTATTCACTTCAGTTGCTTACTTGTAGGAGACTGCCAAATAGCTTACCAATTAGACATTCTTCAGTTGGCTTTAACTTGCAAAAAGAATCTGGCAATTATAGAGTTCAACATTCCATTAATGATCCTCTAAACACTTTTATTTTAATTCTTGCAGAGGTTCCAATATTACATCATATTTTATCTGCCAGTATCCATTTTCAAATTTGCAACCAAGATACTCTTTCAAAACAAGCATGTGATCCATGGTTGGCAATGCACTGGACAAACACTAGAGATTATATTGGTCCCATACAAAGATATAAAACATCTAAGGATGCAGCTGTAGAAATGCTTAAATTAACTGAAGAAATTAAATAGAAGCACAGAGTTCCAGAAGCAGTACCTAGAATGTGGAAAGTGATTTCCTTTGGAGATTATATATGTCATACTTTTCAGGGAGGTATGTCGCTTTGGCCAGCTTACATATCTGTGCTTTATTGTTTTTCAAGTCAAGCTAGTCAAGCCTATTGTTAATTGTCATCATTTGTTTTCAAGTCAAGTTTGTCAAGCCTATTGGTCACTTTAAATCTGCTGGGCAGGCACTATATCTAATTCTGGGTTTTCTTTATAGCACCATTGTTGTTCAAGCTATGTGTAGACAACAGCAATATAAAAACTGCAAAATAGGTCACACTCATACTTAAATAGTTTAACAAAAATTCAGAACTAGCAATATTTTTATGTATATGCATTACAATTAATCTTGATTTCCAAATGAAGTTAACTCATCTTAGTAGATATAAGGGACGTGAATTATTTAAGCATTAATATTTTTAGAACTTATCTAACCTTAATATAAATGATACATATTTCTTTGAATTCAAAATTGTTTATATATCCATTTTTATATCACAGGCTCCTAAGGATATGTCTAGTTAGCCTTCAGACACTTACTGGCTATGTGAGCTTGAGGAAATCAGTTCATGTCTCTGAGCCTTAATTCTCTCCACTACAAAATGAGAGTGTTGCACTGCGTGACTTCTAAAAGGAACCATGCCATGTTTTTGAGGAGTGATGTGACCATTTGATTAGAAAGATTAATTTGGTAGTAATGTGTAGGATGGATGTAGGTACTCCAACAAATTTACTATTATCAGTCTCCACTAAAGTTAGACTTTTTAATAGCTAACAGTTAAAGTAGGAAAACTTGGGTTGCATTTGGGGGCATGATAAGTAGTCCATTAGCTAGAATGTAGACCATGTGTATAACAAGTTTGCAAACTGACCTAATCAAGTGAGTGTGTAGGAAAAGGAAAGTACCTGTGGCTCAGCCCAAAGGAAATTTCATCAGAGTCAAAAGGTAGAATTGATTTGTAATTTTTAACTTTTTCCATTCAGACAGAATTGAGGAGATAATCCAACAGAGATAATAGTGGTCCTATGACAGTAGTTTCTTTTGACTATATGTGGCCTATTTCTCTAACTTGTTGAAAACTGGAATATGGGGAAAGTCTTACCCTTTACATGAGAAATTTCACTCAAATTTAGCTATTATAAGTATAAAATTATATTCCATTCTAAATAATATGTAAAAAACCCACTTTCAAATGGTTATGTGTATGCATGTATGTATGTATGCATATTATATGTGTTGTAGAGTTGTTTCAATTCAATTTCAAATGTCTCAATTTGGAGTTTTCTTGGCAAAGATACTGGAGTGGTTTGTCATTTCCTTCTCCAGCTCATTTTACGGAGGAGAAAGCTGAGGCAAACAGGGTTGATTGACTTGCCCAGGGTCACACAGTTAGTAACTGTCTGAGGCCAGATTTAAACTCAGATCTTCCTGCTTCCGTCAGCACTCTATCCACTGTGCCACTTAGTTGCCCTCATATATATACATATGTATATATATATATATATATATATATATATACATACTATGAAATCCATTGTTAAGTAATTTATAATATTTTTGTATTAGTTGTGATTTATATTAATCTCTTATGGAATGGAAATGTGATTTCTAGTAATATATTTATTTTTACAATTTCTATAACAACAAAATAATTTATACAACATGTGGAGTTGTAATTGGATTTTACCCAACATGCCCAGGTTCACCTTCTTTAAAAAAAAATCTTTCCTTGGTCCTCCTGTCCCTTCAAACCATTCTTCTTGTATTTCTCTACTCTTTCATAAACAAGCTCCTAGAAGAAGGTGCCTATACTTGTTGCTTCTATTTTTCCTTCTAATCACTTTTTAACCCCTTGCAATCTGATTTCTTGACATCATCATTCATTTGAAAATATCCTCTACAAGGCTACCAATGACTTCCTTTTAAAAATAGATTTCATTGGTTGTTTTTTGTTTTTACGTTGCCTAGATTTCCCCTTGTATACCTTCTCTTGCTTGTATGTATGTATATTTATATATATATGTATAGTGTGTGTATGTATGTGTGTGTGTATATATATATGTGTGTGTATGTGTGTATATATATCTATATACATAGATATATATATAAAAATCACTTTTAAAAGGCATCCATAAAACATGAAAGGATTTTAAAATATGTCATGGACACTGGAACAACTAGTTAGGGTGGATTTTCAAATTGATAGGCAACAGCTGCTTTACTTCTTAAATATCTATAACTTGAACATAAATATCCCAACTGAATTAGTTGTGTTATTGAAATAAATCTGCTGGTACAGAAGCTGTCATACAAAATTTTTATTTTAGCTGACCAAGCACTTGGGACATAAATTGTACTTTTAGAAAAATGTAGTTTGAATTAAATTATTTTGAGTCCTATTCTACGCACCTCATCAAGAGCAAGTAAACATGTTTGTAGAGTAAACTTTCTCTTATTAAAATATGTTTGCAGCACTGTAACACAAACCATCTGCCAAATACCTAAAAATAATTGACCCTAGAGAAAAATTAATTGTCATTACTGCTTAAGAATTCATTTTGCAATTTGGAAAATTTAGTTAGATTTTGCCTTAAAGTAATGGGAAAAAAATTACTGACTTCCAAGAAGCATTTTTCCTTAATGATATACAAATTAATTTTAGTTTTTAAAGGCATAATCTCTCAAAAGTGAGAGATTAGGTTTTGGTAATATGCATAGCAGAATATACAGGTCACAACATTCAGGGCCTAGGCCATGGAGGGTAGGTGCAACTCTAGTAAAACACCTCCTACACCCTTCTATGGACCCAGGAAGTAGCCTCTTGGAGGAGTGGACTATCTCTGTGTGTTGGGGGCAGGGAGTCCTGGTGGTCAAGATGGGTTGAGATCTTGCTGGGAAATGTGGAGGAAAGATAGATGAATTTTCCTCCTTGGTGGCAAAGCATAATACATGAAGGGCTTCTTCTCTTACTTTCTCACTTCTCCCTTCCTTCTGCTTAGTTGGAGGTTAAAACACTTAAAAA
The DNA here is from genome assembly GCF_900497805.2 of Vombatus ursinus. Taxonomy (NCBI): domain Eukaryota; kingdom Metazoa; phylum Chordata; class Mammalia; order Diprotodontia; family Vombatidae; genus Vombatus; species Vombatus ursinus. Next base: position 10,346,852 of record NW_020954592.1, on the reverse strand, counting down.
AAAAAAAAAGAACCCTCTGTCCTATTTTGCCATCCGCCATGGCTGGTAATATTTCGTAAGTTTCTTTCTCCCATAAACTATAAAATAGTATACTAGAATGCTTATTTCCTTGAAAGTAGTTGGATTATTATTTTACATGAAGATAGCAAAACATGTTTTGTCAGTTTGGATGTAAATGTGAGTTCTATTTTTAAGGAGATTAAAAAAATAATACTTGCTGTTCCTCGTACACAACATTCCTTCTCTAATCTCAGTGCCTTTTCTTTGCACTGTCTGTTAACCCTTCCTTGAATTAATTTCCCCCCTTTCTATTTCTCTCTCTTGAAATCCCTACTTTCCTTCAAAGCACTTCTCAAGTTCACCTCCTAGAAGTGGCCTTTCTTGATATCCCCTGCTACTGGTGCACCCGTTTCCTAAATTGTTTTGTTTTTACCTTGTACAGCATGTACTTTATATTCACTTATATTTATATATTTATTTTACCCCGAAAGAATGTAAGCTTTTTGTGAGGACAGGGAGACACGATTATTTTCGCCTTTGCATCCATAGCTGATAGTGTGGTATTTAATGAATGTCCATTGGTTGATTATGTACCATATTCCCTTCATAAAGAGAAACTTTATTAATTTCAGAGTCAAGCAAATTAGTACTCTCAATAGATATAGAATGCAAATATAAGTTGCTCTTATAATCAAGAATCATCTAATGGGAAATCAGTTTTCTAGATGGAACACTGTCTGGAAGTCCTGAGTTCAAATCCTTCTTAGTCTCTCTCATTCTCAGTTTTTTTCATTTATAAAATGTGAGGTTAGATTTGATGGCCCCTTAGGCCCTTACCAGCTCTGTATCTATGAGCGTGCATGCGTGTGTGTGTGTGTGTGTGTGTAAAATGAGAATTCACACTGCTATGTACACACCCCATTGAACATGTCAAAAATGAAGAAATAGCTTCATTCTGACTGAAAAAATTCAAGAAGCAAAGCTGTGTTTTCTTTTAAGCTCATTCTAAAAGAATAAGAACTTTAATATGCCTGAAAAGTTCATTTGTATGGGTAGCTTTATATCTTAGAAGGAGTAATCTCAGTTTCCAAATTTTTTCTTACCTATTGCCAAGCTCTACATGTTTGAAGAGATAAAGACCTGGGTTCACATCCCAGCTTTGCCACTCTCTATTTGTGTGACCTTAGGCGAGTCACTTAACCATTCTCAGCCTCAGTTGTCATGTGCGTAGAATTCAGGGTGACCTCTAATGTTCCTTTTGGCTTTAAATATATGATCCAATGAATAGCATGTATTAGGCAGCACAGAACATATTTGTTTAGGGTTAAAGTTACTCAAAACCTGGCTACTGAAGCCTTACTCCACAGACTAGTAACAACTCCAGAGGCATCTGATTTTGAAATTAAAGAATTCCTAAGGGGCAGCTAGGTGGCGCAGTGGATAGAGCACAGGCCCTGAAGTCAGGAGAACCTGAGTTCAAATCCGGCCTCAGACCAAACACTTGCCGATTACTAGCTGTGTGACCCTGGGCAAGTCACTTAACCCCAATTGCCTAAAAAAAAAAAAAAGAATTCCTAAGTCCTAAATTGAGAAAATTGTTTCTAAAGACTATAATCTTAAGTACTGGTAACTAATTTGCTTTTTCAGATTAATACAAGGTTACAAAGATGATGGTGTTTTGCTCTTTGCTTTTATAAGGAACATTATAACTATAGGCCCCTTAATAAATATTGGTTGCTTGTTCTATTGTTTTGAGTTTGTACCTTGGGTTCAGTTGAGTTTGTACCTTGGGTTTTGAACTTCATGTTTCCTCAAAACAGTATGGAATTAAATTCAGTTTAGCTCTAAGAAGGTATGATTGTTTGTTTGCTTTTGCTCTGCCCTTAAGTAGCACTTTGCTTACTGGTGAGGTTGCAGGGCCTTTATTTCTCATTTCCTTAATGTTTCCATCACTTTCTGTAACATTTAAAAATAGTTTACCCTGAAGGAAGCAACGTTTGCTTTCAGATTCTTGTTTTCAAAACTTCTAGTTTATGCTTGTCTAAGAGGCTATTAATTTATTCTTAATCGTGTGGCATTTTTAGGTAAGCATATCCCAATGAGATAAAAAGGATGATAATTTTGTGGATTATTAAAAATATTATTAGAACAATTCAGTTACAGGGTATAGTTAAGGAATGAAGTATTCTGAATAATTACCTTTTGGATAACTAAAGGTCAATATGTTAAATATTTCTAGTGTGATGTCATCCCTCTGTGGTGGAAATCTTTCTAAAATAGGTATATTGTCTAATTCTCTACCTTAGTGAACAGACTTGTTTTACATTGTGCTGTGTTGGGCTCCTACTGTGGCAGCTCCTTCTAGCGATGCAGATCGGCAAGTCTCCTTTAACTGCTTTAACTAATAGTCTTAGTTGCCTTAGTTGCCTGAGAGACCATAGGATCATAGATCTAGAACTGGAGGAACCTATATTAAGTGGCTTGCCCAGGGCCACACAGCTACTATGTAGACAGACAGGGTTTGAACGTTTTCTTTCACTACAAGATTACCCCTCTATCTGTTCTGCCATTTTGCCTTTCCTTTCCTTGATGATTCTCACTGTGATCATCAGTTATTATACTGTACAATAAAGTAGATGTGAGACACCATTTTAGCTCTATACTGATCCCACAGCAGACCCTGGAACTTTGTTCTTGTTTCTTATTTTCTTTCTTCTGAAAGTGAATATAGACTGTGCACATACATGGTGCCACAGCCAAATAAATGTGGCTACCTTTCTTTTCTATTAAAAATACTACTTGCCTTCTCAATGAGGGGAGAAGGGAGGGAAAGAATTTGGAACTTAAAATAAAAAAAAACAAATGTTAAAAATGGTTTTCCATGTGAAAATTGGAAAAAAAAATTTAAAAAGATTATTGATGTTTTTTGTTTTTTACGCCATAGTTATTTCCATACTCCCTCCTTTCTTCCCTTACCCACACATGTATTAAATCCTTCTTTGTAGGAAAGCAGTTAAATAAAACTGATTGCCAAAAAAAATGGCTACACAAGACATCTGCAAAAGATTTAAAGAATTTAATTTGGACTCTGAAGTGCCCTACACGTAATAATGTGATATGGCAGATGAAAAAACTAAAGAAATTTTAGGCTATGTTAAGAATGTGTTGTCCAGGAATAAGGAGATGAAAATCTCATTGTTGCTTGTTTTTCTTTAATAAAATTGCCATCTTTACTGTCTTTTGATTTATTAAGAGAATTCAAAATGTAAAATCCAAAACCTGAGCTGGAGGAATAGACTCAAATCAATTAAACAAGCATTTTAACTTCATTGGTTTTATTTGTGTGAAAACTTTACATTGTTATATAATGAACATTATCCATTTTATCTCCTGTGATCCTCTTTTTTTCCTTGTATTGGCCATGGACTCTTTCCCTATCCATAACTGTGAAAGTTATCTCTTTCCCCGCTACTCTAACTTGTATATGATTTTACCTTTTATTTCTATATCCATTTGGAACTTATCATGGCATATGGTGTGAGATGTTTGTATAAAACTAATTTCTGCTAGTCTTCTTTCCATTCTTCATAGCAGTTTTTGTCAAATAGTGATAGTAATTTTGATACTTGCATGTACTACTATGTTGATTTGAATCTGGATCTTGTGTTCCTAATTTGTTCCATTGATCAACATTTTTATTATTTTAAACAAGAACCAAATGGTTTGATGACTACTGCTTTGTAGAATATATACTTTGAGACCTGGTATTACTAAACACCTTTCCTTCTCCTTCTTTTTCATTATTTCCTATGAGATTTTTTTTTTTGAACAATTGGGGTTAAGAGACTTGCCCAGAGTCACACAGCTAGTGCCAGGTGTTTGGTCTGAGGCTGGATTTGAACTCAGGTCCTCCTGATTTCAGGGCCAGTGCTCTATCCACTGCGCCACCTAGCTGCCCCCCCTTTTTTTGGGGGGGGCCTATGAGATTCCTGATCTGTTGTTCCTCCTGATACATTATATTATTTTTTTCTAGATTTATAAATAACAATTTGGAAGTTTTACTAGTAGGTCATTGAATAAGTAAATTAATTTAGGTATTATCATTTTATCATATTGACTTAGCTTGACCTTGAGCAATTAACATCTTTCTAATTATTTAGATATACCTTCATTTCTATAAAGAGTCCTTTAAAATTGTCTCATATAGTTCCTGTGAGTACCTTGGTAGGTAGAATTCCACATATTTTTGTTATTCTATAGTTATTTTGAATAGAATTTCTCTTTTTTTCTCTTCCTGTTGAGTTTTGTTGGTAATATACAAAAAGAATGATGATTTGAGTGGGTTTATTTTAAATACTGTTACTTTACAGAAATTGTTGCAATAAAATTTTAATTGATTCACTGTTTCTGTAAGTAGTACATCATATCAACTAAAGAGTGATAATTTTGTTTCCTCGACTCATGCTTAGTCCCTCAATTTCTATTTCTTGTCTTATTGTTATAATTAGTTTTTCTCGAATCATTTAAAATAGTAATGTTTGTAACAGGCATTCTCACTCTGGTCCTGATCTTATTGAAAAGGAATATAGGGTTTTTCCATTACATATAATTCTCATTCAGGTACTATTAATCATATTGATGAAAGGTCCCTTTATTCCTATGACTTTTAATTTTTTTAAACAGAAATGGGTTTTACATTTTATCAAAGGATTTTTCTGCATCTATTGATATAATCATGTGTTTTTTATTGTTTTTGTTATTAACATGGTCTATTTTTGTGATTTTCCTAAGATTGAACCATTTTTCAATTTCTGATATAAATCCAACCTGGTCATTATCTTTAATTTTTTTTTATTATGTTGCCGCAGTGTCTTTGCTAATAGTTTATGTTTTTTATTGATATTGTTTGTCATTTTATTTCTTTTTTCTCTCCCTGTTTTAGGTATCTAAATCAAATTTGTATCATAACTTCGATAGAATCATTTCTTTTTCAGTTTATGTAATATTGAAATTAATTATTCTTTAATTGTTTGATAGAATTCACTTGTAAATCATTCTGGTCTGGGATCTTTTCTTTGATTTGTTACGATGGTATTTTAAAAAAGAATTCCTATTTTATTTGTTAATTCAGAGTTTGTTTTTTTGCTTTTAGTATTTTTTATTTGTCCTCTGATTTTCAGTATTTATCTTTTTGTTTAATTTTTACAATTACTTTTCTAGGTTTTTTTTTTAGTTGCACATGCAATCCATTAATGCATTCTTTCTCTCCTGTGTTGATAGAAGTTTTTAGAGAAATAAACTTTCCCTTAAAGATTGCTTTGACCATATGCCAAAATTTTTGATATGTTGTCACATTTGTTCTTATTTTCTTTGATAAAATTTTCTCTTGTTTTTAATGCCTTATTCTGTGGCCCATCACTTTAGGATTAAATTATTTAGTCTGTATTTAATTTTGAATCTTTTTTTAGAGGACCTTTAGTTGTTGTAACATTTATTGTGTTGTAGTCCCTAAAGAATGTATTGAATAATTTAACTTTTCTGCATTTGGATATGAGGTTTTTATGCCTTAGCACAAGGTTAATTTTTGTAAAGGTATCACATTAAGATGACAAACATGTACATTCCTTTCTGTTTCCATTCAGTCATCACCAGAAATCTAGTATAGCTAAGTTTTCTAAAGTTCTATTTGGGTCCTTCTTTCTTTATCTTTTTGCTAGATTTGTCTAAGTGTGAAAGAAGTCCTTTGAGGTTCCAAGTATTGCAGTTTTGCTTTCTATTTCTTCTGGTAATTCAGTGAAACATTTCTTTAAGTACTTAGATGCTGTGCAATACGGTATGTATACCTTATGTTTTGATGGTGTCTTCAAGCATAGTGTAATTTTCCTTATCATCTCTTTCAATCATATCTACTTTTATTCTTGCTTTGTCTGAGGTCAAGATTGCTACCTTTGCTTTTTTTTTTAAGCTCTAAATATATAAGTGTGTTTCTTGTAAACAACAGATTGTTGGATTCTCCTTTCTAAACCATTCTGTTATCTTCTTCCATTTTAAGGATGAGCTGTTGTTGACCTGTTTTCCAACTCACTCGTTTTTGATAAAATATACTTTACATTTTCTTCTATTTTTTCAGTCCTTTGATTTTGTTTTAATATTTATTATTGTCTCAAAGAATCATTGAATTGTTTTGTCCTTCTGTTTTTCAGGGATCAAATACTTGAGTATGGTTTTCCACCTTCTGTTCGAAACTATTTTCTGTTCTTTAGTTGTCTGGTAGAGGGCTACCACCCCAGGCATTGCTTAATAAATGGATATACAAGAAAGCTTCAACCTTTGTTTCCTCAATTATTTCAAATTTCACCCATCACAGCAGACAGCTTTAATTGTTCTATTTCTTGCATAGAATTCCTGTTTTAGAGAGTAAGGACTGGGGAAGGTGTCTAGCTCTCTAACTTTTTGTTTACATGACCCAGAACCTCATGTAATATATCTTCAAAATATTTCCTAAAAATATTAAATTTTTTAAAATTGTCACTTAAAAGGGGGTCAGCTTCATTATCCTGGCCCCTATTTACTTTTTCAGGCTTATATTGCCTTATTGACCTATATAAACACATTCCTCCAGACAAACTAGATTGTAAACAAGGGGGTCACATCTTATATATATTCAGGAACTATATATTTATGTTTTGTGTGTGTCTCTGAGTGATTTCTTTACAATTAGTGAGTACTAGTTTAGCATTTCTTGAAAGAAATAAAATGTTATTCAACATTTATCTCCCCACCTTACTACTGAAAGAACTGTAGTAAGACCAATGCACCAATATGGCCCTGCGATTTCATCAATGTGAATGTTCCTTCCAGCAATGCAGATCACACCCCCTGTTCTAGTCAAAGTTTTCTCATAAATATTCCATAAGGGGTCCATCCATGTGCTGTGGTCTTCCTCTTGTTCTCTTGACATCACATGCATACTGATGAAGCATGTGAACTGTCCATTGTCTTAACAAACTCATGTTTTTTCCTCTGGTAACATATTTATCTGATGAAATTGTTTCCAACTCTTGCCCTGTAGAATTACTTATTTGAAATGTGGGTTTAGCCTGTTCTCCATTGATTCAAAAAGAAATGGATCCTCAACTTCTATCCTTCGAACACTATTGAACTGTAGTATTTAATCACTCTCAGCCATATGATATCACTGAAGAATATTGAGGTTAAAAAGATATGTCTCTGGTCCAGAGAGAAGCTTGAGGTCATTAAAAGAATTGCAAGTTACCAATGGCAATTCATTCTGTTTTCCTGTTGTTCAGTTCTAGTTTCAACTCATTGTCCATTTGCAGTGCCTGTATCAGATATTTTTATTGATAGACAAATTCTATTAATTGTCAGTCCAACTACTTCGTTTGATCTTTATCCACTTAGTTTTTCCCTTGTGGTTTATTAATTCTAAACTGTTTATTAAATTATAGATGAAAGCTATGTTATCTAAGTCAAGAAATTAACATTTTTCTTTGGAAATATTTTTATTACTAGCCTAAAAACCTATTTGATTTTGTTTTTCTAATGTCTAGTGAGGAATCTATTCCTTCGAGCTCTAAAATTCTCTGATTTTTTTTGATAGAATGGTCATTACTTAGTGTTAACTTTGGCTCTTACATAGTTTTAGTTATGGAGAAGGATAGACCATTAAAATACCACATTTTTACTATAGAGGAGAGTCTATTAAGTACAAATATCTGGTTATCTTCTAATGGAAAAACATAACCCACTCTTCATATAAATTTAATTTCTGAGTGGTTTTAGAAGTCTTGGCTATTCCAGAAGGAATGGTGTAGGAATTCCAGTAGAAATTATGTGATCAAGATCAAAATTATCTAGAGCTTCATAAAAGGAGCAGTTGCTTTAAAAGTTGATACGCTGAATGCTATCTTTCTTTTCTTTTCTTTCTTTTTTTTTTTTTACTGGACCTTTGATTCCTTTTTCTCAAATTAGGATTCCCTGCCCTCCCCACATCCTTTTTTTCTGTAAAGATAATACTAAGTCTCTTCAATTATTTTAACTTAATCTATTTTAAGGCAACTTAGTTCCTACCATATCTCTTTTCCCCTCATTTTCAAACACCACCTCCCTCTTCTCCCCTGCCTTTTGTTACCTCTTTCTCTAGTTGTAGAGTTTTGCTTATTAGTTCATTTTTCTTGCTTGCTTTTATCTAGTTATTTAATTCTTCCCCTCTATTTTCTCTCTCAGTTAAGTAGTCAAGTAAAACCTCCCTTACTCTCCTCCCCTTCAATTTGTTTTGTTCATTAGTTTTTAAAATTTTATTTTCTGAGCTTTTTTCATAAAGAATTTCTTTTCCTCTTCATTATTTATCTTTCCTTTCTACCTATTCTAGAATTTTATTCTTTGAGTCATGATCCTTATACTTACTTAACCTTTCTTTAGTCTATGTATTCCTTGTGGAATAAAGCTTCTAAGCTACCTATTTTGAGTTCCTTCTAAATAGTTGCTATACTTTTGTCTTGTAAATCTTGCCCCCTAGCTACATTTTTTCAGTTATGCCTCATTCTCAGAAATACTGATTCCTGCAGGTGATAGAGAGGATATTGCCTCATGGTAGGAATTTTCTCATTTCTCTGATTGTTCAATTCATTATTGACCATTGTGCTCCCCTTGGTCATTTTTTTCCCCATTTGCCTTGAAATCTCTTTCCTCAGTCCATGCCTTCTCACTCTTTGGGGTGTCAGTCATCTCCAGAAGCTCTGATTCCTTTTCTTGTGAGGCAGGATTAGTGGTCTCTCTAGGTCTCAAACCCCCACAGATAACAACCCTTATAAGGTCCCAAGCTCTCTTTATAAAATATCTGTCTTCTTCCATGGGAGCATTCATCAGTAGTACCTCCTCTACCACTGAAGCAATATTTCTCACTTTCTTTCCCTCTCTTTCAATCCTTCCCTTTGTCCTCTCACCCAATCTTCTGTAGGCCACCTTCTTTCTCAGAGACTATAGGAGTTAAATTTCCCTTCAGAGTTAATCTTTAACTTAATTGGGATACATCCCTTCTATCTTCTTCCTTCCTTCACCCTTTTTATGCACCATTCCATTTGGTAATCTAGTCTCACAAAAAAACTTGATTCACCTATAGGCAAGAGTGTTGTGAGGTGAGTGTGTCTGTGGTGTTTTAGCTGTTTCTCCACCGTCACTATTTGACTTCACCCTTGTCACTTTGTGTGCCTTTAGAAAGAAATCTTAATGGTCTTGCTGTTGTTCCTGGTTGTTGCATTTATCTTTCCTGTATTTCTATTTTCTGGGATATTTAAGAAGCTAATAATTTCCTCAAGTGTTTTTTTAAAAACTGAATATCCATCTATTTTCATTAATAATTAGGTTCAAATTTATAGGTTAAGCCACCTTTGATTGCATCTTGAGCTCTTTTGCTCTTTGGGACAAGTTATTTCATTTCTTCCTGTGGTTTATGGTGAATGTCTTGTCTTATTCAAATTACCTTTCCTTTGTATTTGAATATCTTTCTTCCAGTCTTTTACTGAATTTGTTGTTTTTCAGTGAAATTCTTAAATTTAACCACTATATGTCTGAGTTTGTAGCATAGGTTTTTTTTTTTTTCTAGAGGTGATCTCTTGATTCTTTCAAGAATAGATTTTGTTTTCTGTGTCCAGAAGTTCTAGGCAGTTTTCTTATATTCTTTCTTGCACTATGATGCACAGGTTTTTTTGTTTGGGGTGTGTGTGTATGTGTGTGTGTGTGTGTGTGTGTGTGTGTGTGTGTGTTTTACTTATGTTCTTCTGGAAGCCCTATAATCTTTAAGTTGTATCTATGTATCTTGTCTTTTAAGATCATTGCTTGCATGGAGATCATGGTTTTTAAGAAAATATTATTGCTTTTTGTTTCTCTTTTTCAAGATTGTCCTTCACTTCCACATATTTACATCCTGAATCAATTATTCTCTCTTTTATTTTGTTGGTGAGGCTCATAAGCCTTCTATTCTACCAGTTAATTCTGCTTTTGAAATCCTTATTACTCTTTTAAACTATTTAGGCACATCCTATAGTGGTTCCATGCTGTCTTTCTCAGGATCCTCTGCTTCTTCAGGTGTTGTTTTATTTTCTTTTGTCTTGCAATACATACATATACATATATATATATATATATATATATATATATACACACATATATATATGCCTGTATTCTCATACCTGATCTGGACACCACATTTCCTTTTGCTATTAGTATATTCCTTGTAGGTTTATCTGCTTATGCTTAAGGTCTTTGATTCAGTTTTCTTCTTCCTGAGACCTTTGGTAATTTCAGTCTCCCCCTACCCCTTGCTTTACCCTATTGCTTACTTTCTGACTCCTTCCCCTTTGATGGCAGTTTTCTTAGGGACTGGATCTCAAAAGTGTCTCACTCTCCTCCTATTCTGGATCATTCACTGTTCACCAGCCTAAATCTATGCCCATAGTTACTTTTTGGGGGACAGAACTACCCCCAGGTAGATGCTAGGCTCTTTTCCTCAAGTTAGTGGCATTCCACTGCCCCACATCCCTGTGTGTCTTGCCTCTATTACCTTTGTTCCTCTCTTCTCTGCTAAACTCTCTAATAGCACAGAGTACTACTGCTTATTGTTGTTATACGACTCCTTGTTATCACAGCCTAATCAAATTTCTGCCATTTGGATCTCTGCAGTACTGGGAGAAGGGAGAAGAGAGAAGGTTGGGGTTAGGGTGTAGAGTTAAGTTCTGTTGGAAGAGAGTGGGCCATCTTGTGCAGTCCTGCTGTTGGGAACATGGTAGGAAAAAGGGGGTGCTGAGTGTGTCAGGGGTAAGGGATTATTGGCTTTCTCTGGTGTTAGTTCATTGAGTTTTTACCTTGTTTGGGTTCTTGATGTCCTAGACCATGAAGACAGCTGAAATTGTTTTATCATTCATACATAATTCCTATTTTGGAGAAATTCTAGAGGTTATAAGGAGCAGAGAAAATATCTAGTCCTTCATCTTGTTGTTCACATGACCCAGAAGTCCAGACCTTTAATTTTGTTTCTGTAAAGAACCTCCAGTGAAGAATTTCTAATAGTCAACAGGTCAATAACTATTTACTAAACACTATGTGTCAGGCTCAGTACTAAACTCTGGGGATACAAAAAAGGGTAAAAACTCCACCCCTTCCCTCAAAGAGCTCACCTTCTAATGTAGAATTCATTTATCCATAGCAGATTGGCATCTTCTCTGCAATTTATACTCTTAGAGATTTGCCTGTGGCTCTATGAGTTTTAAGTGACTTAACTAGTGCTCTGAGAGTTTTAAGTGATTCGCATAGGGTCACACAAGACACATCTGAGGAAGGATATGAAGTTAGGTCTTGCTGAATCCAGGGCCATTTCTCTATTTTGTATACTGTACTGCCTGTCCAAATGCTAACAGTATTTACTTCAAAATCAAGTCCTTAGATCATGGGATTATATGGAAGGGACTTTAGTTATTATTTTGCCTAACCCATCATTTTACGGGTGAGGAAAAATCTCAGAAAAGTTAAATAACTTTGCCAACATGACATTAGTAACAAGTGGTAGAAATGGAATTCGAATCTAGGTCCTATGATTACAAATTCAATGCTCCTTTCACAAATGGAACTACATTTTCCTGTGTGACATTAATTGCTAAGTGAAACAGAGATGTTGGCTTCTCATCTGTTTATTGAAACAGGCCAGCTTGTTTTCTGAGAGAGACTTAGGCAGGGCAGACATCAGTGAGCCTGCCTCTTAGAGCAATTAGACATGTAAGGTTGGTTCACTAGCTTTCCACAATAACAGCAGCATCTGCCATGTCGCAGTCACATTACTAAAATCTGGTAAGATTAGACCCAAGAGAAAATAGGAAAGTAAACATCAAATAATGCAAAGGCTGGACACTATTAATGAAAACAAGCAGTTTCTTTGTTTGTTGGAAGCATCCTTTATTGGAATGAGATTAAATAGAGTATTTGGAAGCTTCTAATGTGAATTTTACAGTGTTCTTGCCTTTTAGAAACAGAGAGAATAAACTGTCATAGGTGTACACATTTGTTCTTTCTAGTCCCTTTTTCTGAAGAACAATAACCATAATTTCACATATACAATCTCATATGAGCCTTGCAACTTTATGAAGTTAAGTACTTTCTATATTACTATTCCCTTTTTATAGATGAGAAAACGGAGGTTCTGAATTTTGCTAAATGTAACATCTTTGATAAGTGTCTGAGGAAGTGTTTGAATCCTGACTCTGCATACTCAGAATCTAAACATTCTACTATCTCATGCTTTGGCATTAGACAACATTTATCAGTTAATAACAATTTACATTTGTAAATTTATCAAACATTTATCAAATAATAAATGTTAGATGATAGGTAAGATGATGTATTTGTATGTGTATGTATGTGTATAATAGCTGATATATAATACATATCACATTTACAAATATTTAACATAATGATCTCATTTGAACCTTACCACACCCCTGTAAATTATATGCTAATTTACCCATTTCACATAGAAGGAAAAGAGGCTGAAAGATGTTCAATGACTTGTCCGGGGTTATACAATCAGTAAATATTTGAGGCAGAATTTGGCCCCATGACTTTCTGACTTTCCATCTAATACTCTAGTTTCTGTGTTCCTGTATATGATATGGTAGGCACTCAAATATTTATTGACTCACTGATTGAAGCTGTGTGGGGGTAACAGTATATTTTTGCAACTTTTCTACTGGGAATCTTATTTATCTCCATTTTGTACCTAAAGTGGAGCACAATGAAGTCACATAGGGAAAAGACTGAATTAACACAATTCTAGTCACTTTCCTTCCTCAGCATTGTAAAAATAGCAAAGATTTTCCTTCTATATTTGATGATAACTATAGAGTCTCCTGAGTGACTGAGCCCACGTCTCTCAGCCAAATATCTTTAGTCCACATGAAACAGATGGTTATACTAGGCAATAGAAACCAAAATAAGTTTGCTGGTTGAATTTTTTGGTAGATAGAAGAAAGCATGGAGCGGCAAGAAAGATAAGTGTAGAATATGGTGTTGATGTGAATTGTTCCCTACATAAGCCATATTTGGAGCTGTGTTCAAGTACTAGACATAGTATAATGATGACACAATCAAAGTTTACTCTTCCCTTGAAGTTCCTCCCCCAAAAATTGTGATAAGGATGATAAAATGCAACTTTGAAAGGGACCAATGGATTCTATGCAGTAGCATGCCTACCTTGAATGAGCTATACTGGTATTTTCTCAGTAGTGTTCGTTTTTAGAATAAACTGTAGAGTGGGCACCTTTGTATTCTGTCCTCCCAAATAGTCTCTCCTATCAAGTTGTCAGGGAAAATTATTCATAGGAGCATCATTTTATTTGGTTTTAATTTTGTATTTCAGAATCCTGGGCTGATCGATCTCTACTTCATGAAGCTGCATCTCAAGGGCGTCTCCTTGCTCTCAAAACTTTAATTGCACAAGTAAGTAATCGGAGGATCGTCTCAAAAGCATTTTTGGTGCTTATATTGAAATGGATCCTTGCCATTCATGATCTTTGGTAATGTCACATAGATCAACATTTCCCAAATTATATTCTGAGGTTCCCAGGTGTTCTAAACTATATGAAGAGTCTGTGAAAGAGACGTATGCCAGTGACTGATACTTTCCCCTCTAAGTATTAAATATGAAATTATGTATTTACAAAGCACATATTACATATGGTAAGCTTAAAAATAAAAATAGACATAATGTCCTCTATTTCCTAACATAATTTCCCTGACCTTTCTCCTCTTTATCCCATGGATATTTTAATACATTTAGACTAATGACTCATTATTAAAGAAAGGCCTACTATGTGCCAGATACTGTATTAGGTGCTGGGAATAAAAACAAAAGTGGGGCTATTTCTGACCTCAAGGAACTAATGTTCTAACTGGCAAGACTACGTGAACATAAGTATATTTAAAACACTCATAAATATACATGTGAAGGAGATACAGGCTAGCCATGGCAGTGAGGTTGGGGGAGACCTGGAGAGGCTTCATGTAAAAGGTGATGATTAAGCTGAGTCCTGAGGGCAATCTGGGATGTTAAGAGGCAGAGGTGAGCAGAGAGAGCATTCTAGGCATGGAATATACCCAGTGCAAAGGCACAGAAATGGGGAGTGGAGTGTTGGGTGTGAAAAATGAAAAGAAATTTAATTGGAACCTAGAGTGCATGGAAAGAAGTAATGTGTAATAAGACTGGAAAGATAGGTTGGGATTAGTTTGTGAAAAGCTTTAAATGTCAAGAGAGGAACTTATATTTAATCCTAGAGATAACAGGTAGCCACTAGAGTTTATTCAGTAGGGAGATGATATGATCAGATCTGTGCTTAGGGAAAATCACTTCATCAGCTATGATAGATAGATAGGATAAATCAGAGTGCAAAAAAATCTTGAAGTAGCAAGACAAATTAGGTGGTATTGCTATAATCCAGATGAGGCATCATGAGAGCCTGAACTGTGGTGGTGGTCATGTGAAGGGGACAGATGGGGGAGATCAGAAGATAGAAATAACAAGATTTTCTATTTGATTGGCTATATAGAGTGCATGAGAATGAGATAGAAATAACACAATTTTGTACTTGATTGGCTATATAGAGCGCATGAGAATGAGTAATAGAGAATGACACCATGATTGAGAACATGTATCACTAGTGATGGTGGTACCCTCAACAGAAATAGGGGATTTTGAAAGAGGAGTGGGAAGAATGTTATGAGTTTTGTTTTGAAAATATTGAATTTGGGATATCTCTGGGAATTTCAGTTAAAAGTCAAATAAAATGTTGGTGATGTAGGAGAGATTCTGGGGCTAAATATATAAATCTTGGGAGTCGTTGGCCCCAATTGAATCCATGAGAACTAATTAGGTAACCAATGAGAGAAGGTAGAGAAAAAAAAGAGTGAAGGCCAAGGAAAGAGCCTTGATCTATGGTTAGGCAAATGATATGGATGGTGATTTAGCAAAGCAGACCTAGAAGGAACAGTCAGATGGATAGGAGAAATAAGACAACAGCATCACCAGAGAGGAAGAGTATCCAGAAAGAAAGGGTGTCACTGTCAAAAGCTGCTGAGAGGTCAAGGATGAAGACTGAGAAAAGACTGTTAGGTTTGTTAGTTAAGGTTTGTCATTGGTAACTTTGGAGAGAGAATTTTAGTTGAGGTTGGAAGCCATACTATAGAGCATTTGGAAGAGAAGGAGAGGAGGAAAAAGAGGAAACAAGTATAGTCAGCTTTTTCAAGGAGTTTGGCTGAGAAAAGGAGGAAACATATAGAGCTATAGCTATTGGGAATGTTAGGATCCAGTAAGGTTTTTTAAGAATAAGAGAGACTCTCATGTTTGTAGGCAGCAGAGAAGGACCAGTAGATAGAAGGGTTATTGAAGATTACAAAGAGAGAATGGATTATAGTGAGAATAATCTTCTGGAGAAAACCATGATAACCTTAGTCATTATATTTAAAGACCAAAACCTGTGAATAGATTAGATTGGAAAATACTATTTTAGATAATTTCTTCTCCTATATTCTTCTCCTTTCTTCTCTCCTACTAATATCAAAATACTTTATCATCTTCTGCTTTTCTCTCTTTTTCTGCCTCCCTTCCTTCTTACCTTCCTTCATTACCTACTTACCTATATTTTTTGTATTTTCTGAACTGAGCTAAGCACATGTGAACATGTATGTACATATGTTTATATGCTAAATACATGTGTGCATGTATGTGCATGTGTAGGGGTGGTGGACCATACAAATATGGTCCCTCCCCTCCATAAGTTTATAATTTAGTTGTGTTGATTAGATATGTATGCTTATGAATGTTTTTTATCTCCAGATTAGAATACGGTCAATGCATGAATGCTCTTCTCAGATCGCCCTGTGTTCCTGCCACTTTTTTTCTGGTTATTTGACTTTCTCATTTCTTGGACTTTTGAGGTCATCCTTTACCATGCTTTTCTCTTTTCCTCCATTGCTATTTTCACATTCCACTCTATCTACGAAATTTTTTTCTAGCAAATAATGATGGAGAGGCCTTAGGCATCCACTAACCATTCACTTTACTCTCCCTGTTCTTCAGGACTTTCCTACCTTGGATGTCTGCCCTTCTACAGTGGCAATGGAAAGAAGATACTTTGATCCAAGAATTTACATTTATTCCTAGTAACCAGAGGAAAGACTTCAGCATCTAAATAGCAGAGTCAGACATCTGGCCATTTGCTCATATAGCCTAGCAGCACTGTTGTAATAGAATGTCCTAGTTAAGAAAAAGATTAATTAATATATTCATTAATATAGTAATAATTTCTTGTGTTTAATATTAATATAATTTTAAAATATATTAATAGTAAATGTTAAGGAAAAATTAAGCCAGTAATGATATGGGACCTTTAGAGAAGCAGCAACTACATCATTATTACTACTGAATACTCACTGAGGGTTTACAACGTGCTAAACACGGTACAGTGTATGTGCATAACAAAATCTTTGCTTTAGATGGGATTTTTCAGACCTTCTTTCATCCTACCTTTTCAATATGCTCTGCTAACTAAGAAGAAAGAAGTGAATTTATTTCAACAAATACTTATTGAGCACCTACTATGTGCAAGGCATAGTGGGTGATACAAAGAAAAATAAATAAGATGTGTAGAATATGGACTTCTTAAAGGCAGGTACTGTTGCCTGTAACATTAATAAATGCCTATTGAATTGAAATGGATTTAAGAAATGAAAAACCTTAGAATAATGTCTGGCAGATAGTAGGTGCTTAATAAATTTTCATTGACTTGACTCAACTACCTGTCTTACAGAAGTAGTGTAGTATATAATAAATCTTTACAGTGTAGTAAATAATACATCTTTCTAGTAGGGTTAGAATGAAGGTTGGTTTAGCATGGAATGTTGAGCAGAAGGTTAAAACTTCCTTAAAACTTCCTTGGGTAAGCTCCAAGTTTCCTCTAGAACATGATGGTATTTAAAATTAGGGAACTTTTCACCCCTGAATGTTTTCAGTTCCCATCATATATAGCAAGATGGAGTACTACATTTAAACAAAACAACCCTTATCTCATTAATTCCTCCTTGACATTCATAGTACATTAAAATTAAGCCTAGAGGCAGGTAGGTGGGAGAGTGGATAGACTGCCAGGCCTGGAGTCTTCCTGAGTTCAAATCTGCCCTCAAACACTTATTAGCTGTGTGACCCTGGGCAAATCACTTAGCCCTATTTACCTCAGTTTCCTTATCTGTAAAATGAGGTGGAGAGGGAAAAAGCAAATCACTCTTGTATCTTTGCTAAGAAAACCCCAAATGGGGTCAGGAAGAGTTGGACACAACTGAAAGACTCAACAACAAAAATTAAACATGTTACTTTGCCAAAATTAAGACCTTTCAAGAGCCTTACTTGTAATTCAACATTTACTGTGGAGTGTTACATTTTACTTACTACTTAAAAGCTCAAGAACTGCAACCCAAGGCTGAGCTGTTATACAAAGACAGTTGACATTTACGTAATCCTTACTCTTTGCCAAAGGTTTAATAAATATATGAATAATTGTAGCCAGAAGAAATTGTGCTTGATTTAGAATTTAAATGTGTATTGAAGAGATGATTCATTACATATACCCTTTTATTATTCCAGATCTGTCTTGTCTCACTAGTGATGGCATCATTTTAATCAATAAAACAAACAGCAAATATTTATGAAATATTTACTATGTGCCAAGTACTGTGCTAAACACTATGTACTAAATTTTTGAGATTTATGTTGCTTTCATTTCTTCTTCTTGCATGTGAACTGTTTTGTCCTTGAAAGGGAATTACCAATAAAGAATATTTTCAATAAAGCCTTCATTAAATACATATTTTTAAAAATGATTCTCTCCTCCTTTATTGTACTTGCTTATCCTTCACTATTTTGATGAATAACCTAGGGAGACTGCTGAAAGTCAAATTCAGTTTATCTACAACATTGTTTCCTTTGTCCCAAATCTCCCCTCTTTTTCCTTTCTGTTTTCTTCCTTACAAAATCAGAATAAGATCAGATTGGTAACATTATCAACAGCTTCTATCATTAATTTTTGGTCTATTTAATATTTAGAAGCCACAGTGTTTTGAAAGATTTGTGAGATCACAAATATTTGTAATTGAAAGATACTAGATTAGTCTCTTGATTTTATAGATGAAGAAACTAAGGCTTGTAAAGCCTGTGTTTTGCCTTGCATCACACAATGAATCCTGGAATTTTTGTGTGACATGATACAAAATACAACCTTTCTGGGCCTTGGTTTTTTAATCTATACATTGAGGAGTTTTGACTAGGTGGAGTCTTAAGGTTTCTTCCAGTTACAAAGTTCTATGATTCCAAGACTCCAAGAATTTTCACCCACTCCAAGATTTTCTGTGACGCACTGCTGCCATCTTGTGAGCAAATTGGTTTTTAAGCAAGTCATATCTAAGAAAAGGAAAAAAATTATTTTTCTAAATTACATAAAATGATTAATTTGAAACTTTATGTGATTTGTACCTATAGATGAATATGTATATGCATATATATGTCTATATAAACCTTTTCTTTATTCTGTATATATATATATATATGTATATATACATATATTTATGTACTTGCTGTTTCCCTTATTAGGATATAAACTCATGGTGATCAGGGATTGTTTCATTCTTTGTACCTGTCCTAGCACAGAACCTGTTAAATACTAGTTGATTGATTGGTTGATTAACAGAGGATTTGGGAGGTGGGTAGGTCAACAAATAAATCAACAAATTAAGCAAATGGTTGGGGAATTAAGGCACAGACAAAAGCATGGGACAATAAGATAAGGCCCTAAATACTAGGGTAAAAAGAGGTAATTTGGAACAGGGAAATAGGACAGGAGCCCAAGGTTAGAGTGGGACCAGCACTAGGACAGGCCTGAAGTAGAGCTTCTTGCCTAAGGTCCCCCATATTCCTCCTTGGTTCCATTTCATTCCTTTCCTTTCTATTCAATTCAACAAGAGTTTATGCAGCAACTAATATATGCCAAGCACTATACTAGTACTAGGAATACAAAGACAAAAACTGAACCATTCTACCATTTCTATCCTACTGAAGAGCATACAGATAAGTAAAATCAAAATATATAGAAATTAATTTAAAAAGGAAGAGGAACTAGCACCAGGATCAGGGTCTCCTTTGAGTCTAGGCTAGGGTTGAATGGACAGGTT
Source organism: Vombatus ursinus (assembly GCF_900497805.2). NCBI lineage: Eukaryota > Metazoa > Chordata > Mammalia > Diprotodontia > Vombatidae > Vombatus > Vombatus ursinus. Next base: position 10,327,571 of record NW_020954592.1, on the reverse strand, counting down.
GGCAACGTGACCCCAGATGCTAATGTTTTGGGGATCTAGTGGCAGCTAATCATGTAATCATTATGTATTGTACCACCTCTATAAAAGCAGTAAAAACCAGACTTAAAAAAAAAACTTTCACACCCTAGTTATATGGATGAGTACAGTGCAATCACTGAAGAGTTCAAAAATTATACTGTCATTTGAAAACTGATGATTAATATTTAATATTGAAGCATTTGTCCATTTCCAAATGGTGGTTACAGTTTTTAAGTTTTAGGGCCCTGGAAGAATCTAATGCAATTGTCTCTATGAGAGAGCTGTGAAGCTAATGAATTATTTATTCTCTTTACTTGATGTTTTCTAATCTCAGCCTTTTCCAGACCCTGACCTCCTTTAGATGTTTAAATTTATTTCTTCTGTCAGACTTATTCTCAGGAGCCAGGTAGACTAGGGTATTTCTTCTTTATTACATGTGTGGAGTCATACTTGAAAAATAAGTCAGATAATTTAAAAAGAGCCTTGCCCCATTAGGTAGTTGTAGGTTGGAATGGAGATTGGAATTTAGGGCTCTGGGCAACTATTTTTGTTCTTTGAGCACCTGTTAATTCTAGGAGCTCCACATCTTCCCTGTCTAACCATAGCTCTGCTCCCCTCTGTCTCACCCTACTCCAATCTCTCCTACCCCTCTCTTAAGCATCCCTCCTCCTTTCCCACTTAATATCAATAGATCTTGTTCATTTCTTGAATACGTAAAACTGAGGGGGGAAAATATTGTCATTACTCTCCCAAACATAGTAGTCATTCCTCTTTTTTTTTTTTTCCCAATTTAGGGAATCAATGTGAACCTCGTGACAATAAACCGCGTCTCCTCACTTCACGAAGCCTGTCTTGGGGGCCACGTTGCATGTGCAAAAGTCTTACTGGAGCATGGTGCCCACGTGAGTAATGATATATACTAACTTTGGCTACTGTGCATTTCATTAAGACCTTTGTTCAGAAACTCGCCCTTGACCATGGCATTTCGTCATGGCAGGGCACAAAATGTGACTAGGACCCAGAGTATAAAGTGTGTTCTGAAGTCACTTTACAAAGGTAAATTCAGTTGTAGTAGAGAGACAGTGACTCCAGGACAATGAGAAATGATCATTGAGAAGTATGCTGCCCGGGGAGTGGAAGAGAGAGCAGGATAAGACTGGGCAGGGGCAGCTCACCGTGACCACCATGAGGGAGAAGGGAAAAAGGAAGCACCTCCTTTATTAGTATCCTATTTTAACAAATTGTTCTTGCTGACAAGGCGCTGAGTTCAGTTTTTACAATGCTGAAGAATGCAAGTGTTTTTAGTATCCTCTGATTCTCATGCCCTGGGAAAAACTGCTTATCCCTCTCTAGGTATGGCTCTTCCTTTTGATATCTGCTCTTAACCCAAAGCATTCTATTACACTAATCTCTGCTATTGGCTTCCTCACCAGAATGTCCGTGGAATCTTAGTGATCTTCTCCATCAATCACTGAAATTCTAAAACTGTTCTTATTCAGCCAGTATTGCACCTCACCAACAGAAGGTACTAGAAGAGAGTAGAGATTCCATTACTATGACTCTCATTTATTCCTTTTTTGATGATGATCATTTTTGGGGGCAAGGCAGGGAGGCCAAATAGTACATCAAAAAGAACTCTTGATTTGGAGTCAGTTTCATATTATCTTTGTGATTTTAGACAAGTCACTTTACCTCGAGTAAATTGAGCCTCAATTTCCTCAGCTGTAAAAGGATGCAGTTGGACCAGATGATCACTCAGTTTTCTTCTAGCTCTAAATCCTATGTGAAATTTTAGGAAATAATGCAAACTGGGGAGGGGTTTCTTAGCAGGATAAGACAGTTGATCTCAGAGACAATATTTGGGATCATAGAGAAACATATTATTTTTTGGTTTCTTCAACCCTCATTAAACCATGTTATCTTTAGTCATACCTGGCAGGTACAATATGGGTTGAGAATGGAAAGAATTAGAGCATTTGGGGGGAAGAGGGGAAGGCGTGTTAAATTATAGGAGTTGGGGGAATGATGTTTAAGGTCCTGGGAGTTGCTAGGGCAATCATAAGTCTATTTTTATTTTTCAATAGTTATTTATTTGTTTTAACACTCATTTTTTTAAAAAATTTTGAGTTCTGAATTTTGTCCCTTGCTTCCACTCTTCCCCACCCATTGTGAAGGCATGAAATGGGTTATCAATTATATGTGTGAAATTATGCAAAATATATTTCTGTATTAACCATGTTGCAAAAATAAAAGCAAGAAAAATAAAGTGAAAAAATTATGCTTCAATCAGCATTTAGATCCCATCAGTTCCTTCTCTAGAGGTAGAAAGCATTTTTTCATCAAAAGTCCTCCCAGTACATTCCTTTCTTAACCCTAAATTTCATATTTTTAAATATTATCCCTTAATATTCAACTCACACCTCTGCCCTCTGTCTTATATAATTCTATAATGCTCCTTCTAATTACCCTAATAATGAGAAAGGTCTTATGAGTTATAAATATCATCTTCCCATGTAGGAATGAATATAAAGTTTAACCTTATTAAGTCTCTTATGATTTCCCTCTCTATGCTTCTCTGTTTTTTTTTGTTTGTTTGTTTTTGTTTTTGTTTTTTTTTGTTTTCGTTTTTTTTTTAGGCAATTGGGGTTAAATGACTTGCCCAGCGTCACACAGCTAGTAAGTGTCAAGTGTTTGGTCTGAGGCTGGATTTGAACTCAGGTCCTCCTGACTTCAGGGCTGGTGCTCCATCAACTACGCCATCTAGCTGCCCCTCCATGCTTCTCTTGAGTCTTGTATTTGAAAGCTAAATTTTCTATTCAGCTCTGGTCTTTTCATCAAGAAAGCTTGAAAGTCCTCTTCTCATTGAATGACCATTTTCCCCCCAGTGTTGCTTGGTAGGTGATTGTAATCCTGGCTCCTTTGCCCTCTGAAATATCATATTCCAAGCCCTCCAATCCTTTAACGTAGAAGCTGCTAAATCATGTGTTATCCTGACTGTGGCTCCACAATATTTGAATTGTTTCTTTCTGGCTGCTTGCAATATTTTCACCTTTACCTGGGAACTCTGGAATTTGGCTATAATATTCCTGGCAGTTTTTATTTTGGGATCTCTTTCAGGAGGTGATCGATGGAGTCTTTCAATTTCTATTTTAACCACTGCTTCTAGGATGTCAGGGTGAGCTTTTAGACCTCCTTTTACATCTGGCCAATTCTGCTTTTTAGGGTATTCTTTTCCTCATTGGCTTTTTGGGCCTCTTTGACCATTTGGCCTAGTCTGTTGTTTTAAGGTGTTATTTTCTTCAGTATTTTTTTTTCTTGGTGTCTCCTTTACCAAACTGTTGACTTGTTTTTCATGATTTTCTTGCATCGCTCTCATTTA
>NW_020954592.1:10293290-10324127 GCF_900497805.2 Vombatus ursinus | reverse complement strand
TCTTCCCAATTTTTCCTCTATCTCTCTTATTTGATTTTCAAAATCCTTTTTGAGCTCTTCCATGGTCTAGACCAATTCATATTTTTCTTGGAGGCTTTGGATATAGGAGCTTTGACTTTGTTGTCTTCTTCTGAGTGTGTGTTTTGATTTTTCTTGTCACCATAGTAACTTCCTATAGTCAGAGTTTTTTTCTTTTTTCTGTTGTTTGCCCATTTTCCCAGTCTATTACTTGATTTTTAACTCTTTATTACAATAAGGCTCTGCTTCCGAGGTGGAGGGAGTGCTGTCACAAGCTTCAGGGACCTTTGTGCAACTGTTTTCAGAGATACTTCTAGGGACCTGTAAGTTTTCAGTTCTTCCAAGGTGGTATGATCTAAGGCAGAGGTTCCCAAATTTATTTGGCCTACTGCCCCCTTTTAAAATAAAAATTACTCAGCACCTCCCTAGAAGTCCACTTTCTTTAACCCTTCAATGTTTTTTTAAATTTGCATCATTTCAAAAAATATAAAATATTTTTTAAATGACACAAATTCAATAATTTATTGTAAATTTGTGGGGGGTTTTTGCATTGAAATTTTGATGACACAATATTGCATCATATAACTGTATAGTATCTTATTGTAAGGAAGTCATTACATGCACATATTCCTGCTGATGCATGCTGGATTTCCCAACAATGTGTGACATGCTCACCTGCCAACACTTGCTTGTTAAGACCTGTTGGCAGACTTGACCATTGATTGGTTATAACTTGCATTTTGTGTGTTTATTTGGAAAATAATGTAATCACTCTATTACACAACAGATAAAACATGTATGAACAGTTTTTCAAAATTTCTTATCTTCTCTTCTTTCCTATTGCTTCCACGGCTCTCCATTTGTACACCCCCCCGATCATTTTAGCACCCCAGTGGGGTGATATTACCCACTTCAGGAACTTGTGAAAGGAAAGGTATTTACTACTCTCCCTGCCTGGTCTGTGAATGAACACAAGCACTCTTTTTTGCTCTGTAACTGTGAGGAGGGTCCCCCTTCTACTGTGGCCACAAGCTCTGCCATGCTAGTGCTCCTCTTTGACCTGAGACTGCCACCCAAGACTGCAACCTGGATCCAAGTATGGGCAAAAGCAACAGAGTCCTGCCTTAGTGATAGCAAAAAGACCCCTGTAATCTCCTTCTGACCACTTGTCCAACCTCCTTACCATCTGCTGCCTCTGCTGCTGTTGCTTCAGTCACTCCCAAGGTTTGCTCCTGATTTTCTGGGGCCTGGGCTATGCTGCTGGCCTGTGCTGGACTGTGCCCCTCTCTTACCCAGGTGCATCAGACCTTTCCTGCTGACCTTCTAAGTTGTCTTTGGCATCTGTGGGCTGAGAGGTCTGGAAACTGCCGCTACTGCCACTGATTCAGTCACCTCAAGGCCTGCTGCAGGTCTGCTGGGGCACAGTCTGGGTTAGTGAGGCCTGCACTGGACTGTGCTCTTCTCTCACCCTGGTGCAACAGACCTTTCCCGACAACCTTCTAAGTTATCTTGGGCTAGAAATTTGTTACACTCCATCTTTTTTTGTGGATTCTGCTGCTCTAGAATTTGTTTAGAGTCATTTTTAAAGGTCTTTGGAGAGGAGCTTATAAGAGAGCTTATAATTGGTTCAAAGTGTGCAAGGCATACCCAATACTTAAAATCTGGAATTTTTACAATGAGCTCCTCCTAACCTTAAATGAACTCCTCCAGTGTTAAAAGTACTTCTTCCCTTGGGCATCTCTAATTAAGTTCAAGTATTCAGAAAATATTTTGTTAACTTTATCAGTGAATAATCCTTGCTCATCTTCTTCTACAGTGGTGGTCCAGAAAGATTCAACTGATTTTTCTTTTGGCAATTCCATCCAGTTGAGTCTTTCTGGACCACCACTCAGATAGACCATACATAGGTGATCTTTTAATTATTCATCTTTTGTTGTTTTGCCACTCAACCAGACAAGCTCTTCTCATTTCTGTTGATTCTTTGGTTATTATAGTTCTTCCCATATTGATGGGTGCTTTTGTTAAAGTGTATCTTCTCTTGTCAACAGTTTTGGAATTCTCTGAATTTGCTGCTGAAAGTTGAAGCCAGTTTAGATTCAGAACCACAAATGGTTGCAGCTACAGATGTCCTAAATTTGATGGTGCTTTGTTTTCTTTTCTACCAGAAATCAGGTTTGTCTTGACATTTGGTAGAACTAGATTTGGAAGAGGTAATCTCTTTTTATGAGATTTTCTTTGGATAGTAACATTGACAGAGGTTGTAACAGTGGCTTCTTTCTCCTTTTTCTGGATGGCATCAACCTGGTTTTTGCTGGAAGGGTGAAAGGCTGTTTTGTTCTGAGAAGAAGCAGGGCCATCAGATTTAGTGGAAACAGTAACAGATGCTGTTCTACCACTTTTCATAGCTATGTTGATGCTGCTTGCAGATTGAGGCCTTTTAGGAACAACAGTTGACTTCGTCTTACTTGTCATAGACCTTTCATCTTTCAAAATGAATTAACTTTAGATTGGATACTTTTGCCACAAAAAGAGCCTTTGACAAGGCAGAATTTTGCTTCAATTTCTCTGCAATTAGTTGTTTCTCCTTACTATTTCATTTAAGGCAGGCCTGCACAACATAGGGCCCGTAGGCCATCTGGCTGATGATGGTTGGTTGCTGCAGGTAAACATGACAGCTGCCCAAAATGCTTGGGCGGGCCACAAGCCACCGGGGGCAGTATATTGTGCTGGCCTGATTTAAGGCAAAAGGTTTGGCTAAGTGACACACAGTGAATTTTAAAAGTCATCTTCATTTGGTAACACTTGTGTAGTGCAATCACAGTTCTTGGGTAACATATCAATATCTATGGTTGAATTTGTCAATACATTGGCAGATTCTAAAGGAATGCCATTTCTTTCTACTGTTGCGATATTTTTTCTTCATAATAGGCCATAATAGGTCAATTAACATTTTCTTTATCATTCATTTTGGTGCTGGTAAACTTTTGGCACTTTCTGGATTGGGTCTCCAGATACTTTTCTATTACAGTTAGTATTTCTGGTTGTCTGCTTTTCCTGTAATTTTAAAACAGAAAAGGCTTTCTTTCTTGCAAGTTATTTCTCAAGTTTTGTCTTCTTTGTTCTTTGAACTGGGGCTTGGACCTCTGACTGGTGGGTAGAAGCAGTGTTGTGGTGCTCATGATGGTAAGGGTTGGGGGGGGCATCTAGGGCTGTATCTCCTCAGCAGCTAAATCTGCACTTCCTCACCTACCTCTATAATAAACATGTTTGCTATAGGGTCTTTCCCCTCTTTCGAGCAAAAAAAATTATTTCAAAAACACAAACTTTAAGCACTCTTCACTTTTCCTTTCAGAACCTAGTTCTTTTCAAAGAGACTCTTAGGTTAATGGGACCCCCAGATCATAGATCTAAAACTGAAGGGGACCTCAGAAACCACTTAATACTACCCCCTTATTTTAGAGATAAGGAAACTGAGGCTGAGAGAAGTTAAGCAAATTACCCAAAAACTCACCAGTAGTAAACATCAGAGGTAGCACAGTGTGGCATAATTTGGTGTTGAATTGAATACAAAGACCTGGGTTCTGATTCCAGCTCTGCTCCTTATTAATCCTCTGATGTCAGGCAAATTATAGACTTTTCTTTTGTAAAATAAGTATAAATGTTCATTTGTTTTTGTAAAAAAAATTTCTTCTATAAAACAGGCAGAACAGATTACCTGCTTAGCTCACAGAGTTGTTGTGAGGATCAAATACCTAAAAAGGCTTTGGAAACTAAAATGTGATATAAAAATAAAGTGTTATTCCTCTCACCAGGTGAATGGAACGACTGTGCATGGAGTCACACCTCTCTTTAATGCATGTTGTAGTGGGAGCCCTGCCTGTGTCAACCTACTCCTTGCTTTTGGAGCAAAGTCACAACTTGATGATCACCTGGCTTCACCCATCCATGAGGCTGTGAAGAGAGGTAAGGTGAGGAGACCTGGGCGCCCCAGGCTACAGCCTAGGCTTTATTGTGTGTTCGAGGGACTTTATGTAAGCAGTCAATCGACAAGCATTTATTTATTAAGTACTCTCTGTGCCAGGAACTATGGAACTAAGAGGAGAGTGGAATAGTTCCTGCCTTCAAGAAGGTTACATTCTAATGGGGAAGATAATGTCCACAGCAGATATGTAAGTGTATACATAGGGATAGGGATCGGAAGTGTAATTTCATTGGTATAGAGGACCCCAGGTGGGAAAACTCCCTCCACCAATTCGGGTCAGCATCTTGTTTGGGATATTTAATAGTTTTAGAGAGTTGCCTAGAGAACACTCAGAGGTTAAATAACTTGCCCAGGGTTCCTCAGCCAGGATGTGTCAAAGATGAGACTTGAACCTAGGTCTTTCTGGCTTTCAAGCCAGCTCTATTTTCCACTATGACACGCTTTTCTCAAGTAAATATAATATTATGTACAAAATCAAAACAATGTTGTTTTGGGAAGATGATCACTGGCACTAGGCAAGGAGGCTCCATGTAGAAGGTGATATGTGAGCTAAGTCTTAAAGGTAACCAGGGATTTCAAGATGCAGAGGGGAGGAGGAAATGGGACATCCAGGACATCCAGCGATGAGAGAAGTAGGGCCATGTGTGTGAAACTGTGCATGGAACGACAGAGCTGGATCATGTTGAGGGGAGTAGAAGAGTGTAAGAAGTGTGGAAAGTCGGGAAGTGACAGGGTTGTGAGGAGCTTTAAATACCTGGCAGAGGATGTTTTATTTTGTCCTAGAGGTAATAGGGAGCCACTGGGAAAAGAAGGATGACACAGTCAAAACAGAAATTCAGGAAATCACTTAGGCAGTTGAATGGAGGATGGCCTGGAATGGGGAAAAAATTGAGGTAGGGAGACACATTAGAAGTCTGAAATTAATCAGGCATTAACCTTGAAAGAGATATTCTGGTCTCTGCAGGGGGGGAGGTGCGAGGTGGGGAGTGGGGAAGGTAATAGAACATCGTATTAATTTGAATACTTTAACTTTGCCTTTGCAGAGGTGAAGGAGCTCTTCTCACAGTCTCCCTGGGTCTGAGGTCCTCTCCTGTCCTTCTGTGTCCTGTGGGCTGCTTCTGTAGCATGTTTATAAGAATGATGCTCAGTCCCCGGGCAGGCTTTTTGCTAATTTGTTTGCTAGAGTCTACAAAAGCAAAGTTGCAAATACTGCATTAAGATTACGTACTGATGTTGTAAGATACATGATAAAATCATCTGAAAACTGCTTCAGATACTAGCCGTGATTTATGATAAAAACAACTATTCATCTCAAGTATTTCTTTGTAGATAAGCCAGTTACTTTAAGAACCCAATTATGAAGTGATTGAAAAACAATTTCATCAGTTGACTTGGCTATGATCATGAAACCAACCACGGACCCCTCTGTTCTCAATTCGTTTTGAAATAAGGACTATAAATATTTTATTTTCAAAGAATGGGTATGATCCAATAAGATAAGTACTGAAGAAAAAGGACAATTGGTTATAGGTCATATTCAAAGAGCAACTGTTGCTTAAGATAGGCAGAGTCTTTCTACCCCTCTTAAGGACATAAAGACTTTGGATTCAAAAAGCACCTCATCTTTAAAGAAGTTTAAAATGCTATAAGCACATAATCTTTGGACATGTATAGAAGGACGAATATTAGTTTATTTTAGAGATGAATAAATTGTGGCAGAGAGTAAATAGTTATTTGCCCCTGGTCAAATAGGTTATTTTTTTTTAGCGTGATCATTTCTTTTTTTTACTTAATAGTATTTTTTTCTCCAATTACATGTAAAGATAATTTTCAACATTCATTTTTGTAAGATTTTGAATTCCAAATTTTTCTCCTTCCCTCTCTTTCCTCCTTCCTCCCTAAGACAGCAAGCTATCTGATAAAGGTTATGCATGTACAATCATGTTAAACATATTTCCACATTAGTCATGTGGTGATAGAAGAATCAGAACAAAAGGTAAAAACTGCAAGAAAGAAAAAACAAAAAAGAAAAGTGAAAATAGCATACTTTGATCTGCATTCAGACTCCATAGTTCTTTCTCTAGACGTGGATAGCATGATGGAAACCTCATGAGTCCCTTGGATTTGTCTTAGATCATTGTATTTCTGAGAAGAGCTAAGTCTATCAAAGTTGATCATTGCACAATGTTGTTGTTACTATCTATAATGTTCTTCTGGTTCTGCTCACTTCACTCAGCATCAGTTTAAGTGTTTCCAGGTTTCTCTAAAATCTGCCTACTCATCATTTCTTATAGAATAATAGTATGCCATTACATTCATATACCACAACTTGTTCAGCCACTCCCCATTTGATGGGCATCCTTTCAATTTCCAATTCTTGGCCACCACAAAAAAGAACTGTTAAAAATATTTTTGTACATGTAGGTCCTTTCCCCTTTTTTATGGTCTCTTTAGGATACAGACCTAGTAGTGGTATTGCAAACAGGTCAGTTAGTGAGACTCTTTGTATGATGTTATAAGAAAAGACACAAAGGTTCTAGTTCTCCCTGTTCCCATTTCATGATATACTAAACACTTGGTATCATTCCCCCATGACTATTTGATTGCTTGATGATACAATCTAATTCAAACACTTTGGGATGGAACCTCAGATATTGTACTTCTGTACTTTGGTAATAATATTATAAAGTGCTTTAGAAAATATTTGTTTTCTCTTAGCCAGAAACATCTCTTTCTCTCTGAAGGGTTGGCAAATGACAGTTGGTCTTGAATGACCTAAATCATTTCTTTGAACTTTGGGCAGGGCCCACCTACTCACACCTGGAGCATGTGCTAAGCTATACTCACACGTGTGTAAAATAAATTTAATAGTAAAATAAATAAAATAAATAGCTAAATAGTCTGTTTATTGTCCAGAATTAAAGAACCATTGACAAATTCACTAATTAGGTTCTAAATATTTATAGTTCTTTTTTCAAAATTAATCATTGTTTATGGAGAGAGACATTCTGCCTTCACTTAAGCCATTTAAATGCACAAATAACTGGAAATGTTTCAAATTTCAAAATTAGATTTCTCAGAAATTCTTCTAATTTTTCATATTTCTAACTGAGTCTCAGGCTCAGGCAACACTTTACTGGTATTTATAATAAAAAATAGTGTTTTTACTTAAATTAACAATTTTACCTTCAGAAAATACAAGCAGAATCCTAATTCCTGACTTTGCATGGCTGTACAGATATACCTCCACTCACATAGACATCAGTAAATTCACTCTATTAATTTTTAAGTTGTGATAATTCTGAAAGGACTGGAGAGAAGTTTGCTGTGTGTTATCTGAAAAGAAAGAGGTTGTTAAATAAATTAAAGAAATAGACAAGATTTTTAAGGGTAATAAACTACCAAGGGCAACAAACTGCTTACAGAAAACTTTGAGACTTCAGAAACACTCATTGACATGAAATAATCACTGTAATTATAAATCATTTTTGTTATTTCATTAGATAAGCATTCTAAGGATTTTTATTAGTTAGCACTTTATTGGCCTAATTCCACATATTATATGCACTTGAAATTAATAAAAGGTAATTTGTCCTTAATATATTAGAAATTGGACTCAAAACCCATTCTTAATAGATTTCCAACTAATTTGAAAGCTTCTAAGATCCCTTCCAGCTCTAAATCTATGAATCTATGTTTTACATAAACACTTGGGTGTACACTCATTGAATATGACCTGTGACCTACTCTCCGTGTCCTTCCGTGCTTATCTACCCACTCTTTGAAAATAAAATACTTGACTTTATTTTTCTTATTTCAAAAGGAATTGAGAACATAAAGGTCCATGAATAGTTTTATGATCATAGATCATAGCCAAGTCAACTTGTGAAATTGTTTTCAATCACTTCATAAATAAGTTCTTAAAGTGACTGGCTTATCTACAAAGAAATGCTTGAGATGAGATGTTCAGATCAACCATGAATAGCTTTTTTTTTTAAATCATAAATCAAGTCTAGTATCTGAAGTAGTTTTCAGTTAATTTTATCATTCATCTTACAATATCAGTGCAGGGTATACATACAGGTTTTTGACTTTTTCAGAAAAACACACAAACACCCTCACATCTGGATGTATGAAAAATAAGACCAATGGGATTTAACAGAATGTCCAGTGGACTGAGAGTCAAGATGAGAGGCCTAGGTTTTTTCCCTGACTCTGTCACAGACAAGCGTTGTGGTCTTGGGAAAATGCCTTACTTTTACCTCATTGTCCTTCAGTTTCCTCATCTGCAAAATGAAAGCATGTACTAAATGATTGCTAATGTCCCTTTCAATTCCAAAATTCTCTGATTCTTTGATCATTCAACAACTTTCTTCTTTTGTATGAAGTTATCTTCTGTGTTAATTAGGTCACAGGGAGTGTATGGAAATCCTGCTGGCAAATAATGTTAATATTGACCAAGAAGCTCCCCAGCATGGAACTCCACTGTATGTGGCCTGCAACTATCAGAGGACAGACTGTGTCAAGAAGCTCTTGGAGCTAGGTAACCTTCAGCAATCTTTTCATGTCCCTGAAATGAACCCAAGGTCAACATTCACCCTTCATGGTTTCTAAGATGATGGTCTTGCCAAAAGGAAAATTTCCTAACGTTAGCCAAGGCAAATAGTTCTCATTCTAGAGATACTCAAATTCTTTTAATTCATTACTTTGGCTTTTAGTTGGCCACAAGACTTGAATTAATCTTTTCATACACCAAACCAGTTTAAATTCTTAAGTATCTGTCAGAAGTAGGCAGAAAAGTCATTTCACCCAGTGATTGTCATTGAAACTATTCATATGTCAAATTTTACACAGAAAGACCAATGAGGAGGAGAGAAGGCTACTGTACTTGTAGAGATATAAATCCAGTTTGGTTCACAAACACTCTAGGTGCCTGGCTCAGTTTTGGCCTAACATTGAAATAAGTCTTAATCTTTGGACCAACCTTGAAAAGACCTGACCTATTTTCTCTGACCTCAGGGCAGTTCTGGCTGAGCTAGATTTTCTGTGGTTTTTCTGCTGCAGACCAAATACTCAGGGCTTATCAGGGACTGAGAACTGACTTGCTTTGCCCTGGGGTTTAATAATTTCAGCTGATGGTAATTATGCTGATTCTAGGGCAACATTCAGCAGATCTCCCTCACATCATTTCTAATCACTATTTTAGTGATTTTATAATAATAAAAGAACCCAATGACAAGAAGAATGAATAAGTAAGATTGTGTGGCCACACTAATTTTTGAATTCACAGTGTCTAGTCATTGAAATAAAGGGTGTTTAAGTGAGAAATTTAATTTTCAAGAAAAGAAAATACTGAATCTTAGATTTAATATTTTCTCATTTTTTTAATTAAAAAATTAATATATTTTCTTCTTATTGCCTTAATGTTTATAAAAAATAAAAACAACGTTTTGGGAACTTGTATACTATGAGATTTTTGGAATTAAGCTGTAATTTTTTTTTTTTAAGGCACAGCTAGTAAGTGTCAAGTGTTTGGTCTAAGGCCGGATTTGAACTCAGGTACTCCTGACTTCAGGGCCAGTGCTTGTAATTTTTTCTAAAGAACTTAATCTGAAAGTTCTTATTTTTGTTACACACTTCTCAGGCAAAAAAGTTTTTTGAAATAACTAATATTTAAAGGGGAAAATCTTTAACTTCTTATATCCTTCCATCAAAATACTTTGAAATAATCTCTAATTTAGACAGTTTTACAGATACTACAGGCCTTGAATTAGCCATTAAGTCCAATCCAATATAATCTATATTTTAAAGTTAAGTACCTACTCTATGCTAAACACTGGGGTTGTAAAAACAAAATGAAAAACAGGTTATGTAGTCAAGAAGTTTACATTCACATGTGGCAGGCAAGCCAGTCTGTTTAAAACAGCAAGTCACCATAAGAGAGAGGAAAGACTTGGCATGTGTCAAGCAAGTCAAGCCATAACCACCCCAATGGCAATCATCTCACCTCAGATCCTAATAAGGATGACCCAAGATCCTGAACCCTTGGGAACAGCAGTGCTTCCAGCCCAGTGCCCTCCACCATCATCCTGGGCAGCCTAACAACTATACCAGCAGATGCTACAGAATCAGCTGCCAACAAAGTCCTTTGTACTCTAAATAGTTCATCAGAAACTGATATGATTTTAAGAATGGAAATGTTATTAAAGAAGAAGCATTAATATCTGCTTTGCTAGTGCACCCTAAGGATCAGGGCACCTTTCCATCTGACTTGCAACAAAAACTTTCCATGTAATTCGAGCCCCTTTAGAACTGGGACTACAGTTTCTATTTGTTTACCAGTGATTAATATAGTGCTTTGCACTATTGTAAGCACTTAATAAATGTTTTGTTTTTCATTCATTCATTTATGCATTAATTCTACTATGGAAAACTGACCATTTTCTGAGAAATGTGTCCAACAATTACTGGCAATTAGGGTGTCCCCAAATGTAAACTCCAAACTTTAGGCTTCTCATTCTTCTCTATTGCATATTTTGAAATTTTTGTATCTAAGTACTCAATAATATCTTGTGATATGTTTGTTCTTTTAAGGAGCCAGTGTTGACCAAGGCAAATGGTTAGATACCCCACTGCATGCAGCGGCCAGGCAATCCAGTGCAGAAGTCATTGATCTGTTGGCAGACTATGGTGCAAGCGTGAGACGCTTAAACCATCAAGGCAAGTGTGCTCTTGATCTGGCAGCTCCCCAGAGCAGTGTGGAACAGGCACTCCTTCTTCGGGAAGGTAATAAGCTAGCTTAATGCTCCCCCCTCCCTTCTGGTGTTACCTCTAGTCTTTGCTCCAAGTTACTAGTGCCTTCTCCTCTAAGATAACCTTCCATTTATTGTGTGTCTTGTATGTATATCTAAATATTTACATGTCTCCACCTTTAGAACGTATGCTCCTTGAGGGCAGGAACTTTTTTTTTTCTTTTCTCAAAACAGTGCCTGGCACTAGTAAGCACTTAATAAATACTTTTCTACTGACCAGTGGACTAATTGTTTCAGTCATTTAACAAGCATCTATTAAATGACTACTATGTGGCTGGCATTGTTGTAAAAGCTAGGAATAAGGGAAATGGGTGCAGGGAGTTTTGGTGATGGAAGGAAAGAATAAAAATCCTATCACTACTGAGATTTCTTAAATGCTTTTTTCATTCATTCATTCATTCATTCATATCAGCTGGTAGCTCATAATTGTTACATAATAACCAAGGGCTAGGTCTGTAGTGATGATCTGCTATTGCTATTTTTTTCCAGTATGGAAAAAAATAATATAGGAAAACAGTGTTCTCACTGTAAGAGTACAGAAATACTCTACCTTGACCAGGATATAAGCTCACTTTGAATCAAATATGACTATGTTATATTTAGAGGAAATCCAGAGGCAAATTAGAAATAGCTAATTTAGGAATGATGAGAACAGAAAGGACATACTCTGAAAACCCTGACAGAATGTGCCAGTCGCAGTGATGGGCAATTACCTTTTACACAGATCAGGAAGTAATTGATGGAATTTTATTCCCAATTACTTCACCTACATTTTCACTATTTGTTTGAAGAGGCAGATGTAATTTCCTAGACAAACAAAGGACATTTTTTTAATCCAATAAATAAATTCTAAAAATATTTTAAACTCTGCCTTATTATTGAACACTCATCTTTTTTCATATATAGTTAAGTTCTGATTTGCAGGATAAGTCACCCTGGGCTACATCATGAGCCCCATTGTTCTTTGGAACATATTATTCCATTCACTCCTACGTTTTCTAGTGGGTGCTGAATATTATTGCATTATTCAAACATTATTTCCTTTGTACTAGAAGATCACTTAAAGAATTTCTTGTTTCTGATTTGAATTATTAAACTTAACCACTAAGTATTTACAGCCTTAGGTTTTTTTTTTCCTAAAAGTAACTTGTGAATTCTTTCGATTGAAATTTCATTTTCTATGTTTAGAACATCTGGTCATTTCTCTTCTATCCTTTCCTTTGTTACGACATTCGTTTTTTTATTTGTTTGTTTGTTTGTTTTTTGTTCCTGTCATATTCTTCTGGAAGAGTTATGATCCTTAGGTTGTCTCTATGCAACCTGTTTTCAAGATCAGTATGTTTTGCTTGCATAGTAAGCATTTTTTCTTTTAATGTTATTGTTTTTTGCTTCTATTCTTCTAGATTGTCTTTCACTTCTGTGTATTTTCGTTCCCAATCTATTATTATCTCTTTTGTTTCTTGGTTTCTTGCTGCTGTAGATTCCAGTTTTTCAATTTTGCCATTCTGCTCATTATTTTGCTTTGTAGGCCATAAATTCTGCTCTCCTACTTCTCATTTGTCTTGTGAACTACTCATAAACATTGTATTGTAGTTCCATATTCTCTTCAAACGCCCCAGGGTCCTCTGTCTTATCAAGTGTTGAATCATTTTCATTTGTTTTGCAGTATCTATTCATAGATATCTAAATGCTTTTTACTAGGCCCTATTTCCATCTGTTGTTACTGTTTTTCCTGTTGATTTATCTATTTATATTCAAGGTCTTTGAATTTTCTTCTTCCTGAAATCCTGGTAATTTCAGTCTTTTTTCCCTCCTTGTTTTCCCATCACTCACTTTGTGACTCCCTCTCTTTGTGTTTTCCTTGGGGGGATCTTAAAGCACCTTAGCCTCCTCCCACGAACTAGGTCTCTGCCTCATCTGACTTTTGGGTGGTCAGAACTGGCTCCAGCTGGATGCTGTGTTCTTTTGCTCAGGCTTGGTAGAGTGATGCACAGCCCCCGAAGTGTACATTTCCTGTCCTGCTGTCCTGTCTCAATCTCTCTATTCCTTAGTTTTTTGCCCTAGCACTGGCAGTTCAGAACTTTGCAGTGCTGATTCTATAGTGTTGTAGCCCCTCAGTAGGCTTTTGTTCCTAATGGACTGTGGTCGCCTAGCCGTCTGTCCCAGCCAGGGTGAATTTCCATAGCTTGAAGCTGGGGTCTCCGTGACACTTGAAAGAGGGAGAGGGGACCAGGAAAAAAGAAGGTGGGTTTTATTTTAAGCTTGTCTTGTGTTCTTGGGTCTGTTAGTACAGCCTTACTGCCAGGGCGGGGGGTCAAGTGAGCTCAGAGTCAGAAAGTGTCACTTCATGGGCTTTTTAAAAAAAATTATGTTCCAATTTCATTCTCACCTGTTGGACTCCCCTGAGTTTTTCCTTTTCCAGGCTAAACAAACTCTGTTTATTTAACTCATCCTCATATGAACTCAAGGTTCTTTACCATCCTAATTGTCCTCCTATGGACTTATCCTCTACTATGACACCCAGAACTTAACACATATTCTAGATATGGTAAGAGTAAGGCAGAGTACAACAGCACTATTACATTCCTGGTCCTACACACTCTGCCTCTTTTAATGTTACCTAAGATATCATTATTAATTGTCATTTCACATTGTTGACTCACATTAAGCTTGTAGTCTACTGAAACCGTGAGCTCTTTTTTAAGATTTGTTTTATACTTTTGAAGTGAAAATTTCAAACTAAAATGTAATTTTTTACATTTATCCTTATTACATGTCTTATTTATTAGCTTTGGAGAAATAATCTAGCCTTGTCATGATCTTTTGGGAACCTGACATCCAATGTATTAGCTATCCTTGCCAGCTTTGTGTTATCGGAAAGTTTTGAAAAGATGATATATATACCTTTGTGTTATTGGAAAGTTTGAAGAAGATGATATATATGCCTTTATCCAAGTCATTGACTGAAATGTTCAGTAAATAGTACTGGGTGACTCCACTGGAGTCTTCCATCAAAGCTGACATTGAACCATTAATAACTGTTCTTTGAGTCCAGCCATTTAGTCAGTTGTGAATACATCTCATTTTTCTATCATTTTCCAAAAGAATAGATTCAGATATCTTCTCAAACACCTTGCAAAGTTCTAGGCAAACTATATCTACACCATTCCCTAGTTTAGCAACCTTGTCAAAAAAGGGAATAAGTTTAGTCAGCTATGACCTATCTTTGCTGAAGCCATGATGACTTGGTGATTGCCGCATCCTTTTTTAGATAAGGCAATAACCATCTTCTTAATATTGCCAGGAAATGAAGTCGAGCCATTAACCCACAGATTACAGATCCACTTTGCTTGTCTTCCTTGAAAACTGGAAAAATCCCTACCCTTCTCTAGTCCTATAGCACTTCTCTCATTTTCCACAACCTTTAATGTATCACTGATGATGACTCAGTAATTGTAGTGTCCAGTTCTTTCAGTATCTGAGGATGTTTACCTGGACCAAATGACTCAAATTCATCCAGGGCACAGAGATGATCTCTACTATCTACTTGCATAGCATCTCCTATAAGCAGTTTTATTGTATTCTTTGTACTCCCAATGCCATTCTCTTTGGCAAAGAGGAATAATTTTTTCAGCATTCATCATTGTCCCATCCACCCCCAGCATCAGTCATAGACTTTCTTTGAGCCTCCTCCTTCCCCCAATAAAGCACTAAAATATTTGTGTTGTTGGTGGTTTTCCTCACTAGCCTGAATTCATTCTAAACTTTTACACTCCTGACATTATTGTGACAGAATTGTGACAGTTTTGTGTATTCATCTTCTGTTACCTGTCCTTTATTCCATCTTCTGTACATATATTTTAAAAATCCAAATTGTTTGGTTAGTTCTCTGTGCATTTATAGCACACATTTTTCTTCTACTTTAGAATGATTTCACATTTATTCCTTTTCATTTTAAAGCCCCTTTGATTTTACAGACACCAGACAAATGTATTCTTAACAGCCTTTATTAAGTGTATGCCATCTCTGGCCAAGAATGTGTCATTCCTGTAATTTAAACAAGTACTGAACTAGATATTCTCTAATGATTTAAGCAATTATTTCCTATGCCTGTGTAGAAAGAATTTTTATCATCTTAACTATATCTCAATTCAAAATCACTAAGTTTCTTTCAAAGAACTAGGATCATAGAATAATAGAATCATTGTTGAGAGGTGGAAGGAACTTTGGAGATCATCTTGGTCATTCCCCCCATTGAACAGATGAAGAAATTGAAGCCCAGAAAATTGAAGTGGCCTACCTAAGGCCATCCTCCCCAGCCCCAGCACCGTTGAGATTCTGGTCCTAAATCTAATGTGCCTTTCTCACTACACCATGCTGTTGATGAGTATTATTCATGAGGCGACACATTTCTTGCTTAGTTCCATCAAAAATGCTCCTAGATCCAGAATTTTTCGTTTTAGGATTATAGGATCTCAGAGTCAGAAGAGGCCATCTAATGTAGCCTTTGCCTTAATAAGGATCTCTTACAAACAAATTCTTCTCTCCTCTCTCTCCTCTTTAAATGTCACAGTTTGATGTAGAAGGAAGAACTCTAGGTATATCAGAGTTTACTCTAGTGTCTGAAATTTTCTAGGCAACCTGGATTATCTGTCTGCATTACCATCCTCCAAAGAAGTTTAAGTTGGGCTACTGCTCGAGAACCCTTCTCTGTCTTGGGCCCCAAGATTTTAAATAAAACCTATTGATCAGTTCTCAAGGTAAGTTTCCAAACACATGAAGTTCTTGTTGGCCACCGCAACCTAAACCTACCTCGCCTATTTTGATCATGCCCATGTCTCCCCAAGTTTTCTAAATGGATGTTGTCTTATATGGTAGGCTTCTTTTCTAAGAGATATTTCTCATAGATGATGAACTATATGAATAACGATGTCAAACATAAGTGAAAGTCAAATTAGGAAGTGAAAGGGTAGAAAAATTGCCTCCCTGCACTTCTGTTATTCTATCTACAACTCATCATCTCTTGATTTACCTGTATTTTTGAGTCCTCCTAGCTTATTATTCTGGGAGACTTCCATGGAGAAGCAGCTTCCTGGTTCATGAAGCCTCAGATAACATGACCACACAGGGACACATGACATTTGGGTAGAATATATTGGGAAGGGGGAGAATTTGAACTTCTTCCCACACATTTCTTGTTTAGTCCTCACAGCAATAACATCAGAAAATGCATACAGTATTCTCTCCTTATATGCCTCCACCTTTGTGTGGTAAGGATGAAGAAATGTTTCATGATACATTCTCCAGCACAAAGAGCCTCTTTCTTTTTCTTTTTCTTTCTTTTTTTTTTTTTAAAGAACAGCTCAATATCATGGTAACCTTTGCTATTGTCGGTGTTGTCATATTTCTTGCTTAGTTTCATCCAAAAAAAAAGCTTCCATGTCCAGGTTTCCTTTGTGAAGCATCTTGGCTGTAGCACACATTACCCAGGTTCCTTGTTGGGAGACTCAAAGACTGAGATCCAGCCAATACCACCTAATGGTCAGCTAAAAGACTTTAATCTCCCAAGGTCTCCCCATCAAGCCCAGGTTCAGTATTCCTGCACAAGGCTATGGATAGCCACCTCCATCTCCCAATACTCTGTGTTGAGCTGGGTAGTGTTTCTTCCCAAACTCCTATCTACAGCTGTTTTCCAGGTGCACAGCTCTGTCTTCAGACCTCCATAGGCCAAATAATTTCATATACATTTTTCCTGTTCACAAACCTTTACTTCTAGGATAGGCTTTATTGTCCATATGTGATACAAGAATGTCTTTATAGGAACAACCTCAATTAGAGAATGACATTATCAATTCCTTAGACATTAAGATGTTTTTACCGATATTGTGTTAATAGCATATATTTGCATTCCTAACTTGCCTCTGGTAAACCTCATCCCTGGCAATGCTCTGGTCACTTAAAAATCCATTAAAACAAATGCTTACTTTCCAAAAAGAATAAGCATGGGCTATCCTGCCCATTTATGATTTTTTTAGTGCTAATCTATAATTCCTATTCTGAAATGAGCTTTTTTTTCTTTTTAAAATTTTATTGATATCTTTTATTTTTACATTATAGTTATTTCAGCCCTTCCCTCTACCAGACCAAATCATCCCCTTGTCAAAGAAAAACAATTAAGCAAAAGCATCCAATATGTAAACCACATCTGATGGTGTTTACAATATTCTGTTCTAGCAGTTCCCCACCTGTCTGTGGTGAGAAGGGAGAGATATTCCATTATCTGTTCTCCGGGACAAAAGATGCTTTTAAAGAGAGTAACTAACTACCATAGCAACTCTTCCTCTTATTAATGCTCTCTGACTTTTTTTCTGCTTCATATGTATTTCCATCCTCATTTTTTTCCCCCTCTTCCTTTAGGTCCTTCTTCACTGGCTCAGCTCTGCCGTCTGTGTATTCGAAAGTGCTTGGGTCGATCATGCCATTATGCTGTCTACCAACTGTGTCTTCCAGAGCCACTTGAAAAATTCCTCTTATATCAATAGATAAAAGTCTATAAAGCAGAAAGGTGTCTAAAGAAATAGATGACAGCTTTACTCTAGATATTTAGTCAAGCTTTCCTATAGTTATACTTACAGATCTCTATAGGGACTAAGGCAAGTCATTACAGGAAAATGTTGATTCATTCTTTCAGCTTATAGAATGGGATGTGGTGATTAATTATATCTACTGACTAACTGATGGGGTAAACAAAGTCTTTTTTTAATTTAATTTTAGTTCTTATTGATGAAAATTTTCTAAAACTTTTTTTGTCCTCATTGCATACAATATAGTGAATGTAATAGAAGATTTATTTAATGATTGAAGTTCTTATAGTAAACTGGGATCATCATTGGGAACATTTGTGATCTTTATACATTACTAAATATAGGTGGAGAAGATTAAGATGAATGAATGTTGTCTTTAGTATATATCCTCAAAGTTTTTTTTTTAATAAATCTCTGGTTGTCATCTGTTTTGGGGTCATCTTTTATTTTTCTGGTAAGAGCCAATATGATTAAAAAAAAACCTACACATTCTCATTAATTTAGTAGTCTCACAGAACCTCAAGGTTGGAAGGAACCTCAGATCTGGGTCATGTAAATTCAGCCTGTATGTCGTCAAGAATTTCCAGACCCTAATGGATTAACATACATATCAAGAGAGCGATTTATTTAGAACTTGTTTTCCCTTGCTTATAGCAGAATAAAATAAATTCCTCTTGATTTTGACTGCTTTCATTTTTAAAATGACCAATAGAAACTGTTAGAAACTTTCTAAGCTTACCTTCAATTTACTCTATTTATATCTAATTATTTATAAGTTGTTCTCTCTATTTTGCCCCCACTCCCCTACATACCATACACCGCACACACATACATTTTTAACCCCACTAGAATGTGAGTTCCATGATGGCAGAGATGGGTTTTGCCTTCCCTTGTGGTTCCTTCTTTTAGTATAATGCCTGGCACATGGTAAGCTCTTAACAAATTTGTATTGATGAATTGATGAATTGATTGATTGATGAAGCATCCAGGGGGAGCCTCTTACCCAAATGTACAGGCACTTCAGGCAGAGCTGTTAACTACTCATTTTGGCAACAGAACAAGCAACACATACCATGTCCTCAAATTAACTTTGTAATTAATTATGTGAAAACAAAGCAAATGTTAATTAAGGTAAATTCAGTTGAACAGGAGCAGAATTCATTACTGTAGTATAGAAGTTCTTAATCTTTTCTGTCTGTGTCCTGGACCTTCTTGAAAGTCTGGTGAAGACTATGAACCTTTTTCTCAGAATGGTACTTTTAAATGCGCAAAGTAAAATATGTAATATTAAAAAGAAAACCAATTATATTGAAACAAAGATGTAATTTTTTCCATCCAAACTTAGACTCCTTGAAGTCTATCCATAGGCCCCCCCAGTTCATGGGCCCCAGATTCAGAACCCCTGCTAGGGTGGCTCACAGAATGGATTTTAATAATATTCAGGATGTGGCAGCTTCCTACTTTAACCAATTATTCTTGTTAACTAGGTGCTGAGTTCAGTTGTTTCTGCACTACTCAAGGGATGCATATGCTAAATTTTTATGCCTTTTTTTAAAAGCTATGTTGAGAAAAGGAGGAAGTCCCCCAAAGGTTAGGACTGTTGCTCAAGGCATATGGCAAGACAGTAAGAGATGAAAATATAGCTACTCAACTCTTATTTTACTTTTGTCTGCCAATGAGAATGAAGACTGAATTTGAAAGGAGAGAACAAAAATGTCCAATAGGGAGAGTTGAAATCCAAGAGAAATAGGAATATAGTAAGAAAGCATCTTATTGCAGTTCAGTGTCCAGCAAGTTCAACTTAATTACAACCCAGGGTCCCGAAAGAAGTGGCAGGCGTGAATGCTGAGTCTCTGCTAGCGAGAACATGGAGAATGAGAGCAGTGCCACAGGACTAAAGAAGGGCAAACGGCTTAATTTTCATAAAAAATAAAAGGAAGGAAAGGGATGCTCTACAAACTATGAGCTAATTAGATTTTGCTTTGAAGTCCTAGCAGAATTCTATAGTATATTAATCAAGATAACTTATTGTTAAATGGATTTGTAAGGGGGAAAATTGTGCTGTCTAAATTTTGGTGCCTTGGATCAAAGCCTTGGCTGCCCTATCTTAGTTAACAGTTTTAACTAATACCTATTAAAGCCTTGAAGGGATTCTTTGAGAGTCCTTATTCCTGATAGATAGCAACCTGATGATTTTTAGAAATAATTACATAGTGAAGCTAGGTGTGCCAACTGCCAGGATAATATTTCCTCTGCAAGGAGAGACTCAAAATATTAAAGAGGTAACACCAAAGAAACAGCTTTTTTTATTCTTCTCATTGTTGATATAAATTTGGAAAATAATAATTTGATAGATGTTTTAACTTGCAAAAGGTCTCAGTGATATTGTCATTTTAACCCCTTAGTACCTGCATTAATATTAGCTTCCAAAAATGAAAAAGAATAAAATCTTACATATATAAAGAAGTTATGGACTTTTCCTCATTCAACTGATCCTAAACCTGTTGCCTAATAAACTTGAATATGGCTCCTGGAAACCTTCTTCTATGCTTTAGAGTGCTCAGTGAGTAAATCTTGGGGAGAAGACAACAATTCAAGCTTTCCAATTTCTCCGGTCTAGACTCATGTAGTCAAAAACTTTGTATTATTTATATATAATTACATTTTTTGAGACAGCTATCATCTAGCACTGTCTTGATGCTATTGTTCACATTTTTCACCATGTTCCTCTGTTAAGTTTTTACAAAGAAGTTTATAGTCTAAACCAGGGGTGGGGAACCACATGTGACCCTCTAGGTCCTCAAGTGTGGCCCTTTCATTGAATCTGTGAAGTCTGAATTCTGTCAAAGGGCCACACTTAAGGACCTAGAGGGCCACAGGTGGCCTTGAGGCTGCAGATTCCCCACCCATTCTAAACCAATGGTGACCTTTTTTTTTTCTTCCTATGTATAACTTTATTTGGCAAGAGGATGAAGTGCTAAAACGGTTCCTAGTCTTTTTCAGTCTCATTGGGGGTGATTAATGAATGCATGATATATAGGTGCGAGATTTCTTTATATTGCAAGTCTTCAGCTTCTTTGGTTTCTTACTCTTAAATGAAATTTTCTTTTTTTAAAAATTAAATAGTATTCTATTTTTTTCCAATTACCTGTAAAGACAATTTTCAACATTCATTTTTTTGAAAGATTTTGAGTTCCAAATTTTTCTTCCTCCCTCTCTTGCCTCTTCCCTCTCCAAGATGGTAAGCAATCTGATATGGGTTATACATGTGCAGTCATGTAAAACATATTTCCACATTTAGTCATATTGTGAAAGAAGAAATAGAACAAAAGGAAAAAAACAAGGGAAAAAGTAAAAATGGTATGCTTTGATCTGCATTCAGACTCCATCAGTCCTTTCTCTCTGGATATGGACAGTATTTTCCAACATGAATATTTTGAAATTGTCTTGGATCATTGTATTGCTGTGAAGAACTAAGTCAGTCCTAGTTGATCATTGCACAATGTTGCTATTAGTGTGTATAATGTTCTCTTGGTTCTGCTCACTAAGCTTTGCATCAGTTCATAAAATTTTCTAACATCTTTTTCATAATTTTTCCTCTCCATGTTCACCCTTCTACTGAATTTACTAAGTACTGAAATCCATGATGGAAAATCTTTGAATAAAGATATTTTATATTTACTCATCTGCCTACATGTTGTTAATTTTTATTCTTTGTATTCCCATTGACTAATACCTAGTAGGTGTTTAACAACTGTTAATTGAATCAAGTTCTTCATAGATTATCCAGCTTCCTTTCTCTGCCACAGATGTCTATATATAGACCACTGCTATTGGTAAATGTTTAATAATAGTTAACATTTATATAATGCTTACTATGAGCAAGGCACTAAGTGCTTTATAAATATTATCTCATTTGATCTTCACAACAACCCTGGGAGGTAAGTGCTATTATCATCCCTATTTTACAGTTGAAGACACTGAGGCAGATAAGTTAAATGACTTGCCTAGGGTCACACAGTTAATAGGTGTATGAGGCCAAATTTAATAATAATAACAACTAACATTTATTTAATGTTTCCTAGGCGCTTGGCACTGTTGTAAGCATTTATGATTCTTATCTCATCTAATCCTCATAACAACCTTGGGAGGAAGGTACTTATTATTATTATTATTATTATTATTATTATCCTCATTTTACAGATGGGGAAACTGAGGCAAACAGAGGCAAAGTGACTTACCCAAGGTCACACAGCCAGTAAAGTCTGAGGCCAGATTTCAACTCAGGTCCTTCTGACTTCAGTACTGGTGCTTTTCTGTTTATGATGAGCACAAAATTAGAAGACTCATATCTCATAAAATGATGTTCATTGTTGCCTTTGAATAAATAATAAAATCAACTTTGCCTACTCTTATTTTTCTCTCCACTGAAAACCTGTTTATCATCCTTCAATTTAACTGCAACTTTCTTTGTCCTCTCTTGATTTTTATAGTGATTATGTCAAAATTGCTGTGATTCAGTTTCTCTAGTGATATGCCCATTCATCAACACTGGACTAAGATCTCATCTTTAAAGTATTAGGATTTGTAGACCACATAAAAATGGTGTGGTGCTGCATAGCTGCTACACCCCCTTTCTCCTGCATTGCCACTGTCATTGTGTAAGCGCCATGTTTTTCTTTCTTTTCTGGGTTGCCATGGCCAAAGAATCACCAAATAGCCAGCCTACTGCTAATGACCTTTCCCACAGTGAGCAAGGCTGGTCCTTGGATAGCAGACCTGGTCTATTACTCAAAGCGTTTTCAGCATGATAGAACTTGGCAAAGATTGTGCTACACTAGCATAGCCTTCAGGAACCCAGGGTCACTTCCTTGCCATGATGAGACATGGAATCAGTAGTGTGTAGGAAGTAACAAAGGGGGATTAGGAGCATAAATGATTCAGGACTGAACAACTCTTGTATGCATTTCCTGGCATGTGTCTGAATCTCTGGGCTTTTGGTTAGTTCCAGAGCTACCCCATGAAGTTCAAGTCTACTAACTATAATTCCAAGAGACTCAGGATAGCGTATATCCTCCCTGGTACCCAAAGATATGTGAAGAATTGGCTCAAGTCACTATTTGGCCTTGGGTTGGCAGTTGTAAGAGTAACATATCCTAGTGGGGATACTCACCAGTACAAATCTGATCATATAGATCCTTTGAATTGAGGAGTAGGGGATCTTCTAGGATATAGGTTAGGGAAAATGAGCAAATGAGTTCATGTAAATGATCTCTGATGTGCCTTCCAATTCTAAAATTCAGAGGTTGGCCCATGCAGGCCAGTCAACCAATTTAAATATATGTTTCTTGTGTGAAATTTAGCATTTACAGCTAGAAGAGCCCTAGAGACCAAAAAATTAAACAGCCTCATTTTGCAGATGAAGAAACTGAGGCCCAGAGAGATGAAGTGTTGGTGAGGCAGGATTCTAACACAGATACCCTGACTTAAGATTCAGTGTTCTTCCCGTTACCACACACTGACTGCCTCTCTCACACCCCTAGTTGACTTAGTTAATGTAATAAATATATTCCTAAACTATTGTATATGAATGCAATTTTCATAAATGGAATCATATTTTGAATCAATCAAGAACATTTATTAAGCACCTGCTCTGTGCCAGGCACTGTACTAAGTGCTAGAGACACCAAGCTGAAAGTAAAATATCCTGTCCTCTAGGAGCTTACATTCTAGTAGGGGAGATAACACATACAAGTAGAACTATATACATGATATCACAATGAACAAATAAGACTTAAATAAGAAAACACATGTAAAGCGCTTTGTAACCTTAAAGCATTATATAAATTCTATCATTATTATTTTGTACACATAGTTAAAGTGAATACCAGGTAGTTTTGGGAGGGGATACAGCTGTATTAGGAAAGGCTTTGTATAGAAGTTGGTGCTTGAGCTAAGTTCAATCCATCATCAATTAATAAAATTAAGCACCTACTTTATTCTAGGCACTGTGCTGAAGTGCTAGGGATAAAGAGGAAAAAGACAACTCTTGCCTTCAAGGAGCTTGTAATCTAAGGGGAAGGGAGAAATAAACTAGGCACTTGAAGAGGTAAAGATGAGAAGGAAGTATATGCCAGGCTTGGTGGACAGCCTGTACAGATGTTATAGAGATAGGAGATGGTGTGTGATTTGTGCAGACGAGCAAATAGACTAGTATTGCTGGATAACAGTGCCTAGAGGAGAATAATGTATAAAAACATTAGGAGAGTAGGAAATGGCCATGTTGGTAAGACCTTTAAATGCTAAACAGAGGAGTTTATATTTGATTTTTTTTTTTGAGGACAGAGATGATGTGGTCACAACTCCACTTTAGGAGGAAAAGTCACTTTGTTGGTTGTGTCGAGAGTGAATTGGAGTGGGGAGAGACTAGACATAGGGAGATGAAAAAAGAAAAAAAAGAACTGCAGTCCTGCTCTAGAAAGATACAGCATAATTTCCTTTTAGAAATAATATTGGTACTTTAAACAGGATGGACATAAACTTCATTCAAAAATGTTTTACTAGCCACAAGAACTCAAAAGAATTTTTAAAATAATTGTGGCCAGTATTAAATTCCAAACCTACCAAGAATTAAAGCAAGGAGTTCACACTAAAAGGATAATGACCTGGTTAAGATGATGATCTTTCAAGATGATCTGGTCACATTATGTATATAGTTCAGTTTCTGTGTTTTTGTGTGTTTGCATATGTGTTGTTTTGTTGCACTTATATGGCTATTGCAATAATTCAGGACTGAAGGGCTAAGGACCTGAACTAGGGTGGTGGCTATGTGAATAGAAAAGGAGAGGGAGGCAAGAGATGTTCTGGAAATAGCATTAAAAAAAAAAAAACAGAACAACACCCAAATTTGGCAACTGATTGGATCTACAGGGTGAATGAGAGTGTGGCATTGAGGATAATACCAAGATAGTAAACTGGAAGGATGGTGCTGCCTTTGATAGGAAGTTTAGAAGGCAAATTGATGAGAAAGATGATGAGTTCTGTTTTGTATATGTTGAGTTTGAGATGCTTGAAGAACATCCAGATGGAAATGTGCAACAGGCATTTGGTGATGGGGGACTGGAGCTCAGGCAAGAGATTAGATAGGAGAATTATCACATAAAGATTAGAATTGAAACCCTGGAAGCTGATGAGATGAGCAAATGAGAGGGCACAAGTGAGTGCGACAAGAGAAGATAGAGCCCAGTACAGAGCTTGGGGGTAACCCACATATAGGGAACAGGACGTAAGTGTTGATCCACAAAGGAGACTGACCCATAAAGAAGAGAACCAGGAGTAAGCAAGGTCACCAAACATGGGATAAAGACTGGGATTAGCCATTGTATTTGGCAATTGAGAAGTCATTTGTAACTTTGGACAGAGAAAATTCATTTGAACAATGAAGTGAGAAGCCATACTGCAGGGGGCTGACCATCAAATGAGGAGGGCAACAGGAGCTTGGCTGTGACAAGGAGGAGAGGTATTGGATGTAGGATGAGGACACAAGGAAATGGAACAGTCATGAAGGGTTTTTTGTTTGTTCATTTTTTAAAGGATGGGGATGACTTGGACCTGTTTGCAGGTAGAAGGGGAAGAGAAAAGACAAGAAGAGATTTAAAAATTAGAGAGCTGATGATTTTGAGGGGGGTAGCTGCCAGGGATGGAAGAAGATGGGATCAAGGGCTGGTTTTGGTAAGGAGGAAGGCTACCTCTTCATCATAGCCTGGAGAAGAAGAGAGGATAAGGGATGACGTAAAATAGTGTAGAAGAGGGAACTAATGAACGACCATGTTTTCTCAGTAATATACAGGCAAAGTCCACTCCTGAGAAGGAGGGAAGAGGGTAGCGGGGCAGGCTGACGGGGAAAAAATTTTGTGGGGAGTGTAATAATCAATTAGAAAGGAATGAAAGGATCACTTTGCTGTCCCATTCATCAATTATATTTACCAGTATTTCGAACACCCATGATCACATCAATGTATATCCCAATTTTTCTAGAACTTAGTATATATTCTCTGAGCAGCATTGCTGTGTCTAAAAACTTTGTCACTTTGCAGTTAACCTGGTTATAAACCCCTGGATTTAGTGAGGCTAGTCCTTGGACAATGCACATAGACACCATCAACAAGCTCATACTTGAAGTGTTTCCAGCTTGGTAGGACCACTATCAAGAGTTCATAGAACTCAGGTACAACCTTTGAGAACCCAAGGTCACCTCTGTGCCACAATAAGACGTTAGAGTTTGGCATTAGTGGAGGAGACATTTGGTTGGTTGTTGTCCTTTGTTCTCGAAGAGGACCAAAATGTTGGAGTCAACATACAGGGTGTTGCTGATCAGACCAATACTAGTTCAGAAGGCTCTATCACAGGTCAGGCACAAAATTGTCCATATGAACATGTGGAGTGGAGATGTCTCTAAATTTGCACAGCTCACGTTTCTTTTGAATTACTGCAATTCTGCTTTGCTCATAGAGCACACCCTTCTCTGATGCAGGCACACTATGTTGGGCAATCCTTTGCCAATGTCTCCCATGTCGCACAATTCATTCCAAAGTTCTTCAGAGAGATCTTGAGAATGTCCTTGTATCACTTCCTCTGGCCTCTGTATGAGTACTTGACTTGTGTTCTTCGTAAAACAGTCTTTTCGGCAAGCATCCGTTTGGCATTTGAATAATGTGACCAGCTCATTGGCATTGTGTTCTTTGCAGTAGAGTTTGAATGTTTGGCAGTTCAGCTCAAGAAAGGACCTCACCATCCAGTACCTTACCCTGTTGGGTGATCTTCATAATCTTCCTAAGACAATTCAAATGGAAGTGGTTCCATTTCCTGGCATGGCGCTGGTAAACTGTCCAATTTTCACAGGCATACAACAGTGAGGTCAGCACAAAGGCTCTGCAGACCTTCAGTTTGGTAGGCAATCTAATACCTCTTTTCTTCCACTCTTTCTTTTGGAGCCTCCCAAACACTGAGCTAGCCCTGGCAATGTGTGTGTCAACCTCATCATCTATGTGTACATCCCTGGAAAGTATACTGCCAAGGTAAGTGAACTTTCCACTTGCTATAACTGATGGTTTCATGGTGTGGTGCTGGAGGGTGGGGAACCTGGATTTTCTTGGTGTTAGTTGTCAGGCCAAAATTAGCACAAGCTAAGGAAATATTTACATACATATGTATGCACAGATATGCTGGTAAATGTTTAACACCTGCTTCTCTGGTTTAATCTTTGTGATTAATATTTTTTCCATCATGTTCTTAAACCTAAATAATCAACAAAACAAACAAACTCTGATTTGTTGCATTCATTGATTTTTTTTTTTTTTTTTGGTGAGGCAATCTGGGTTAAGTGACTTGCCCAGGGTCACACAGCTAGTGTCAAGTGTCTGAGGCTGGACTTGAAGTTAGGTCCTCCTGACTCCAGGGCCTGTGATCTATCCATTGTGCCACCTAGCGACCCTGCATTCACTGATTTCTGAAGTGTAAGTGCACTGGGCAGCTGGGTGCAGCAGATAGATTGCCAGCCTCGAGTTAGGAAGGCTCATTTTCCTGAGTTCAAATCCAGCCTCAGAACCTACATGTGACCCTGAGCAAGTCACTTAATCCTGTTTGCCTCAGTTTCCTCATCTGTAAAATGAGCTGGAGAAAGGAATAGAAAACCACTCCAGTATCTTTGCCAAGAATACCCCAAATGGGTTCACAAAGAGTTGGATACAACAGAACACCAAAAATACGCTGAAAATTTAACAATTGTTTCTCCAGACCCAGTTTGATCTGGCTCTATTACACCCTAGTATGAATGTTATCTGCAGTGCTTTTCCTCTTTCTAATCTGCACCAGAAGTAACATACAGGATAGCCCTTAAAAACTGGATTTATACTTATCTTTCTGGGTTTTAAGTATAGTCCTGCCTGGGTGCTGGGAATGCTCTAGAGCAAAGCTTCATAATCTCATTTTTCTGTCATAGACCCCTTTGGTATTCTGAAACATAAGGACCCCTTCTTGGAATAATGTTTTCTAAATGCGTAGCATAAAATACATAGGATTACAAGTGAAACCAGTTGCATGAAATATAGAAATCAAAATTTAAACACATACATGCCCCCCAAATTCACAGAGCCCAAGTTAACTCCCCTTGGTTAGATGAACTCTTGTAGTTTTTTCCCAGTCTTATGTTTCTTCTAGAATTTAGTATAAAAAAAAAAAGTCTTGCCTTGGTTAGGACCTAGGACCTTGCTTTACCAACCCCTAACCTCTCCCCTACTATTTATCTCTCCCGTCAGTGGCTCTTTCTCTTCTATTTATGAATATATTTAGGTTTCTTGTAGCCTAAAAAAATTAACCTTCCTTTCACCATCTTATCTACCACCTTATCTCTCTCCTCTCTTTCACCCCTATACTTGTCGAACCTGTAAATGGGTTTGGAATCATTTGACCTTATTTTGTATCCTGACTCAATTGTTTATTCACTGTGTGACCTTGGATAAACCACTGAACTTTGTGTCTTTGTTTCCTAATCTGTAAAATGATGATGATGATGATGATGATGATGATGATAGCTAGATGGTACAGTTAATAGAGCACTAGACCTAGAGTCAGGAAGACCTGAATTCAAATCTAAACCTCAGACACTTCCTAGCTGTGTGACCCCAATAATAGCACCCACCTCCTAGAGTAGTTATGAAGACAAAATGAGATTGTATTTGTAAAGCACTTTGCAAGCCTTGAAGATTTATATATATATATATATATATGCTTGTTATTAATCTGTAAAATGAGGGGGCTAAGCCTGAGACTCTCTAAAGTTCTTCCAGCTCTCAATCCTATGATCCTTTAAGAACAGTCTATATTCACTGCCTGTAGTTCCGTTATGCCACCCCTCTCCCCAGTTCCCATCCTCCCAAGTTGAGCCTGAGATTAAAATAGGTTTAATTTGGCCTTGGGGGGGAGTCCCATAGAAGAGCCCTCTAGCAGCTTGGGGCCAGGTGGAGGCAGCAGTGAGCAGCTACCCGGTCCCCAAAGGTAAATTCAGTCTTGATGTGGCACCTGATGGGAGAGGGCCAGAGATTGCCCCTGCGGCTGCAGGAGTGGGCCGGCAGAGATGGATGTGTGTGAGTTTAAGGGCTTCATTCTTAGGAAGTGTATTGTGTGCGGGGGAGGGGGGTCAGAATGAACTGTTAGAACAGGGAAACGGCCCAGATCACCAAGACTGAGAGCCAGGAGTCAGTCTGGGTGAGCGGGTCAGGAATAAAAGATGAGGGTTGGACAAGGTGAGTCCAGGGAATAGGGGAAGGTGTGGTCAACAGTAGCCTCTTTCTCCACTCTGTGCTATAAAGGGTGCTCATCTCAGTGGCTCATCGTGTTTGGTTTTTGCCTTTATCTCTGGTGCCTAAAATGGTGCCTGGCACTAAACAAGAGATGAATAAAGCCTTACTGATTCATTGATAAAGAGCTAGGGGACCTGGGTTCAAATCCCAGCTCTGCTTCTTTACACTGTGACTCTGAGTTCCTTGTTTGTAAAATGAAGGGGTGGACTTTATTGGTCCCTTCCGGCTCTAAAATCATTCTTTGTTCCTCCTCAGGTCTCAGGGTCCTCACTAGATCTCTCCCTTAGAGAGTCCTCTGGAAGAGAGCAGTGGAAACACCACATACCTGACCATTCCTTGGCCTCTCTTCAACATCTGATGTTGTTTTCCATCCCTAACTTCTTGGTCCTCTGTCCTATCTTGGCCATGGAAGCCACTGTACTCCCCTGGTTCTCCTCCTACTTCTCTGGCCACTCTTCTTCCTCTTTTTACAACTCTTCTTGCCTCCACCTATGACTTAAATATCAGTATCCACCTCCAAAGTTTTGTCCTTAGCCCTCTTTTCAATCTATGCTTTCTCCTTTAGCAATCTCACCCATGTCCTTGGCTGCAAATATCACCTCTATGAGGGTAATCCCCCAGCAGAAAATTGTTAATATAAGGACAGAAATTGTTAATATCAAATGTGATGTTACCTGTCGCTCCCTAAATGACTCTAGCAATGTCAGAATGTCAGTAGCATTCCTACCCTTAAGATAACGAGATTAGGTTGAGCTGAATCAGATCTTAAGTCACATCCTGAGATCTTGCCTTGTGGGGGAACTGGGCTCAAGTTGGATCTAGGCCTCTGATATCTTCACCCCCTTCCATTGGGTCGTTGTTTGTGTTTGTTGTGTCTGGCCTTCATTCTCGAAGAGGACCATGACAATATGGAGATGACATGACTTGCAGCTGACTTTGATTTGAGTAAGGGAGGGCTGTGCAAAGTCACTAGCCTCATTTTCTTCTCCAGAGCCATCTGGGCTTAGTGGCCAGATATTCATCAGGACGACTAGAGATGGTACAGTTTGAGATCCGTGGCATGAAGGGCAAAACAGCCAGAATGAAGTGGTTTTCCTTGTTCATATTGCCAATGGCCACTGAGGTCTCATGACCAGGCCTGCTACCTCACCTATCTCCTCCTAAAACTAAACAAACTTTATCATGGGTCTCTTTGTTTGGGAAATCCACTGGACCTCCCCCAGCATGGTAGGTTTCCTACCCTGTTATCTCAATTAAAGACACTTTATTACTCTACTTATGGCTTTAATTTATTTCAGGACTTGACACCCCAAATCTACCTAGAATTTGGCTGTTACCTCTTTTGCTGACCTATATTTCCAACTATTCAGTCAACATATATCCTTGGATGTCTTATCAACATTTAGAATATAATATATCCCAAACTGACCTAATCATTCTCCCCACCCCCCAGCCTCTACCCCCCACAATCTCCTTCTCCTTCTGACTTTCTTTTTTCTTGGTGATCTGAAGGAAAGCAATCAGATCATTGAAGGGATTTGGTACCATGCCATTGTTTTATATTACTGTAGAAGGGGAGAGGGCTTTATAGGTAATTTAAAGTTATTTTGAAGTTCCTTTTATATATTCCTGTTATATGCATATCTCTTATTCTAATCTTTGATGGCATAGTAGATAGTCTTGACTTTAGAGTCAGGGAGCTTAAGTTCTGAGTTTAAATTCTTCCTCTTTATGACTTTGGACAAGTCATTTAATCTCTATGTCTGTCAGACTACTCCTTAAGAGTTACCTGCTCTTTTTTTGTGGTGGCAAAGAATTGAGAAGGTGCCCATCAATTGGGGAATGGCTGAGCAAGTTGTGGTATGTGAATGTAAGAGAATACTATTGTGTTATAAGAAATGATGAGCAGGCAGACTTCAGAAAAACCTGGAAAGACTTGTATGGACTGATGCTGAGTGAAGTAAGCAGAACCAGGAGAATGTTGTACACAGTAACAGCCATGTTATATGATGATTAACTTTGGTAGACTTTACCCTTCTCAGCAATACAAGGATCTAAGATATTTCCAAAGATCTCATGAT
>NW_020954592.1:10292993-10293232 GCF_900497805.2 Vombatus ursinus | reverse complement strand
GCAAAATGCTGTCCACATCCAAAGAAAGAACTATGGAGTTTGAATGCAGATTGAAGCACACCATTTGCTATTTTTTTCCTTCTGTTGTGTTTTGTTTCCTTTTTCTTGTGGTTCCTCCTATTGGTTCTAATTCTTACTTACAATATCACTAATGTGAAAATATGTTTAATAGGAATGTATATGTATAGCTTATATCAGATTGTGCACCATCTTGGGGAGTGAGGTGGGGAGGAAGGGGC
>NW_020954592.1:10283645-10292955 GCF_900497805.2 Vombatus ursinus | reverse complement strand
GAAAAATTTTAAACTCAAAAGCATATGGAAGTGATTGTGGATAAATCAAAATAAATTAATTTTTAAAAAAAGAGTTACCTGCTAAGTCTCAGACGAGTAACTGTGATCCATTAGTGAAGGGAGTCCCCATACTAAGAGTTTCCTATGTTGATGAACTCACAGGTCCTTTATATATGTAAATTGGACTTAGGGACTGTATTACAAAACAATGTTTGTATAATAATAACTGCTTTTCTAATAACAACCCCCCTATCCCATCCCCCAATCCCCCACTGTGAGATCGGTAGCACAAATATTAGCCCCATTTTACAGATGAGAAAATAGTGACTTGTCCATAGTCACACAGCTCAAAAGTATTAAAGTCTAAAATTGTGACTGGGTCCTCATTTTTTCCCCCAAATCTAGTGTTTTTACTACTATACCTTGCTGAGGAATAGTTCCTTTTCTTCAAGGAGGTCAGAGAGGGCAGACCTCACTGAAAGCTGATTGTATCTATGGAATGATAGAGATTAAAGGTTTATTAAATCCTTCTCAGGTATGGTAGGGATCATCTAAAAATATTGTCTGTGTGAGTCATAGATTTAGAACCGAAGGGACCATAGAGGTATGTAGCAGATCTGCTCATATGCAAAAACTGAGACAGAGGAAAAGGACTTGTCTGCGGTCACACAAGGTACTGCTAGGTGGCGCCATAGTGCAAAGAGTGTCCAGCCTGGACTGAGGAAAACTCATCTTCCTGAGTTCAAATCCAGCCTCAGACACTTACTACCTGTGTGACCCTGGTAAGTCACTGAACCCTGTTTGCTACAGTTTCCTCACTTGTAAAATGAGATGGAGAAGGAAATGGCAAACCACCGCGGTATCTTTGCCAAGAAAACCTCACATGGGGTCACAAAGAGTCAGATATGGCTGAAACGATTCGACAACAACAGGTAATAAACGGAGAAACAGGATTCAAATAGTTGTTCTGACTACAAATTCAGTGTTGTACTCACAATATATCCCACTTGGAATGTGCCTCCCATTAGAACTTCAGTATGAATATGGGGATTTCTAATGTTTGGGGAATTTCGATCATTTTAAAATAAAGAAATCACATAACAATGCAGTCTTTGCTCACAAAATGTGATATGTTTGGAGTCAGCAGAGAGCTGGTTTGGAATCCTGGATCTGGTATCTATTAGCTGTATTACTTTGAGCCAATCACACAACATCCAGGTGCCTCAATTTCTTAATTTGTAAAATAGTAACAACAACAACAACAATAACAATAATATCTCTGCAGATGTATAACCCATATCAGATTGTTTGCCATCTTGGGGAGGGAGAAAAATTTGTAACTAGCAAAATCTTATAAAAATTAATGTTGAAAACTATCTTTACATGTAATTGGAAAAAATAAAATGCTATTTACACACACACACACACACACACACACACACACAAAATCTCCATGACCTCACAAGTTTATGGCAAGGAAAGTGCTTTATAAATCTTAAAGCACTATAGAACAACATTATTAGTTAGAATTTGAGAAAGTTGACCTCTTGACCTCATGATGTAACACCTCCTTGCTCAATCTCTGGTTGATTTCAGTGTTGCCCTCTCTCAGACCTTTCCTGGAACTGGCTACCTGTTTGGATTTCTACAGCTTCTCTGTATACAAAGCAAATAAGAGTGAGCTGAGATGGCAACAGAGATGTAATTAAGTTTGCTGAATTTGGTCAAAATCAATATTTATTAAGAGTTAAATGCTATCAATAAATTTGAAAGCGAGATAGGGAAGGGACCTGTGATTTTGTTGGAACAAGGAATGATTTATTTAGCACCTACTATATGCATAGTGCTTTACAAATATGTCAGTTGAACCTCACAACAACTCTGAGAGGTAAATGTAATTATTACCTGCAGCATAATAAAATAATAATAATAATAATAATAATAATATGTGTCAGGCCCTTTGCTAAGTACAGGCCTAGCACTCTGTGCACTATGGCACCACCTGGTGGTCTCTATAAGGGACTAATGGATGAGGAAACCACCAATGTAGATTAGTACCTTTGCAATTTATAGGCTAAGCTGCCCAGGGGACTGAAAGTTTAAGTGATTTGTCTAGGGTCATACAGGCCCTAAGTGTCAGAGGCAAAAATTAAACATAAATTTCCCTAGATCTGAGGCAGGCTTTTTGTACCACAGTGTTGCTGAAAACTAGATATTTGTTAATAAAGCCAAAGACAGATGATTAGAGTTCATTTTGAACTGACCTGACCTGAGTGGTTTAAAACAGTTGTCTCCTGTTTGCATGGATAGGGTATTTCCTTCATTCTAACTGGATTTTTTGCATTCAACTCTCACCTCCCTCTACTAATCCTATTTATATTCTTCATGGATGATGGTCTCATTTTATATGTGGAAACTAACACAATATGCTTCAGGTCATTTTAAAAACTCCCCCAGGACAAGGCTAGTAAAGAGGGAAATGTTCATTAATGCAATGGAAAGTTTTTGGGGACAATTTAATAAAGGCTTATTAACACAAATTTATAGAATTTATATAATATATAACATAATACAAATTTATAGAAGCAGGAAAGGACCTTAGAAGTCTGCTAGTCCAATCTGCTTGTTTTATAGATGAGGAAAAACAGCCAATTAGTGGCAGAGTCAATTGAGGCTAGCACCCCAATTTCCAGACTCCCAATCCAGGGGTTTCATCTTTCCTGGTTCCCTTTATTCCTGACCAAGGCACAAGAGAGTAATGCCATAAGACCAAAAATAGAGAGGTGACAAATGGGAAAACACATAATGAGCAATCATGTTTGAGTATTTTTTTTAATTAAAAAAAAGTATGGAAGAAGCCTTTAACATATGTATTGAAAAATAAACAACAACCAGGGAAAGATAATAGGCCCTTGCTACGCTGTGCCAACCACTCTTAGGTCTTTTAAAAACAACAAAAAAGCAAGTGTAGAGAAAGGGAGCCCTGACCATGAAATCCAGTGCAATCATATTTAATTTAAAGCTGGGGGGGGGGGTAGGGGGTAGGAAAGAAAGTCTCTTTTCATAACATGCACTCTTGTAGCACATTTACAAGTAAAGCTTTTTTCCATAGGGAAGCCCAGAAAAATGAGGACCACATGTGCTTGAGGGTTGAAGCATGCAGTCAGGGAACGGGGATGTGCCAGCAGCTCAGACAGACTCCATGCAAACAAAGCCACGCTTTTTAGGTCCTTAGTGGTGGGATCAGTGGTGGAGTCTCCAGTGGGCACTGAGGGCTGATTTGTGGCAAGAGGTGACCAGGGAGAGGTGACCCACAGGGCGGCAGCAGCCAGTGTCCACAGCCCCCAGGCCTCCCCTGGCTCAAGCCACTGAGCTGTTTCTTTCCCCATTCACATCTCTCCCTGACCCCCCCCCCCCAACTCTCCAAAGTTACAAACTGTGAGTTTCCTTCCTGATAAACCTCCAAGGCCCTCTCACTGATTGGTCTCAGTTTGGGAAAAGGACGTGACATCAGCAGCTTCTCTCCCTTGGTGTCCTGAGGTCTTTCTGGGCTTGGACCAGCCCCCAGCCAGCCAGGGGAGGTGGGAGGAAGCCTTGGACCCAGGTGCTCAGGTTACCGGCAGGCTGCTGCTGCTGCTGCTGCTGCTTCTGCTGCTGCTGGCACCAAGTCCCAGACTGCTGCAGAGCCTGTGTACTCAACAGATGAGTCACACGCCTGGGGCTTTCAGTGGCGGGGAGGATGGAGTTTGAACTCTCCTGAGCCACTGCCCTGCTCCCCAGCCCGGCCGAGCCCCATGGCTAGCCAAGGAGGCAGCGGGAGCACCAGCAAGCCCCCGGGCTTGGGAGGCCAGCCCTATCTCCAGGCCTTTGCAAACCCACTGATGAGTGGTGAGTAACCCTGGACCAGGCAGGGGAAGCTTGTGCCTAGGTGGAGCCTGGGGCTGGGATGATTGAACTGATTTGGAAACACGGCATATTTAGGTATAGCTTCCAAGAAATGCATGCTCCATAAGACAGTGACTTTTTTTTCTCTACTGGACAGATATGTATAGTTGACTGGTACTGGTAGATGGATTTTTCTCATCCGGGTGTTAATTTTATTAATGAAATTGCAAATCCAGTCCCCATACATATATGCATATGTATGTGAGTGTATATATGCATTTATAAATGTGTGCATGCACATATACACTCACACATGTATCTATGTATAATCCCACAATGCATTTGTGTGTATTTATACACACATACATCTATGTACATATATGCACGTATGCACATTTGTGTATATGCATATATGCGCACATAACACACATTGGTGTATAAATGTATAACACATGCACGGATATACATGCATGTATGTGAACACATGCATGCATGCATGTGAACAGGGTCGTGGAGAGGCAGGAATCATGGAAACCAGCTAGGAGTCTGGTTATCATATCTATCTACCTACCTACCTATCTATTGCATATATGTGTATGCATGTATATACATATACATATACACACATGTATACATATCTATGTATATACACACATGTATATACACACACCAGACTCCTAGCTGGTTTCTATACACATATGTGTACATACACACATAGGCAAAACATCAGCTTGAATTTTCAGATTGTTTACATCAGAGACAGGCTTCTTTGAAGTGTCTAGCTTTGGTGGGAAAAGTGCATGGACTTCCAAGTCCATAAGAGAGTTGCTGGCTGAGATTGGAGAATGTTTTCAATCAAACCATTTTCTCCAATAAAGATCTTAAACCCTTAGTACCCATTAGGGACTTGTACATAGCAAGTTCTTAAGTAAAACACTTGTTGCTCAAATGACTTTAGATGGAGACCAACTGTTACTTAAAGAGAAAAAGAAAAAATTAATAGATCTTCCAATAAATTCATGGTCTCTAAATCAGTGACTTTTGTTTTTTAACTGTACATAGATGTGTAGCTGACCTGCGTTGGTAGAGGGATTTTTCTCATCTAGGAGTTACCTTTGTCTATGCAATTTCATGTCTAGGCTCTCTCTGTCTCTCTCTGTCTCTCTCTGTCTCTCTCTGTCTCTGTCTGTCTGTTTGTCTCTCTGTCTTTCTATAGTCCCATATATAGATACATATATAAACACATGTGTATGTACCTCTGGAGATAAATCTATAAACATACATATGCATGTGTTTGTGTATATGTATATATGTGTGTATGTATATATACATGCACATGTTCTTTAGTTGTTTTCGGTTGTGTCTGACTTCTTGTGACCCCATTTGGGGTTTTCTTGGCAAAAATACTGGAGTGGTTTGGCATTTCCTTCTTCAGCGCATTTCACAGATGAGGAAACTGAGGCAAACAGGGTTAAGTGACTTGCACAGAGTCATGTAACTAGTGAGTACCTTGGGCCAGATTTGAACTAAGGAAGGTGAGTCTTCCTGACTCCAGGCCTAGAGTTCTATCCACTGTGCCACCTAGTACTCCCTCATACTCATGTACATATACATACATACACATGTTTGTATATATGCATACATAAATAAAGCATATACATGCGTATATACCTACAGAGAAACACATATATAGACACACACATAAACATGCACATATACATATGTATATGTATATGTCTATAGACACATACATGAATATACACATTTGTGAATTTATGTGTGTCTCTATAGAGAGACACACTTCTTATTAGAGAAACACACATAGACACACATGTAAAGAAAGATACACACATATAGACACATACATATAAACACTATATAGACACATGTATAAACACTATATATAGAGACATATACACATGTGTCTATAGACACACATAAAGACACATATATAAACACTGTGTCTATATAGACACATACACACATATATAGAAATAAAAACATATATAAATATGTATAGAGACACACATAGACATATACACGTATATAGAAAGATACACATGTATAGATACATACAGAGAAAGGCACACCCACATATGTATAAATACAATGTGTGTGTATATAGAGAGAGACACACATATAGACATACACACAAAAATAGAAAGACACACACATATATAGATACATACATATGGAAAGACACACACATGAACACACATGTACGCACTATCTCCATCTCCATCTCTGTCTCTATCTCTACCTCTATATCTATATCTATATCTATATATATATGTAGGTGTGTGGGACTGTGAGGAGGGATGGGTCTCATGGGCTGGACACCTGTGCCTTTGTGAGTGTGGCCCTAAGAGCTGGGGCCCTTACTGCCACAGGCCCCTGGGGCAGGCAGGCAGAGACCGGCTCATTAGCTGCTGCCTGATGACTCTGTAAAAAACAAGACGCTGCATCAAAGAGATTATTTCGTTCAGCACTCTGTGTTGGCAGTCTGCATTTGCCTCGGGTCAGCACACAAAAGCGGCAGTTTTGGTTTATGGGTCCACCCTCGGGAGAACGGAAGCTGAGAGACAGCAGGACAGCCCCAGAGACGGTGAGCCCCTCCACCCATCCTCTGCTCTAGGCAGGTGGTGGATACAGAGGTGGTCTCTGCCCTCAAGGAGATGAAAGTGCATGTGAGGAGAGAGGACCAATGCTCTGGAAACAACAGCAGAACAGTTTTTTAAAAGGTCGTGTTAAAAAGTCCTAGATTGTGTCACATAGCATCGTGGTTGTTCAGGGGAGATTGTTGAGGGCTGTAGGAAGAGACTGGGAAAGATCCAAGGAGTCGTTTGTAGAACCCAGTCTGTGTCCTGAATGATGGGATATATACGGGATATGAATGATAGGATTTGAAAAGCAAAAGATAAAAGAGACGAGGGCATTCTAGGCATGAATGAAGGAATGAAAAGACAGGAATATGATCATTGGATGTTTCTGGGATAGTTAGGAAACACACTGGCTACAGTGGATGGTGTTTTTGAGGAGTGGGAAAGAAATTTAGAAGGTTGGGGTAGGGCCAGGTATCAAAAGGCCTTGAAAGTCAGATGAAAAGATCTGGACCAGATGAAGTAGGGAGGAAGTAGGGAGGGTGGTGAAGGTTTCTGAGAAGGAGAGTAATCATGATGAAAGACACACACATATGACATATGTAAGATACATAGATCATGACATTGCAGGAAAATCAGACTACAGAAAGTCTAAAGAATGAAGTGGATGGTGGAGAGCCAGGAATCGTGGAAGCCGTAAGGAGGCTGTTCACAGTTCACCAATCCACCTAATATTTATTAAGCCCCTACTG
Organism: Vombatus ursinus; assembly: GCF_900497805.2. Taxonomy (NCBI): domain Eukaryota; kingdom Metazoa; phylum Chordata; class Mammalia; order Diprotodontia; family Vombatidae; genus Vombatus; species Vombatus ursinus. The sequence continues at coordinate 10,285,718 of NW_020954592.1, read as the reverse complement.
TGTTTAAGGTGAAAGATGATGTGGTATAGTAGATAGAAAACTGAGCCTGGAGCCTCTAAAACACACTGACTCTGTGACCGTGGTCAGATGGGTCACTCTCTTAGCGCTCCGGGTGCTAACCAAGGCTGTACATTTCAGAGAAGGTGCTGACCTGTATGGCAAAGGAAGCAGCATCTCACTCCAGCTCCCTATAGTGAGAAAATCACAGGTCTGGCCAGAAATTAAAACAAACTAACAAAAGTATGTATAGGGTTATAGATACAGAGCCGGGAACCTTCAGAGGCCATCTAATCCAATTCCCTCATCTTATGAATGAGGAAATAGAGTCCCAGGGAGGTTTTGACTTGCCTTAGGTGTCAAAGGGAGGATTTGAACCCAGGTTCTCTGACTGAAGCCACTGTACTGCTCTGAACCCCTCAATGTACTGTGCTAGACACAGGATACAAGGATGAGAAACAGTGCTCTTGGGTTCAGGCAGAGTGGACTGAGACAGTAAAAAATCCCTTCTAAGCAGCCAGGTGTAAAGTAATGGATGGTGACGGTGGGACTAGGAAGAATCAGGGCAGACAGAGATATTTCGAAAGAAAAATTCCCAAGATGTGGTATCTGTACGTGGAGATTGAAGGGGAGGAATGAACAGAATATTAATCTAAGATTTCAAGCCTGCATATGTCAAACCTGGAAAAGTAAGGGTGCCACTGACAGGGGTAGAGATGTTTTAAAGGGAGCAAGTCTGGGGAGAGGGATGCAGAAAGGGAGATAATGAGTTAATTTGGGGACATATTAAGCTTGATAGTCAAATGGAAATCCACAGACAGTCAACCTACTTTTGTCAGCCTCAATCTATCTTTGTAATCTGATTATTTTATTTCCCTTCCCATACTCTATGGTTCAGCCCAACTAGCCGTCTCACCTGCCTCTCCTTCTGCCATCTGTGTGCCTTTCCTCTACCTGGAATGCGTTTCTACCTCATCTCTCCTTGTTTGCTTCAAAACTGCCCTTGACACCTTCTACATGAAGCCTTTCTTAACTTCCTCAGCTGCTGGCACCTTGAAGGCAAAGACTACTTTTATTTTGGTCTTTGTATTCCCAGAGCTTAGTTCAGCGTCTAGCACATAATTAGGCACTTAATAAATTAATGCATGTGAATTGATTGACGGTTTGGACAGGTGGGGCTGGAGTTCAGGCATTGTATAGACCTGCAGCTGTAGATTGGGTCATCAATGGAGAGAGGTTAGCGAAGCCACAAGAGTAGATAGGATTATCAAAGGAGGCCCCATGAGCTTCCCAAATGCCCACAGGGGAAAAAGATCATGAAAACTGAGAAAAGCTTGTTGGATTTGATGACTTTGTTCAATCATCTTTCAATCCTATCCAGCTCTTCTTGATCCCATGTGAGATTTTCTTGGCAAAGACACTGTAGTGATTTCCTTCTCCAGGTCCTTTTACAGATGAGGGACTGAGGCAAACAGGGTTAAGTGACTTCCCCAGGGTCACACAGCTAGTAAGTATCTGAGGCTGGATTTGAACTAAGAAAGATGGGTCTTCCTGACTCCAGGCCTGGCACTCTACCTGTTTGTTAATTAAGAGGTTGGATTAGGTGGCCTGTAAAGTCTTCTCCAGCTCCAAGTCATTGATATTGAGATTTAATTCAAACCCTTCTAGATTAGAAAACTAAGGAAAGTAAAGTTCATCCAATTAGTTGACAGTATAACCAGGTAAGTGGGGCAGCTAGGTGGTACAGTGGATAGAGCACTGTGCCTGGAATCAGGAAAATTCGTTTTCATGAGTTCAAATGTGGCCTCAGACATATACTAGCTGTGTGACCCTGGGCAAGTCACTTCACCCTGTTTGCCTTAGTTTGCTCATCTATAAAATGAGCTGGAGAAGGAAATGGCAAATCACTCTAGCATCCTTGCCAAGAAAATCCCAAATGTGGTCACGAAGTCAGACATGACCAAACAATAAATAACCAGGTGAATGAACTGCTACTCCAGGATTTTTCCATTTAGTAACTACCATGCCTTCCACATAGATGAAGTTAGTCTGACTTAGTCTGAATAAGAGATTTAA